>NC_092161.1:25361998-25719498 GCF_045791955.1 Oncorhynchus clarkii lewisi
CCGGCTGAGACCACTGACCTCCTCTCACCATCAAGTGTTAGTGTCAACACCGGTGTCATAGTCAATACTGTCCCCCCGGCTCACAGGACCACTCATGAGGCAACCGCTTATACACACACACACACCCACACACACACACATGCAGAGCTCACATGCACACACACACTGCAAACACACACAGCCGAGTAGCCAGCTGCTAACTCAGTGGATTGCTACTGGATTGGGAGTTAGGAGGAATTTGGAGAGCAGTAGAGTGGCTTCTCTCCGTGTCTAAAGTTCTGTGTAGATCTGGGCTGCTCTGGTTAAAGTAGCACATTATTTAGGGAAGAGGTTGCCATTTGAGGGACAGCCCTGGATGGGGGACAGCCCTGGATGGGGGACAGCCCTGGATGGGGACAGCCCTGGATGGGGGACAGCCCTGGATGGGGACAGCCCTGGATGGGGGACAGCCCTGGATGGGGGACAGCCCTGGATGGGGACAGGCCTGGATGGGGGACAGCCCTGGATGCGGGACAGGCCTGGATGGGGGACAGCCCTGGATGGGGACAGCCCTGGATGGGGGACATCCCTGGATGAGGACATCCCTGGATGGGGGACAGCCCTGGATGGGGACAGCCCTGGATGGGGATAGCCCTGGATGGGGGACAGCCCTGGATGGGGGACAGCCCTGAATGGGAGACAGCCCTGGATGGTGGACAGCCCTGGATGGGGGACAGCCCTGGATGGGGATAGCCCTGGATGGGGGACAGCCCTGGATGGGGACAGCCCTGGATGGGGGACAGCCCTGGATGGGGACAGCCCTGGATGGGGGACAGCCCTGGATGGGGACAGCCCTGGATGGGGGACATCCCTGGATGGGGACAGCCCTGGATGGGGGACAACCCTGGATGGGGACAGCCCTGGATGGGGGACAGCCCTGGATGGGGACAGCCCTGTATGGGGGACAGCCCTGGATAGGTAAAAACTAAAAGGCATTAAATGACATGTAAAAGACAGCAGCCATGTTACTTTGACCTGCTGTTAAAGAACCATGACATTGGAAAATAAGAGACTTTGAACTTTTGAGTCGGGCTTCCCGGATGCAGATTATGCCAATTCCTAGACGATGAAGCACTTTCTATGGATCGTCTCCATTAAACACGCTCTGAAGTCCAGGACTAAAGGAATCACCCCTTGTAGCCTAACCTGTACAATACAAACCTATTTGTCCACACAATGAGTATTTAATACTACGTTTCCCCCTGTTGCAGGACTATTTCACGGACCTTATCACCAACGACAGTATCAACTTCTTCCGGATGTCCAAGAAGGTTTACCCTCACCGGCCAGTGATGATGGTCCTCAGCCACGCTGCCCCCCATGGCCCAGAGGACTCAGCCCCACAGTACTCAGAGATGTTCCCCAACGCATCGCAACACATGTGAGTCAGACACACTATGCACGGACACACACATGCGCGCAGAGATACGTGCATACACACACAGACAGATGCATGGATTCACACACAAACACAAACACTGTATTTGATGCAATGGGGAATTTTCCCTAAGTCTGAAGTGCTGTGGTTTATGATTGGCAGCCATTATCCTCCACATATTTTCTAAACATTATTACAGTTCTGTCTACTCCAAGACGGTGTCCTTAATGGCACCCTATTCCCTACATATATAGTGCACTTCTTTTGACCACAATCCCATTGGACCTAGTCAAAAGAAGTGCACTACATAGGGAATAGGGTGCCATGTGGGATACAGACCCTTCCCCTGGTCGTTAGATGATGACAGGCTGCTAAAACGCTCCTCTGGCAAACCCTTCTGACTGGCAGCGGGAAACTGATGTGATTTATCGTCTAAGAATAGTCAGGGAACGTATCTTCCTGGGAGAGGACACTGAGCTCTCAGGCCAAGCCCACGGTAGTGGAGCTCTCATCCAGGAGCATCAGAACTGTGGCAGCCCTCCGATCATAGAAATAGAATCATGATAGAATTTTGATTCTATTCCTTTGGTTCCGAAACAGGGCTAAGCTAGACCTCTCCATTGGCGCTAACCCAGCGGCCTCCCTCCCAACCTCCCTGCTCTATATCCCTCCTCAGCTCTGTGCTGCTCTCCTCCACTCCTGGAAGTTGTGTCCTGAGTCAGGTTTAGGCAGTTTGTTCTCTCTTTTTGTCCTTCACTCTCCTGCCCTTCATTCATGATCTCTCTCTCTCCCACTCTCCATCTCTCTTTCTTGTTCTCTATATCACACTCTCTGTCCCTCTCTCTACTCTTCCTACTCCCCCCGCTCTTCTCCCTTCCTCACCCTCTCTCCCTTCATCCCTCCCTTCATCTCTACCTCTCCCTTCCCCCTCCCTCCCTCTCTCCCTTCCCCCTACCCCTCTCCCTTCCCTCTCTCTCCCTCCCTCTCTGCCTCTCTCGCTTCCTGCTTTTTCATTCCCTGGGACATCCTGACCCTGTCTATATCAATCAGCCCCTTCTCCCCATGGCTGTAGGGATGTGAGGAATGCATTGTATGTTCTGGAGCAGGCAGGCCTTTGTGACATTATTCATGTATTTTTAGCACAAGCCTCCAGGCTTGGGAGGGGGGTTGAGGGTCCAAGAGTTGGTGGTGAGGAGGGGGTCGGAGGTGAGGCAGGAGGGGGGTGTGGCTGGGGGTACTAGGCCCCCGGATGTGTGAGTGGGTAGAGGTAGGGAAAGAGTGGGGGATATTGGGGGGAGGGTTTTAGGCCTCTTGGGTGGGGGTGGGTGCGGGTGGGGGGGGGGGGTCATAGGGGGTTGCCAAGGTTACCATGTGTGTGGTGAGCACCAGGGTCAGTGTAGTGGGAAGAGGAACAGGTGCCAGGCATGGTCTGATGTCGGTGACATGTCTTCATGGGCATTGGTGCACCATTGATGGTTCCCCTACCCAGAGATTGTGAGTAGCATCAAACCAGCCTTTTTCCAAGTAGAGCTCCAAGTTGCAGGCTTAACGTCTTACTTATGGAAGTTCCCCTCTCCTCTGATTGAGTTGTGGTAACTCTTGCCCTCCTCCCCTTCCCTCCTCAGACCTCCATTGTGTTCTTCACCCGCCCAGCCAGGAGGTCTAATAAGCCCCACAAAGAGGCTTGTCTCTGGGCACAGGGCCACCGGGGGCTGGGGTCTAGGCTGGGCACCTCTGAGGGAACCAGGAATGTTGGGGTCAGGGGAATGAGCCCAGCTCATATCAGGAGAGGCCTATAGGACACATACACCTGTCACACTATACTTTTATACGTCAAGGTTCTCAGGGTCAGTGTCTGGCTGCTTCCCAAATGACACTCCATTCCCTATATAGTGCACTACTTTTGACCACAGCCTTATGGGCCCTGGTCAAAAGTAGTGCGCTATATAGGAAATATGGTGCCATTTTGGACACAGAATACATCTAGCCAGGGTTCTAAAGGGTATTAGTTTGGGATTACCTCTCTGGCTCTCAGGGTTAGTGTTCAGCTTAAACTACAACCACACCACACAATTTAAAGGGCTATACATTCAGCTTGGGATAGAGCAAGGGGTTAAGGCCCTTAGTTTAAGGTTATTTTCACCCTACAGCTAAATGTTCAGCTTTGTCTTGTTCAGACACCACACAATACCGAGGTGTAGCTAGCTCATAGTCAGAATATGTTTAGACATCTACTGCCAGTCAAAGTGTATTAGTACACCCTAACATGTACTTAAATAAATAAAACCACTTCTTGTGGTTTTCTATGAGGGTTTGTCAGGTTCCCAATTCACGTCCCAGGCTCCCGAGTGGCGCAGCGGTCTAAGGCACTGCATGAGGCATCACTACAGTCCCTGGTTCGAATCCAGGCTGTATCACATCCAGTCATGATTGAGAGTCCCATAGGGTGGCGCACAATTGGCCCAGCGTCGTCCGGGTTTTGCCAGGGTAGGCTATCACTGTAAATAACAATTTGTTCTTAACTGACTTGCCTAGTTAAATTAAGGTTAAATAAAAAATGGAATAAAAAATCTAGTTGTTCCTATTCCCAGGGTTCGTCCTAAATGGCACACTATCCCCTATGGGCCTTCGTCAAAAGTAGTGCATCACATAGGGAATAGGGTGTGATTTGTGAGGGAGAGCTACACCTTGGGTCAGGAATGTTAATGACGTTAACATCAAACCGTTCCCTTAAACTACAGACGCCTGTTTTTGATTTACGACAGACAGGGTTTAGCTGTTTAACTGCTTTACTGTGCAACCTTCTAACAGCTAAATGCACTAAGGATTTGCAGCATCAGGGAATGCCGTGTGAAATATCCTTGTCTGAACTACCTGATGTCTGTGGAACGTTCCTCGTCAGCATCTAAACCAAAAGCCAGCACCACAGTAGACAGGTGTACTGAACCTGTCTCTATAGACCTCTTCACAGCTACCAGCAACGACACACACACATCTGTACCAGCCAATGCCACAGTTGATGTCTCTTTACACCTCCACATCTACCAACAACTCTCTCTCTCTCTGTTTACCCACGTCTTGTCTTCACAGTCCAGGGCTTGTAACCAGCTTGACTTGTGGGCCCAGAATCCAGCACGGCTATTATTTTCTTAAGCATGTGCCAACCCTCAAATGACTCCTCTGAGACAAGAGGTCTGTCGACTCAGTGTGAGAGGAGGGGGAGATGGGGGGGATGGAGGGAGAGGGGGGGGGGGGAATTTTTCTTAGTAAACATCTTGGTTATTGATGCTTGTCAAACAGAGCAGACAGCAGGGTAGAACCCACAGACACCTGTGGCCCAAAAATGGCACCCTATTCCCTACATAATGTAGTAGTGCACTACTGTATGTAGGGAGTAGGGCGCCATTTGGGAAACAACCATTGACACCTGCAGATGGCTGAGAAATGACAGACAGGTGGTTGCTGACTACTACTGCTGAAACCTTAAAGGGTTACACACACACACACACACACACACACACACACACACACACACACACACACACACACACACAAAGGGTTTATTTATGGCTAGTTGGTATTCAGAAGACTCTTGCATGTTTTGCCTCTCTTGCCTCCTCGATTTCCTAGACAGTTAGTGAGGGTTGAACAGACCCACTGTGTTTGTTCTGTAAGCCTCTGCATTGCAAGGTCTAGGTCCTCATAGGGAGAATTTGGGATGCATCTCAAGCAATGGTGACCGGTGGCACTTTACGATGAGCCCATCCTCTCCATTTAAAGGCTGGAACAGAATGAAATGGAATGTTATCAAACACATCAAGCTTCACTCCAGCCATTATTATGAGTCGTCCCCTTCACCAACCTCCTCTTTGTCATCTAAACTGATGTACAGAGAACAGAATGGGTAAAAACAAGATCTTTAACTAACCATTTTGTGTTTCCTCTCCTCTCCACAGCACCCCCAGTTATAACTACGCCCCAAACATGGATAAACACTGGATCATGCAGTACACCGGCCCCATGAGGCCCATCCACATGGAATTCACTAACTTCCTACACAGGAAGAGACTACAGACGCTCATGTCAGTGGACGACTCTGTTCAGAAGGCAAGACAATCTGTTTCTAGCTACACTTTCTAGTTGTAATTTGTGTGGGGAGGGAGATACTGTGCAAAGCTGTCATCAAGGCAAAGGGTAAGCTACTTTGACTGAATCTCAAATATAAAATATATTTTGGATTTCTTTAACACTTTTTTGGTTACTACATGATTCCATATGTGTCATTTCATAGTTTTGATGTCTTCACTATTATTCTACAATAAAGAAAATAGTAAAAGATCAAGAAAAAAACTGGAATGATTAGGTGTGTCCAAACTTTTAACTGGTACTGTATGTGCAGTAGTAATAAGCTCATGAGGTGTGCGTTTGTCTATTTGTCTCTTTGTGTCTATTCCTTGCTCACACACACACGACTGTGTTTTCCCCAGGTATATGAGATGTTGGTAGAGAGTGGAGAGCTGGACAACACCTATGTAATCTATACTGCTGACCATGGCTATCACATCGGTCAGTTCGGACTGGTAAAGGGGAAGTCAATGCCCTATGACTTTGACATCCGAGTACCCTTCTTCCTCAGAGGGCCCAACGTCGAGCCTGGAGCAGTGTAAGTAAGCCTCGTCCAAGCCAGACCTGGCCGTAGCGTAGCGTGAGGCTGCTTGATGTACAAGTACACCCCCTGAACAGGACGCTAGTCTGTTCCAGAGCTTTACCCCCGATCTTTCTCCTTAAAGGACAAATCCACTCAAAAAACTATCTTACCATAACCAACAACAATACCAAATTACACTGAAAATGGAACTCAATGCCACTTTGTTTGGCACTCAGCATTAAAGAGTAACTCCACTCAAAAACGTGGTATTTTTCTTCATTCGCCCTCTGTTGATACAGTCCCAAAATGTTTTGCACCTCAGCAGTCATGTTTTCAAGATATTGGACTTTCAAGAGCAAAGTGTCACAACATTTGGTATTGTTGTTGATTATGGTGTTGGTGTGGTTGATTATGGTGTTGGTGTGGATGTTTATGGTGTTGGTGTGGTTGTTTGTGGTGTTGGTGTTTATGGCGGTGTTGTTTATAGTGTCTATGTTGTTGTTGATTATGGTGTTGGTGTGGTTGTTTATGGTGTTGGTGTGGTTGTTTATGGTGTTGGTGTGGTTGTTTATGGTGATGGTGTTTATGGTGTTGTTGTTGTTGTTTATGGTGTTGGTGTTTATGGTGGTGTTGTTTATGGTGTCTATGTTGTTGTTTATTGTGTTGGTGTGGTTGTTTATGGTGTTGGTGTGGTTGTTTATGGTGTCTATGTTGTTGTTTATGGTGTCTATGTTGTTGTTTATTGTGTTGGTGTGGTTGTTTATGGTGTTGGTGTGGTTGTTTATGACGTTGGTGTGGTTGTTTATGGTGTTGGTGTTTATGGTGGTGTTGTTTATGGTGTCTATGTTGTTGTTTATTGTGTTGGTGTGGTTGTTTATGGTGTTGGTGTGGTTGTTTATGACGTTGGTGTGGTTGTTTATGGTGTTGGTGTTTATGGTGGTGTTGTTTATGGTGTCTATGTTGTTGATTATGGTGTTGGTGTGGTTGATTATGGTGTTGGTGTGGTTGTTTATGACGTTGGTGTGGTTGTTTATGGTGTTGGTGTTTATGGTGGTGTTGTTTATGGTGTCTATGTTGTTGTTTATGGTGTTGGTGTGGTTGTTTATGGTGTTGGTGTGGTTGTTTATGGTGTTGGTGTTTATGGTGGTGTTGTTTATGGTGTCTATGTTGTTGTTTATGGTGTTGGTGTGGTTGTTTATGGTGTTGGTGTGGTTGTTTATGGTGTCTATGTTGTTGTTTATGTTGGTGTTATTTATGGTGTTTGTTTCTCCACAGGAACACTCAACTGGTGTTGAACATTGACCTGGCTCCCACTATCCTACACATCGCTGGGCTGGACACTCCTCCAGACATGGATGGGAAGTCCATCCTCCAACTACTGGAGCATGAGAAAACTGGCAACAGGTACACATGGACACATATTTGGATTCTATTTTCTTATTCATATCTTTATCAACAGGTACACATGGACTGCCATCCGAATTTCACTATGATGTCCCCTAAGGACAAAGTTTGTATTTTTATACAAAAGAAACTTATAATGTGCATTTTTATGTGGGTGAAATCTGCCCCCCAAAAAGCTAATTGGACAATCTTTGAACATTCATGGAATCTTAAAGGGACAGTCTGGGATTGGTACATCCACTTTGTGGTTTGAATGCCAGATTCCCCTTAAAGTTTTTAGCACTATGGCAAGGAAAAAGAAAGTATACATAACATACAGAACAAATTTCAGTTCGTTATCGCTTCTCCACAAAACCTCAGCAATACTAGAATCCTCTTGTATAATAACTTACTCTGTCTGGCTGTACACTGAAGACCAACATAGCTCATGGTGTGTATTCCAAATAGCACTCTATTCCCTATATAGTGTGCTACACGGTAACCCTGTAGTGCACTAAATAAAAGTAGTGCACTAAATAAGAAATAGGTTGCCATTTGGGATGCACACATTGGTAAGTTCACAGGCAGGCCCATGTGAATTACACAGACTAAAGTGGATTTTGTTTTTCCAGATTCAAACCCAATCGGAAACCCAAAGTCTGGAGGGACACATTCCTAGTGGAGAGAGGGTAAACTGATGTCCTTTCTTCCTATCCCCTGCACGCACCCACACACACACACACACACACACACACACACACACACACACACACACACACACACACACACACACACACACACACACACACACACACACACACACACACACACACACACGAATGCACATATACACACACAAAGACATGCATGCATGCAAAAGGCACACACAACACCACAGATCCAAGTCAGCAGTTAGTACAGAAATTTGTGACACTAATTGTACATTTAGTTGAATCCCAAACGTGTCAGGCAGCGGACGAGCATTCACACAGTCTTCATCCCAAATAGCACCCTATTCCCTATATAGTGCACTTCCTTTGACCAGGGCCCATAAGGTTACCCATAGGTGTGTGAATGCTCGTCCTCACAGCGAACCAGACATTCTTTCCACTTATTTATTACACATACTGTACATACACACGCGCGCGCACACTTTCTGCCTGACAGACACTTCCAGGCAGTGGGAGACCGTGAGGGAGAAGGTTGGGAATATCATTTTTAGCATTGTTTGATCTATGCTAGGATCTATATACGCCTGCCTGGTGCATCGAGACAGTTCTCACAGGCAGGCGTGGGCACACGGTGCTTTAAAGGGACATCTTTGTCTGTCAGCCTGCTCTTTTGGGCCTGCATTTCCAATGTGGGAGACCGAGGCTGTGACCCAAATAGTACCTTACTCCCTATATAATGCACTACCTTCGACTAGAGCGCCATAGGGACAGCAATAGAAAACGTGATCACAGCCAAGCCCAGGCCCAGGCCCCTGTGCTGTGTGTCAGTAAGACTCAGAGACTTAGAAGCCCTGGTCAAAATGTGTTCCCTACATAGGGAATACCATTTGGGACATATAAATTGCCTTTGTCCTCCTTGTGTGGGGCCTGTGTTGCAAGTGTTTAAGGCTGGGAAGAGAGACAGTGTCTGTGTCTCAAATTGCACCCTATTCTCTATATAGTGCACTATATAGGGAATAGAGTGCCATTTTGGAGGCAGACGGTAACCTGGTGTTGTCCCTGTCTGTCTGTGTGTCCTTGCTCTGGTTGATGGGAGGGGAGCCGGCCGGATACAAGCATGGCAGAGCAGCGGAGTTATACATGCACAACATCGACGTGGGCTGTGGTGTTCGACATCGTCTGATGATACCTGAGGAAGGACAGGAAGTCTCATACGACACACACGCACAGGACGTGTTGCTGCCACTGTGTGTAAAGAAGCATTCGTGAGTGAGCACGCCAGTCGTGAGAGAACCGAGGCCTACAGCACAGAGTCGGAATATGACCTGGTGTGTTTCTATAGGCGTTGTCTGTATATGTGAACACTCTGAGCTGCGGTAATGCCAGGGGCACACTGAAGGAAACCTCTCAGCTCTGAGACATGTAGCAGGAGAGAAACCTTTGTGCCGTTTGGGATGCAACCCCTCACGCTGAAGATGATCTAAAGCCATTCCCTCCGGCTCATTCACTGCTGTGTTTAGTTCCCTGCCATAAAGTGCTTGAAATGATAGTGTTATTGAGCAATACCTACTTCATATACCCTCATATTTCTATGTACAGAAACCTGTTGATAGTGAGGTATTTACAACTGTCCTCGGCTGTAATTGTAGCTTTAACTACGGTCTAAGCTAGCGGACGGCAGCTACATCTACACTAACGCTACTTTGTGTCCTCCGAGTGCCAGGAAAGCCAGGCCGGGCATCTGGCCCAGCCCAGCTTCACACCACCACTCACCCTGGCCATCTCTACCCAGCCCTGGCCATCTCTACCCAGCCCTGGCCATCTCTACCCAGCCCTGGCCAGCTCTGCCCAGCCCTGGCCAGCTCTGCTCAGCCCTGGCCAGCTCTGCTTAGCCCTGGCCAGCTCTGCCCAGCCCTGGCCATCTCTGCCCAGCCCTGGCCATCTCTGCCCAGCCCTGGCCAGCTCTGCCCAGCCCTGGCCAGCTCTGCCCAGCCATGCCCAGCTCTGGCCAGCCCTACACAGCCCTGGCCAGCCCTACACAGCCCTGGCCAGCCCTACACAGCCCTGGCCAGCCCTACACAGCCCTGGCCAGCCCTACACAGCCCTGGCCATCTCTACCCAGCCCTGGCCATCTCTACCCAGCCCTGGCCAGCCCTGCCCAGCTCTGGCCAGCTCTGCCCAGCCCTGGCCAGCTCTGCCCAGCCCTGGCCAGCTCTGCCCAGCCTTGGCCAGCTCTGCCCAGCCTTGCCCAGCCCTGGCCAGCCCTACACAGCCCTGGCCAGCCCTACACAGCCCTGGCCAGCTCTACCCTGCGCAAAGCACATTGACCTCCTCCTGGCTTTGGCACACTGGCACCACTCTACCCCTTAGACCCACACGGCCCTGCCAACCAACAGTCAACTATACTGCCAACCCGCACTGCCAACCCTGACTGCATTCTCCGGACGCACAGGCATAACAACTATGACAACAGAACACTGTGACCCTAAAGTACAACCTGTCGCCTTGCCTTTGAGAGTGTCTGTGACTGCTGTCCTGTATTGTCTTGTCCTGTCTGACAGGTTAAAGGAAACTGAGAAGTTACAGAAGCTAATGTAGCTCTCTATGAGATGTTCGACGAGCAGGTGTCTACATACTTTTGGCCATGTACTGTACACCACAATAGCAAAGTGATGGATGGCTCAGTAGTTTTGAAACAGGAACAGGCTAATACTGACAGGGCTATCAGTATGCTGAGGTTGAACACCGACCCCAGTAGAAGCCTGATGGATGGCTCAGTAGATTCTCTCCATTGTTGAGTAACAGAGGGCGAGGGGGTGTCTCTCAAATGGCAACCTTTTTCCCATCTGGTGCATTACTTTTGACCAGGGCCCATTGGGTTATGGTCAAAAGTAGTTCACTATATAGGGAATAGGGCGCCAATTGGGAAGCAGACATACAATAGTACTGTGATGGATAGCTCCGTATATTCTCTCCATTGTAAAGTAACACAGTGGAGGGTCTAGAGAGGCTTATCTCAACATTCATAAAGTATGTATCTGTTCCAAATGGCACCATATTACCTACATAGTGCACTGCTTTTGACCAGAGCCCTATGTGTAAAGTAGTACACTATATAGGGAATAGGGTGCCATTTGGGATGCATACGATGAAAAACCCCAGTGTTCAGGCGTCATACACATGGTGGATTAAACAGCCTAAAGCCCTACAGGTCAGAGGTCACCAGTCTTTCATTTCAGGCACAGCAGTGTTCTGTCCTTAATTACCCCATCACACAAACAGCAGCTGGAAGGCAGGAGGCCTACTGCAACACCAGTCAATTTCTGCGACCCAAATTGGGCCCTATTCCCTATATAGTGCGCAACTTTTAACCAGGGCCCTATGGTTGAAAGAAGTGCACTATATATGGAATAGTGTGCCATTTGGGACGCAGGTCATTAGAGTGGAGGCCTGGCATGGGAAGCTTCTTCTACGTAGATTTTCAGACACACAGCTTGTTTAAAATAATTTTAAAAAACTGACCACAACTCCTAACCCTCCCTGGTCCCTCCTGTCTGCAGTAAACTCCTGAGGAAGGACGAGGATGGAAGAGGCAGTTCAACACCCAGCACACCAATAGCCTGCCCCTACTCTAACCCTCAACTCTACCACTGTCCTAACCAATACCTGTCCCCTAACCTGACTTGTCCCTGTCCTGTGTTCCTCTACAGTAAACTCCTGAGGCAGAAGGAGGATGGTGGAGGCAGTCCAACCACCCCTCACACCAACAGCCTGCCCAAGTACAAGAAGGTCAAAGAGGTGTGTCAACAGGCAGAGTTCCAGACGCCCTGCCAACAGCCTGGGCAGGTATGTGTATTCACACACACGCACATGCACACACAAAAACACTCATACCCACACACACTAGCATTGAATATTTTCACGGTATTTTACAAATGTTCCATACCGAGAATAAATCCCTTTTCTCCCGGGTAACCCTGTATTTCCCGCCAAAACTGGAAGTGTCATTCAAAAGCATTAGAAAGCGTACAAATAGGCCTATGTCTGGATTTGATTAGAGCTTTGGTTTAAAATTCAAGCCTGATGCTACCTGAGCCTGATGAGCCATACATTAAAGACTTTTAATGAGCCCTACATTGAAGACATTTAATGAGCCCAGTCCCAATCCCAAATGACTGTGCCATTACCCACTACGTATATGATAAAGGATACTGCAGATTGCAAAGGACAGAAAAACATAAAAGTCCATAGATGTAGCTAGCTAGCTATAGAGTATGCTCTCTTGGGTAAATAAATTAAACTAGCTCCACTAGGCTCATCTTTTTGAGTGTGAACTGTATTACTGTATTATATTATATGAACTTGAATTACACGCATAGTTCTGACCACGATGAAGCAGGGAGAGAGCACGAGATTCTGCTGCAGCACGAGGCCTACAAAGTTACAACAATAGGCGAGCCAATGTAGATTTTAATTTTGAAATATAACACCATAATTAGAAGGCTGGCGCATATTTAGGCCTACCTTTCATAATATTTCCCCTAATGTTATTAGCCTACCTCCTCTTTCTCTCTCTATTTTTCCTTCATTCCTTCCTCGCTTTCAACACTTAAATACATTCTAATGATATTCTTGAGGGCATTCACTTCTCTTCAAGAAGAAGACATGGTTATGGATCTGAATAAATACCTGCTATAGCCGACCGCCATCGCTCTTCTTTGAAACATTCAGCAAACAAGCGCTTGCGTCCCTATTCGCAAAGTCTATTGGTCTAAGAAATGCTAAAAAAATGATGTCCAGCAAGCTATTCTTGTCTAGATTTTCCTGCATGGGACTCCAAGAGCGTAGGAGCATTTTTTAAGACCATCGGTAATTAGCTTATTATGGATAACCCATCATTAATAAGCTAAATGTAAGGCTAATACTGCATTGAATGTATCACCTGAAAGTGGTAGGCTAGGATATCTCTCTGTCTCTATATATCTGTCTATACATATATATATATATATGTCCTAGCCTGCCTCTTTCAGGTAATACATTATATACAGTATATATATACTATATACATTATATACAGTATGAGTCAAAAGTTTGGACACCCCTACTCATTCAAGGGATTTTCTATATTTGTACTATTTTCTACTAGTGAAGACATCAACACTATGAAATACCACATATGGAATTATGTAGTAACCAAAAAAGTGTTAAACAAACCCAAATATATTTTAGATTATTCAAAGTAGTCACCCTTTGCCTTGATGACAACTTGTCACACTCTTGGCATTCTCTCAACCAGCTTCATGAGGAATGCTTTCCCAACAGTCTTGACGGAGTTCCCACATATGCTGAGCACTTGTTGGCTGCTTTTCCTTCAGTCTGCGGTCCAACTTATCGCAGACTGAAGGTTGAGGTCGGGTGAATGTGGAAGCCAGGTCATCTGATGCAGCACTCCATCACTCTCCTTCTTGGTCAAATAGCCCTTACACAGCCTGGAGGTGTGTTTTGTGTCATTGTCCTGTTTAAATTAAATTATAGTCCCACTAAGCGCAATCAAGAAGGGATGGCGTATCGCTGCAGAATGCTGTGGTAGCCATGCTGGTAAAGTGTGCCTTGAATTCTAAATAAATCATAGATAGTGTCACTAGCAAAGCACCATCACACCTCCTCCTCCATGCTTCACGGTGGGAACCACACAGGTGGAGATCATCTGTTCACTTACTCTGCGTCTCACAAAGACACGGTGGTTGGACTTAAGAACAGATCTCCACTGGTGTTTCTTAGCCCAAGCAAGTCTCTTCTTCTTATTGGTGTCCTTTAGTAGTGGTTTCTTTGCAGCAATTCGACTATGAAGGCCTGATTCACGCAGTCTCCTCTGAACAGTTGATGTTGAGATGTGTCTGTTACTTGAACTCTGTGAAGCATTTATTTGGGCTGCAATTTCTGAGGCTGGTAACTCTAACTCTAACTGAACTTGTTCTCTGCAGTAGAGGTAACTCTGGGTCTCCCTTTCCTGTGGCGGTCCTCATGCGAGCCAGAGTCACCATAGCACTTGATGGTTTTTGAGACTGCACTTGAAGAAACTTTCAAAGTTCTTGACATTTTCTGTATTTATTTCATGTCTTAAAGTAATGATGGACTGTCGTTTCTCCTGGCCTATTTGAGCTGTTCTTTTACCAAATAGGGCTATCTTCTGTATACCCCCCTACCTAGTCCCAACACAACTGATTGGCTCAAACGCATTAACAAGGGAAAAAAATCCACAAATGAACTTTTAACAAGGCACACCTGTTAATTGAAATGCATTCCAGGTGACTTCCTCATGAAGCTGGTTGAGAGAATGGCAAGAGTGTGCAAAGCTGTCATCAAGGCAAAGGGTGGCTAAAATATATTTAATTTGTTTAACACCTTTTTGATTACTACATGATTCCGTATGTGTTATTTCATAGTTTGTCTTTACTATTATTTTACAATATAGGAAATAGTCCAAATAAAGAAAAGCCCTTGCATGAGTAGCTGTGTCCAAGCTTTTGACTGGTATTGTGTATATAGGGCTATGTATCAATCTGGAACAGGATGAACTATGTTGGATGCAATTTGAATGGAGTTGATGGAGAGAGAGACTGTAAGAGATTGCTCGCGCCTGCACTGATTTAACGGTATGAAAGCAACGGCTGTTTTAAAAGTCCGTAGTTGCAGAATATTTTTTTTTAAGTATGATATTTACACACCAAAAAAACAAAGCCAGATGGAGATGGGTAAATTAGATGCGCATTTGGTCTTTATATTACTATAGCATAGTGTTGCAGCAAATGTAGGGCTACCCATCACAAGAAAAAGTGTCACCAGGATGAGATGATCGGTCAACATGCGTTGTGAACTGAGTTTCATACTGAGATGGGCTGTCCGTCCCCACCCTGAGCGTTGATGATTGGTCAACATGCGTTGTGAACTGAGTTTCATACTGAGATGAGCTGTCCGTCCCCACCCTGAGCGTTGATGATTGGTCAACATGCGTTGTGAACTGAGTTTCATTCTGAGATGGGCTGTCCGTCCCCACCCTGAGCGTTGATGATTGGTCAACATGCATGGTGAACTGAGTTTCATACTGAGATGAGCTGTCCGTCCCCACCCTGAGCGTTGATGATTGGTCAACATGCATGGTGAACTGAGTTTCATACTGAGATGGGCTGTCCGTCCCCACCCTGAGCGTTGATGATTGGTCAACATGCATGGTGAACTGAGTTTCATACTGAGATGGGCTGTCCGTCCCCACCCTGAGCGTTGATGATTGGTCAACATGCGTTGTGAACTGAGTTTCATACTGAGATGAGCTGTCCGTCCCCACCCTGAGCGTTGATGATTGGTCAACATGCATGGTGAACTGAGTTTCATACTGAGATGAGCTGTCCGTCCCCACCCTGAGCGTTGATGATTGGTCAACATGCATGGTGAACTGAGTTTCATTCTGAGATGGGCTGTCCGTCCCCACCCTGAGCGTTGATGATTGGTCAACATGCATGGTGAACTGAGTTTCATACTGAGATGAGCTGTCCGTCCCCACCCTGAGCATTGATGATTGGTCAACATGCATGGTGAACTGAGTTTCATTCTGAGATGGGCTGTCCGTCCCCACCCTGAGCATTGATGATTGGTCAACATGCATGGTGAACTGAGTTTCATACTGAGATGGGCTGTCCGTCCCCACCCTGAGCGTTGATGATTGGTCAACATGCATGGTGAACTGAGTTTCATTCTGAGATGGGCTGTCCGTCCCCACCCTGAGCGTTGATGATTGGTCAACATGCATGGTGAACTGAGTTTCATTCTGAGATGAGCTGTCCGTCCCCACCCTGAGCGTTGATGATTGGTCAACATGCGTTGTGAACTGAGTTTCATACTGAGATGGGCTGTCCGTCCCCACCCTGAGCGTTGATGATTGGTCAACATGCATGGTGAACTGAGTTTCATACTGAGATGGGCTGTCCGTCCCCACCCTGAGCGTTGATGATTGGTCAACATGCATGGTGAACTGAGTTTCATACTGAGATGGGCTGTCCGTCCCCACCCTGAGCGTTGATGATTGGTCAACATGCATGGTGAACTGAGTTTCATACTGAGATGGGCTGTCCGTCCCCACCCTGAGCGTTGATGATTGGTCATGCAGCTGCCGCAGGGGAGTCTGATTTAGACATGGCATATCATTTAAGCACCATTTCATGCCGTGCTGTTCATATAAATAATTTATTATAATTCACCGGTTTCTCGCAGTTATTTATCCCGGGAAAAGAGAGTGGTTTTGGTCCATAAATCTCGGCAACCGGGTTCCCGCCATTCAACCATAACACACACACACACACCATAGAGTGTGTAACGAGGTTCCCTGAAACACACACCCACCTGAATGTGGACAGAGTTTCCCCTGTTGCTGTCTTTAATGAAGAATTACGTCTTACATGTGCACACTTACAAGCTGCCTGGTTCACATTAGAAAGCCCTGCTGGCTGCTACCTGAACATTGGACCAATTTGTATTGTTCAGGTCTGCCAACTCTGTGGCTGTACACCAGTGGTTAGTAGCTGGTCTAACCACTAAAGAGTGTGTGTGTGTGTGTGTGTGTGTGTGTGTGTGTGTGTGTGTGTGTGTGTGTGTGTGTGTGTGTGTGTGTGTGGCTGTGGCTGTGTGTGTGTGTGGCTGTGTGTGGCTGTGTGTGTGTGTGGCTGTGTGGCTGTTCTACCAGGACCTGCCAGCCTTTTAATGGGTTTGGGATGAAAGGGTCCCAGAGAAAAATTAGTCCCTCGTTCAAACGGTACAAAAATGTCCAATTACTGGACATTTGCAGTAAATGGCTATTTGACTTATGGCTGGCTGCAGAGTCTATGGCTGCTGTGTGCTTTGGCTAGGACAGACTACAACGCAGAAGAGGAATTATACTGTATGGAAAAGATTGTTACTGAAACAAAGAAGTTGAGGAAATCCAATGTGTTATGTGGGGGAACCCGCTTTAGTCTTTAAATAGCATGCAAGATTGCAGGGGGGGGTGATGGTTTAGTGTGTGTGCGTGTGCGTGTGCATGCAGCGTATGCAACCAGCGAATGTGTAATTACAACACATACATGTGGAGGTTTAGTCCTAGCTAGCTATAGCCCTTGTCTGGTATTATTTAACCGAGTCTCCTAGTTAGTAGCCTCCCTCTGTCTCTGTGGGGTGTTCCTTTAGAAAGAACAATATGGAGGGAAAGTCTATTAAAGTCTTAAAACAGCTGGTTAGAACACACACACACACGGGTCTGTGGTCAGTAGACACCAGTCCACCAAGGGTCAAATCCATGATTTAAAGGGGAGGGCTAAAGCTTAAAGCACTTCAAAGCCTTTGCGGTCAATGTATTTAAAGGGGAGTAGACAACAGCAACTGTTACCTAAAGGACATGGGGACCTTGGAAGTGTTTTCAGAGTGACAGGGCAGTATGACAGCCTATAGGACTGTGTGACTGTGGGAAGAATATGAGTGGCTTAGTAAGGTGGCTGTCCCAAACCGAACCCTATTCCTTATATAGTGCACTACTTTTGACCAGAGCCCTACCGATCCAGGTCAAAAATAGTGCACTAAATGTGCCATTTGGGACGGGAACGTTTGTATTTATAGATGTCATAAACTCAAGGTTCCATTCTGTCTTATTCTATTCTATAAGAATAGGACTCCCTTCCTGCTGGCTCTCTGCTCTGATCTCTCACCCAGTTCATTTGCAGCAGGCTATCTCTCTCAATCTGTAAATGAATGAATCATGTGTGTCAGTCTGCAAGAGCTGTAGCAGTTTGGGTCTGGCACTTCTAGAGCAAGTCTCAGCTTGTAGGGTCTCCTCTCTCTCTCTCTCTCTATCTCTCTCACTCACTCACTCACTCACTCACTCACTCACTCACTCACTCACTCACTCACTCACTGTTTTTCACAGTCTGTCAGAGTGGAATGTGGCTGAAAAGTCCTAAAAGCACTGCATAGACAGCAAGCCTCTCTCTCTCTCTCTCTCCCTCCTCTTCCTCCCCGCCCCCTCTCCCCTCCTTCCGACTCTCTTCCTCCCTCCCTTGCCCTCTTGATATAACATGGCTGTCAGGGCCATCTGTCAGTCAGCTGTCTGTCAGTGAGCGTCTGAGTGAGTGGTCCACAGAGGAAACCCGATCCTACCCATAGTCCTTTGTTTGGCACTCTCGTTCCCACACTCACCAGGCAGCGAGCAACCGTCTGCACTACCATGGTCCGCAGATATGTCCCCCCCCTCCAACCTACATCCTAAACTGCACCCTATTCACAATATAGTCCACTACTTTTGACCAGTGTCAAAAGGTAGTAGGCCCTGGTTACTCTAGTGCACTATATAGGGACTAGGGTGTCATTTGGGATGCAACCCCAAACACTTTAAGCCAAATTATCACATTACTTACTTAGCCGAATGAGCTTTCACTTTATTTGACCCCCCCCCCCTTTCAACTTGACTGATTCATGGAGTTGGGGGTAGGAGACATTGTGGATGTGCACCACTAACTAGATTATGCTGGCGATGCAGCTGGGCATTTGGAACATAGACAGACAGACAGACAGGTAAAGAAAGAGACAGGGAGATGGAAAAAGAGACAGAGACGAAGAGAGAGACAGGTAAAGAAAGAGACAGAGACGAAAAGAGAGACAGGTAAAGAAAGAGACAGAGACGAAGAGAGAGACAGGCAAAGAAAGAGACAGAGACAGAGAGAGAGACAGGTAAAGAAAGAGATGGATAGACAGGTAAAGAAAGAGACAGAGACGGAGAGAGAGACAGGTAAAGAAAGAGACAGAGACGGAGAGAGAGACAGGTAAAGAAAGAGACAGACGGAGAGAGAGACAGGTAAAGAAAGAGACAGAGACGGAGAGAGAGACAGGTAAAGAAAGAGACAGACGGAGAGAGAGACAGGTAAAGAAAGAGATGGATAGACAGGTAAAGAAAGAGACAGACGGAGAGAGAGACAGGTAAAGAAAGAGATGGATAGACAGGTAAAGAAAGAGACAGAGAGTGAGACAGCGACAGAAAGCGGTATAGACAGAGGGAGCAAGCGAGAGACCGAGAGATGGAGAGAGAGAGAGACAGCGGGAGAGAGAGACCAAGAGATGGTGAGAGACCGCGAGAGCGAGACGGAGAGAAAGACAGAGGGAAAGGGTTTTTCACTTGGTTTACAGACAGCAGACTGATCCAATTCATTTGATGTGGTGGTTCTGGTTTATCTTTCTCTTCAGTTTTGGGATTCTGTTTCCCACCACGTCCGTCTGTGATCTGGTTGAGATGTCTGTCTGTCAGAAGCACTGTGCTGTCTGGAAGTCTGTAAATGTAATGCAGAGGAAAGGAAAGGCCTTGGGCTCAATTAGGAATCAATGTCTCGCTCCCGTTGTCCCACTTTCCATATGAGACTCGAAGGGAACAGTTCGTTTTCAGTTCAACTTTTTCCCCCATTGAATACAGCAGTCCAACATACGTGTTGTTCTGGCACGGACTCCGAGAAAGCGTATCTGTTGACAAAGTCATGATGAGAAAGAGCGCGATTTCATTAAGAAATACACTATAGTAGCGATTCTCGCGATGTTAACAAAGCACAAAGAGTCAATCTGTTTCCCAAATGGCACCCTATTTCCTATATCGTGCACTACTTTTATAGGGTGTCATTTGAGACACATTCAATGACTTCAAAGATCTTTACATTGGAGTGGAGTAAAAACCATAACTCAAATCATCCACCACTATTATAACCATCCGTATCCTTATCTCTCCTCTACAGAAGTGGCACTGTGTGGAGGAGATCACAGGGAAGTGGCGTATCCAGAAGTGTAAGGGAGGTGGTCTGAAGGAAGGCCCCAGGAAGAGGGCCCGGAGCCTGAGGTCCCGCAGCAGCTACGACAGCCGGCAGAGGGACCCTTGCGACTGTGGCCCTGACAGCAGCCTCGACAAACCCTCCAGGTCCGACCGCCCGGGGCGCTCACACCGCCAGTTCCCACCTTCCTCTGGAGGACGAGGTGAGTAGAGTGGTGGGATGAGGGTGGAGGCTGGGGATGGGGATGGGGCTGAGTGTGGTCCAGGCCAGGGAGTAGTGTTCTGAGCCAGCTTGCTCAATGGTAGCTGGGTAGATGTTGTTACAGGGGCATAGAGAATGGAGATGGACAGTTATGGTAACATATATCCATCTGTGGACTTACCACTCTGTATTTAAAGCTGTGTATGTTGGGCTATGGGAATGACAACCATGTCCATGTCTGCCAGAGCCTAAGCTTTGATTTACTGTTCAGGATTACTCAGGCTCTAAAGAGACACATGCAGGGAAGAGACAGAGGCACGAATAGAGCCCCTGTCATTAGATCACTGGTCTGGTGGAGATAGCTCCTGACATTAGATCACTGGTCTGGTGGAGATAGCTCCTGACATTAGATCACTGGTCTGGTGGAGATAGCTCCTGACATTAGATCACTGGTCTGGTGGAGATAGCTCCTGACATTAGATCACTGGTCTGGTGGAGATAGCTCCTGACATTAGATCACTGGTCTGGTGGAGATAGCTCCTGACATTAGATCACTGGTCTGGTGGAGATAGCTCCTGACATTAGATCACTGGTCTGGTGGAGATAGCTCCTGACATTAGATCACTGGTCTGGTGGAGATAGCTCCTGACATTAGATCACTGGTCTGGTGGAGATAGCTCCTGACATTAGATCACTGGTCTGGTGGAGATAGCTCCTGACATTAGATCACTGGTCTGGTGGAGATAGCTCCTGACATTAGATCACTGGTCTGGTGGAGATAGCTCCTGACATTAGATCACTGGTCTGGTGGAGATAGCTCCTGACATTAGATCACTGGTCTGGTGGAGATAGCTCCTGACATTAGATCACTGGTCTGGTGGAGATAGCTCCTGACATTAGATCACTGGTCTGGTGGAGATAGCTCCTGACAGTAGATCAATGGTCTGGTCATTTGGAATGTTGTGGCACCACCTAGTGGTGGCAACATTTTGCTCATGGAATTATCACATTCAATTCAGTTCAGAAAGGGCTATTTGTTTCCAGATTAAGTGACAGGACAAGATCTAATGACATACATATCCAATTACACATACCGAATACCAACATACATGGGTAAAGAAATGAAAAAAGTATGTTAATTAACTCTCTGTGATATTTGGTTGTCAATTAGGCTACAGGCCTCGTTTCGTCCATACAAGATCCACCAGATCTCTGTCCGTGGAGTTTGAAGGGCAGATCTATGACATTGACCTTGCGGCAGACGACCAGTCGGCGGTCAGGAGACGTGTCATCAGAAAGCGCCACTATGAGCAGGAGGACCAGGAGTTGGCTCTGGAGTCAGAAGACGGGTCAGAGGAGATGCTGGCGGACGATACCAACACCGTGGGGTACCCCAACTCTGTCAAAGTCACACACAAGTATGTACCCCAACATATACCCCAGCTATACTAAAGGCACACTTGGAAGACATACACGCCCACTAACGTTTCTTCTCCAGCATGAGTCTGGATTTCCTTCCTCCCCGACTTGTTGAGAATGTGAACACATTCTGACCGTTCTAATTGGTCACAGAAACCGATGGGTTGGGCAAGAGCCGGCCTACACAAAACATGAATCAGCACAAACAACTTGTAGGACAGCAGGTTTAGACCGATGTACGGTGCAATCGCTATAGCAACTAAATTAAATTCATAATGAGTCGTCAGGCAAGCAGTTAAGCCCTTTGTGACCAATATATTTGTAAAATGTGTTTAGTTGATTCCTCTCTGTCCTCTCTCTCCTTCTCCGTCCCTCTCACAGGTGCTACATCCTGATGAATGACACAGTCCACTGTGAGAGAGAGATCTACTCTTCATCCAGAGCCTGGAAGGACCATAAGAGCTACGTGGACCAGGAGGTTAGTTGGTGTCTGCATCTCCTCTCCTCCTCCCCATCTCTCCCTCTCCTCTCCTCTTCCCCATCTCTCCCTCTCCTCCTCCCTATCTCTCCCTCTCCTCCTCCCCATCTCTCCCTCTCCTCCTCCCCATCTCTCCCTATCTCTCCCTCTCCTCCTCCCCATCTCTCCCTCTCCTCCTCCCTATCTCTCCCTCTCCTCTCCTCCTCCCCATCTCTCCCTCTCCTCCTCCCCATCTCTCCCTCTCCTCCTCCCTATCTCTCCCTCTCCTCCTCCCCATCTCTCCCTCTCCTCCTCCCTATCTCTCCCTCTCCTCTCCTCCTCCCCATCTCTCCCTCTCCTCCTCCCCATCTCTCCCTCTCCTCCTCCCTATCTCTCCCTCTCCTCTTCCCTATCTCTCCCTCTCCTCTCCTCTTCCCCATCTCTCCCTCTCCTCCTCCCCATCTCTCCCTCTCCTCTTCCCCATCTCTCCCTCTCCTCCTCCCCATCTCTCCCTCTCCTCCTCCCTATCTCTCCCTCTCCTCCTCCCCATCTCTCCCTCTCCTCCTCCCCATCTCTCCCTCTCCTCCTCCCTATCTCTCCCTCTCCTCTCCTCCTCCCCATCTCTCCCTCTCCTCCCCCATTTCTCCCTCTCCTCCCCGATTTCTCCCTCTTCTCTCCTCCTCCCCCATTTCTCCCTTTTCTCTCCTCCTCCCCCATTTCTCCCTCTCCTCCTCCCCATCTCCCACCTTGCCTACCCTGCAAGTTGAAGTAGATGTTGCCTTCCATTACAGATAGAGGCCCTGCAGGACAAGATCAAGAACCTGCGAGAGGTCAGGGGTCACCTGAAGAGGAGACGACCTGACGGGTGTGACTGTGGTAAGAACAGGTCAGTAATGTACCTCATTGAGGGCCCCCAAATATGTGTACTATTCTTAAATATAGAAAAATGTTTAATCTGCACACTGGTATAATGCTCCCAAAGTGACAATAATGACTATGACAGAGGGGACTCTGTAAGAGTAAACCCTAGTATAGTGCATTGTCATATCTGCTGTTTTCTGTGTGGCCATCTCTCAGTCCTTTGTTGTGACCCTGACAATTGTTACCTTGGCTGCGTTTACACAGGGAGCCCAATTCTGGTCTTTTTACACTTATTGGTCTTTTGACCAATCAGATAAGATATTTTGACAATAATTGGGCCAAAGATCAGATTGGGCTGCCTGTGTAAATGCAGCCTATGAGTCATCAGTCCTTTATTAGTCATCTTGACTCTCCTGAGTTGAAGCTTTCATGGAAAGGAAACAAAACAACCGGCATATTTAGTTGCTCTTCCCTCTCTACTAAAACCAGCTACTATAGCAAAGGAGAGAGAAACAGAGAGAAGGCAGAGAGGTTGAAGAACAAGAATGATCAGCTCCATCCCTTTAAGTGAGTTCGTCCTCTCCTTTAATTCAGTGTGTCCGTGTTTGCCACACATCGTCCGTCGCCCATCCCTGTTCGTCTCAACCATATTAACACTAAGGTTGCATCACAAATGGCACTCTATTCTCTATATAGTGCACTACTACCCTATAGGCCCTTGTCAAATATAGTGCACTACTACCCTATAGAGGGAATAGGGTGCCATTTGGGATGCACAGTGAGCCTGCAGTCTAGAAGTGCTCAACTGACCAATAGAATTTCATAGATGTACTGCATCTTTAATACTCTGTGAGTTTGATACGTTTCATCGCCAGTGTGGCCCCATTTGTCTTGTGCGTTATCCTGTCTTGTGGTACGTCTGCATGGTACTTGCATGGAGTGTGCATGCTCTCCAGTCAAACCCGGGCCGGCCTTTCAGTGCAGAGATCTGGAAGTGATCGTCCCAAGCAGCAGCATGGAAACAAAATAGTGACTCAGTGGAAGGAGGGAAACAGCCCATCTCTCTAACACAGCCATCGCCTTGCACTAGGTGGTTGAGTCTCTCACTTCTCATCAGGGCCCATAGGGCTCTTGTCAAAATTTGTGCACTATATAGGGAACGGGGTGCCATTTGGGATGCGCAAAGGAGGCACAGGGAACGGATTAGAATGCCAATACGAAGCAGCTGTGTTATGTAGTGACTTGTGTGCTTAGGAAAATGGGGCTAGGGAGAAGGGCAGAGGCTAGAATGGCCCAGAGAAAAATGATAATGTGGTACGAGAGGAGCTAGAACCTGTCATGTTCTTGGCTCCACCAGACAGGAGTTTGGGAGTTCCTGCCGATGGTTCCATCCATCGCCATGGTAACTGACTGGCAACATGGAGAGGGCACTGCGAGGGCAGAGAGTGTGATGATATCACTCTGTTGGGTCGTTACTGTAACCTGACTGGTGGGTGTGTCTGTCCGTCATGCAGGGAGGTTGCTCAGGAAGTGGATGGGAAGACCCAGCTGTTGAACGAGATCAGGAGGAAGAAGAAGGAGAGGAAAGAGAGGAAGAGGCAGAAGAAGGGAGATGACTGTAGTCTACCTGGTCTGACATGTTTCACTCACAGCAACGACCACTGGCAGACTGCCCCCTTTTGGAACCGTACGTTACTATGTTACTACAACTAAATGTAACTACACTAAGTAGTTACTACAACTAAATATAACTACACTAAGTAGTTACTACAACTAAATATAACTACACTAAGTAGTTACTACACCTACATGTGTACTGTACTAAGTAGTTATTACACCTAAATGTAACTACACTAAGTAGTTATTACACCTAAATGTGTACTGCACTAAGTAGTTACTACACCTACATGTGTACTGTACTAAGTAGTTACTACACATACATGTGTACTGCACTAAGTAGTTACTACACCTACATGTGTACTGTACTAAGTAGTTACTACACATACATGTGTACTGCACTAAGTAGTTACTACACCTACATGTGTACTATACTAAGTAGTTACTACACCTACATGTGTACTGTACTAAGTAGTTACTACACATACATGTGTACTGTACTAAGTAGTTACTGCACAGGTATTGCACTATGTAGTTACTACACCTAAATATAACTGTACTAAATAGGTACTACACCTACCCGTGTACTGTACTAAGTAGTTACTACATATACATATGTACTAAGTAGTTACTACACGTAAATGTAACTGCACTAAGTAGTTACTACACCTACACGTGTACTGTACTAAATCGTTTCTACACCTACACGTGTACTGTACTAAGTAGTTACTACACCTACACGTGTACTGTACTACGTAGTTACTACACCTAAATGTAACTGCACTAAGTAGTTACTACACCTACGTGTGTACTGTACTAAATAGTTGCTACACCTACATGTGTACTGTAATAAGTAATTACTACACCTACACGTGTATTGTACTAAGTAGTTACTACACCTAAATGGAACTGCACTAAGTAGTTACTACACCTACACGTGTACTGTACTCACATGCATTCTCATTTTAGTCATTCAGCACTGTAGCCTACACAGTAATTAAGCCACATTCACACATTTATTTTGGTTTCTCCCAGTTAGAGGGTTCTCTCTCTCTCTGTGTGTGTCTGTGTGGGTTCTATTGGTTAACCCTGTCCTTCCTCTCCTTCAGTTGGAGGGTTCTGTGCGTGCACCAGTTCCAACAACAACACCTACTGGTGTGTGAGAACCATCAACGAGACACACAACACCCTGTTCTGTGAGTTTGCTACGGGCTTCCTCGAGTACTTTGACCTCAACAACGACCCCTACCAGGTGAGGGGACCATAGACATGGAATCAATTCTATTTTCTATTTTACTCCATTTTCTGTTCTATTCTGTTTCTACGGAGTGGACTACTCACAGGCACCTTTCATTAGTAGGTTGTTTTATCAATAACGATGTATTAACCTGTGTGGATGTGTGTCTGTGTGTGTAGCTGACCAACGCGGTGTACTCGGTGGACAGAGAGGTGTTGAACGCCCTCCATGCTCAGCTGATGGAGATGAGGAGTTGCCAGGGACACAAGCAGTGTAACCCCCGACCCAAAGGCCTGGACACAACAGGTAAACACACATATACTACAGTACTAGTAGTAGCTACACTGCTACTACTACTGCTACTACTACTATTACTGCTCTCTCTATTGGGTTACCTCAGAGTATGGTAAAGTTGCCCCCAGGCGCTGATTGAGGGTCAGTTTGTCATTTCCCCCGCTAATGGTTAAGGTGAGGATTGGGGGAGTCGAAGCTGATCCTAGATCTGTACCTAGGGAAAATTTCACCCTAGACTGAAACGGATATGAAGACTAACCACTGCAGTGGTTGATTAGGGTAAACAAGTCGTACATTCAGACCAAATGTGTGTGTTGTTAATAAAACACGTTTCTCACTTTAGGGTTTAAAAATTTCAGTAACTTTTCCAAAATTCCCAGGTTTTTCAGAGCTCCCGGATGGAAGATACCTGGAATCAGTATGGAATAAGCAGGAAATCTGTGTAAAAAGTTACTGGAATTTTGAAGCCCTAAACTGAAACAAGATACTAGGTGTATGAATAGCACTATTTGACCCAGGTTCAGTCCTGACCTGTACCTGCATGTCATTAGTTGCATGTAAACGGGGGTGATTCTCTCACTGATGTACGCAAACATTTCAACATAGGAAGGAAGGTCGAGGGGCTCATCATTAAGTCCTCTGTGTGTCTCTCTTATGTCTCCATTGTCTGTTTATTTCTGTCTAAAAACACACACACACACACTCCCTGTCTTAGTTCTGACCTCAGGGATTCGTGTCCAGTCCGCAGCACCCCGATTTCTACTTTCACAGGAACTTGGACATCCATAATGTTTTCATCGCTGCGTGATTTGTATCGGTGTTATCCAGAGTTTATGGTCATTGGATTTCCCCTGGGTTTTACACAGTGAATATCTTGGTTTGTTTTGTATTGTAGTCATGACACGCACAGGGAAACCCTCTGCAGCCAAGCCGAGCCAGTCACTCAGAATGGTACGGCAACAACCCGAAATAGAGCTTTGAATTGGTTTCTGATAGAATGATAACCTAATATTGTGTCCCTCATTTCAACTCCTTCTACTGTGGAAGTGGTTTAGGTTTTCATCCCAAATTGCGCCCCATTGCCTTTGTAGTACACTACTTTTGGCCAGGGTCTACATAGTTCTGGTCAAATGTAGTGCACTACATAGGGAATAGGGTGCCATTTGGGATGCACCCTAATAGTGTGTCCCTCAGTTTAACTCATTCTGCTGTGGGTAGTGGTTTACAATCAAAATAAGCCTCCCATGTGGCACCCTATTCCCTATTAAGTGCACTCCTTTTGACCCGGGTCTATAGGCCATTTTGGACATCCCCCAAGTATTTTGCCACGTTCCCTATCCTATTGTGTGCTCTGGCCAGACACCCTGCCTTCAGTGACTCACACAGTGTTAGCTATGAGAGCTCTGTCAACAAGCCTATTGAGCCTGGCTACTCTGACGACTATGTCTAGCTTTTCACCACCATGACGGCTATTTACAGCTAAGTGTCCCTGAGAGATGACATCACACTAGCAGCAGTTAAAAACCTTGCCACGGTGATATAAGCTCTTGGTTTTAAACTTGCGCTCAATGAACTCGTTATACCAGCACAGTAGACGCACAATAGTTTATATTTCTGTGAAGGTATATATTTTTTTTGGGGGGGGGGGTGGGGGGGTGGGGGGTATATTGGCTTTGTGCTACGACGTTTAAGAACAAGTTGTCATATCACTGCTTGATGATTTGGAAACATTAACAACATCATGTGTTTGTGTTTTGGACTCACTCATGGACATCATCATCACCTGAATGACTGATTTACCTCCAAGGGAAGCTGGGACCCTTCATGAAGCCACACTCTCTATCTAGCTAGCTACAAAAAAAATGATTGCAGTAAAAGTGCCTTAACTGCAGTCGAAAAGCTGCCGAACTGCACTTATACTGCACTCTAACTACAGTTACACAGCAAAATGACTGCAGTAAAGATGTTTTTATTTTGGATGCAGTATTTACAGCATACTGCACTCTAACTGCAATCTTTTTTCGTAAGGGAACCCAAAGAAATATACCTTCATCCCTTCATCCCTATCTTTCCATCCCCTCCACCCTGCCCCAACCTGCACCTCCTCTCCTCCTTGTTCCATCGCTTCCTCCCTCTCTCCATCCATCCATACTCAAATTGCACCATCATTTCTCCTCTAGGGGCCTAGCGGGGTCTGTCCCGTGCATGAAGAGGCATCTCCAATGTGAATGATTCCTTATTTTCTCTTATCCCCCCTCTAATTTGATTTGAGACATTAACATTGAAACTGCTCTTATTTTCCTGATCAGGAGGTAAAGATGGAGGCAGCTATGAACCACACAGGTATCCACACTTCTTTTATGATCTCTCTGGATATGTCCCAAATGGCACTCTATTACCTATGGCGTGTACTACTTTTGACCAGAGCCCTATGGGTCCTGGTCAAAAGTAGTGCACGCCATAGGCTATAGGGCGCCATTTGGGACGTAGCCTCTCTCTTTGAAAGAGGCTTCTCTTCCTAATAACTGCATGGGCCAACTCATTGACTCATTCGCACTAATAATCCATAAGGCGCCGAGCTGCATGGTGTGTGACTGCATGCCGGGGAAGTTACCTACGCTAACTAATAATCGATTGATTGGATCTTTTGAATTCTTCTTAATTGAAGGTAGCTTCTTCCAATGTCATCGTGAAGTCTGTGGGGGTCATCTTTCTACAATGCAGCCAAATTCTCCATAATTACAGCAGAAAAATGTTTACCCGTCTGAACCCCCCCCCAGATCATACACCAACTTATCTGCTGTTTGAGTCAAACACCAACGTGCACATCTCTTTCTGTAGCTCCTTGCACCACCACATGCATCAGTCATATCCATCAGAATATCTGTCTGAAAAGTCACTTTTTGGCCGGTCTTGGCTTAACCACTAAGCTCAGAGAGCTCAACTGGTATGCCCGGCTCCAAGTTGAGAAGAAATGTATATTTAGTCAAACTGAATTGGACCTTTCTGGTCAGTGTGGCAGTTGTCAAGAAACATCAGTTTAATCACAAGTTTATCCTCAAAAACAAAATGCTGATAATTATTATAGCATTATATTTGATAGACATGAAGTATGAAAGAGCACAAAACATTTTCACATAAGGAACCCCCCTCCCCACACACCTGATAAATGTGTGTCCCCTGCATGTGAATGAAAACGCATGACAGCATATAGAGTCAACCATTCATCCATTTAATTCATGCATCGCACGATCACGGACATGTTACTAATATAACATCACCATCTTCCACACTTACCTGACCAAAGACATGGGCTGTCTCTCAAATAGCACCCTATTACCTATGTAGTGCACTATATAGGGAATATAGAGTCTGTCATTTGGGACGCACCCATGCATAAGTACATCAACTTACTTTTAGTAAGCCATAATGACACTCAGTCATTGTACTTGTGCAACATGGCATCATTCAAAATGGCATCCATTTTCCTCGTGGCATCATTAGAGTAGTAGAATGGACACGAGTTGCGGGGACTTCGTTCTCCCTCTTCCTCACCTCTGACCTATTGACCTCTGTTTCTGGGCACCTGCTTACCAGGCAACAGTGGCATCGAAAGTGGTCAAAGAGGAGACCAAGCCAGTCCTTTCTGTGAGTCTCTTAGCCTATAGTATACTGATATAAAACCCTCCCCTATTTTCCCTCTTTACAACAGGGAGACCTAAATCTGGGCCTCGAGTCCAGTTCCACTGCTTATTTTTAGTCCTTTAGTAAGGGACTGATTTAGACCTGTGACACCAGGCGAGTGCCATTAACTGCCAGGTAAAAATGACAAATGGAACTAGACTCAAAGTCCAGGTTTGAGTATCCCTGCTCTTTAGTACATCGTACATGCCCTGTAGGCCAGAGTGAGTTTGAAAGAGCTCCCTCTAGTAATCAACAATGATACAGGGTGTGTCTATCAGGGTTAGGGGGGTCGGTTCCATTTCGATTCAGTCAAGGACTTGTCCAATTGTTGGAATTTCACTTAATTTACTCAAATGAAATGGAATCCACTCCAACCTTATTGATAGTAAGCAGATACCCTAACTATGATTCCAATTTTACTATATTGGCCGTAACTGTATTTTTCTAATGCACCACACAGCAGGCTCATCATTCACTCTCTCCTTCCTCAACACTCCTTTTTTTTGCAGATGTTCATCATCCTATTTTCCTCCCCTCCTTTATTTCCCAGATTCCATTTTCTTTTTTTCCAGGTTACCTGGATACTCATTCGAAAACAACAAGCCTATCATCAGTCTTCTTTTTTTAGTTTAGCTAGTCTAACAGTAGATCTGAGAATGTTATGTATCTTTCAGGAAATATTGTCATTTTATGTCAAGATGACTAGTGTGTTTGCTCTGCTGCTTATGGCTTCAGCTTGGGTGCTGTGTTTACCGGGCCAAACTGTGTGTGTGTGTGGGGAGGGGGGGGGGGGGGGGGGGGGGGGGGGCACTAACCCCAAGGAGCTGACTGCCATAGAGGAGGCTGCAGGCTAGATTCTGCTGCTGGGCATGACTGCATGACATGTGACCCAACACAACCACACACTTCCCCTAATTACACCACACACTACCAGTCCGATACAACATTACCACCAATTCTCCCACTCACACTCCCATACACTACCACACTCCCAGTCCCATACAACATTACCACCAACACTCCCACACACTTCCACATTACCACCAACACTCTCTGCTCCAGCCCTTGACCCTCTCATCCTCTCCCCTCATAGCACTCAGCCAGTCTGGGACGGACGAGCGGGTTAAGCTGCCCAACCTGACGGAGGAGGAGGTGGACTGGCGAGGTCTGGAGGAGCTGTATAGTAGTGTAAACCAGAGCCTGTACCAGCACAGGACTGACTACAGCCTCAGACAGGACGACTGGCACATCTTCCAGAAGGATGTAGATAATATGTTTGCACTGAGACACGTTTTAGACTCAAAACTTCAAAACAACGACAACAACCAAACCCATAAGCTTGACTTAAAGGATGACCCGGCATCGGCAACTTCCCTGGCAGAGCAGGGTTCCGGGTCTGGGGCTGGGGGGCTGGAGGAGGGCAGCGGAGGAGAAGGTACGCCCAGCCGGGACATCTGGCCAGAACCGGTCATCCTGAATCGGGCCACAGAGGGATTACCGGAGACCCCATGCACTACCCATCCTGCCCCTAGCACACCCCCACCACCACCTCCTCCATTAACACCCACACACCCCACACCTCAGAGGTCAGAGGTTAAAGTTCAACTAGAATCTGTGAATGACCTCCCTGACGAGACTTATCCATTAGACAGACCCCCCAGAGTGGTGTCTGGGATGTCAGCAGGTCAGAGGAGAGGAGGGGTCAGAGGGGGGGAAGTGGTTGCCGGTGGTGAAGTGTGGTTGGCCCATCAGCTGGAGGAGGACTGGCTAGATGGCGAGGGGGAGGGGCTAGTCTTCAGCGGGAACGGGAACAACGGCCTGACTGAGATGGAGACGCGGCACGACGACCTGCTCCGCACCCACAACAGCCTGGAGATGGGGCTGGGACTGGGGTCTTACCCAGGCCAGGCCCAGACCCAACAGAGCAGTCTCATCCAGGGACTGGAGCTGGGACTAGACAAGGAGGAGGAAGAGGACATATTCCAAGGCCAGGGCTACCTCCCCCTCTCCCCACAGACACTGAAGCCCAGAGTACAGGCCTCCACCACCACCACTACTACCAGCACTAGGAGCCCGCCTCAGACTCAGACTGGCGCCCCACAGGGGACTGGGGTGGTAGTGCATAACCCCCAGCTCCAACAGGCACATCTACAGATAGAGGTACAGGTCGAGTCCCAAGCCCAGCTCCAGGCCCTGGACTATGAGGGTAGTGGGTCTCCCCCCCAGCCCTCTTCCAACCACACCCAGTGAGACACATACAGACAAACGCACGTGCTGGCCTGACATTGGGCGGCCCAGCCGGTCACCATAGAGACACAGAGAGACACAGAAACTGGGGGACATGGAGAGCCAAGAAGGCCAATGATGATGCCACCACCTGTCAGTCTGACTTAGAGCTGTATTATTCATGAGTATTAAAGTTATTATTATTGTTGATTTTTTTTTACAGGTGCTTCCATTTATTATTAGAAGAACTACAGTGTTATGTTGTTTTTCCAAAATATATATTTAGAAAAAGAAAAGCCTTAATGCAGCTGAAATTAACAAAATATGGGAATTTTAATAAAAGTCCAAGTGGATAACACCATTGTTTTAAATATATATTTTGAACAATAAAAACAGGTTTAGTCTGAAGGTTAGTGGTCATTTAGCGTTACCAGAGAGGAAGTGGCGAAGCGAGAGGGTTTACCAGGCTGAACATCTGTCCACGTTAAGCTAATTATTAAGCAATGAGTGACGAATTTTGTCAAGATAAAAATGTAAAGCTATTTTGATATGTGAGGCTTATTTGATCGAATAGAAGTTTCTTAATGCTTAGGTTGTTACGAGTTTACCGATATAAGTGTAATGCACGTGACATCCCAGCAACTTTGATAGTGTTTTTTTTCTCAAAGTTATACCTGTCGAATATCGAGACGGTCTATGCATTATCAGGAGGCTAGCATAGGATCTCACTCCATTGAATACAGGCGGTTGACATCAACACCCCTCATTGAATATTCAAAAAAGTATTCAAATACCGACATGTATCCACCAATCCAAAGATAGTAACAGATGGGAGCGTGATAGCCCACCGTTACGCTCTGTGGACAATGAATCCCATTATTAGGGCGGAGACACAAGCTTCTTGTCATTATATCCAGTATCTCTGGCATTACCTAACACCTTTGTGTGCTACAATGGCGTTGGCTAATGCTAACGTCTTGGTATGTGCTTCAATAGAGTTGGCTAATGCTAACATCTTGATGTACTACAATGAAGTTGGCTAATGCAAACACCTTGGTATGCTACAATTGAGTTGGCTAATGCTAACGCCTTGGCTAATGCTAACAGACTCAGGCCGGGATGAAATCCGATCAGCTTTAGATCTGCGTAGAGTGCTTTGACATGTAAAGGTAATTTCCAACTGAACGTTTTCCATGAATGAGATCTCCACGAAAGTGGAAACATTACCTTAAAAAGTTGACAAAGGAGGATAGGCTTGAATCCCGGCCTCAGTCATCTCTCGACCAATTATCACAGTGCAGTCCCATCAGAAATATGACCACTGACAAATCAGATGATCACAATAGTTTGACCATAAATGCACTTTGAACATTTATTTAGCTTTTCCCTTGTACTAACCGTTGCCTTTAGTTTAAATGTTTGTGGTTTGGAAACACGTATTCACTGTAACTCCAATGGCATCTCAAAGCTTAACACTAATCATTGGTATTTCATTTTTAACACAGTGAATTCACTTAAAGGGTAAGTTGGTTTCATGGATACTTGCTACTGCAAGTGCAACACTGAAAGTTCAGTTTTTTTTTTTTTTAAGTTAGCAATGAACATTGCTAACATAATTTTGTGAGTTGTAATTATTTAACTTAGTTCACTGTTATGTTACTCTTCTAGCTACAGTAACTTCAAGTTCACTTTTTGTTCTACACTCAGCCATCATCATCACCTAATTAAATTAAAACTTCAGATATTAAGCACAAATGAACTACCGCACACAATAAAACTCACATTAGACCAGTATTCCCTATTGCATTGATAATCAAGGATGCACATAATCATCCCCAAGTTACATCTCAAAAAGAGACAACGACCACAAAGCCAAAACCTAAGTATGTCCCAAATGGCACCCTATTCACTTTAAAGTGCCCTACTTTTGACCAGAGCAACATGGGCCCTGGTCAAACGTAGTGCACTACACTATATAGGGTGCCATTTGAGATGCCACCCCTAATCTTTTCCTCCATTGCTTGAATAGCATATGGCATTATTACTATGAGGTGATCTATGCGTCATTTATAATACTGTCTGTTAGACTATACTGTATATGCAATAAGCAAAAAATCATATGATTTAATCCACACCACTCCCATTACATATCATTGGGTATGTTTGCATTGGCCTGTGTCATCGCCACTCATTCTTACATCTTCTACTGATGGTTACGTTTTGGTTCAATGTTGCTTCCACCTAAAACCAACATTCATTGATTCTTAGATCAACAGTATTTTCCAGTATTTTCTTCCTTTCCTTATTCTGTGTGTAGAAGTGTTGCAACAATTCTGGTTTCAGGAAAGCCAAGAAGCTGTTTAGAAATAAACGTGTCAAATATTTTAGTGACATTTCAGCTTATTTAATTACCATTTCTTCATACATCCATCCATCCTCCCACACTCCTGTAATTTAGGTTTGCCAGAAATTCCCAGTTGGAATATTCCCAGAATCAGGATAGAATAAGCAGGAAATCCAGTATCCTCCAACCACGATTTCTAGAAAATCTGGGATAAAAAAAATAAAAAATCCTAGACACACCCTACCACATTATGGAAGCGCTTGATCAAAAAAAATCTGCTATACTGATTGCATAAACATAAACCAGACCCAAATCTCCTTTTTACAGTTTTTTAATGACACATATCAAGTATTCAAGGCATTTGTAAACCAAGGGTCCATTAGTTTAAGTTCAGAGTTTTTCCGTCTCAAAATGTGCATCAGCCAATTAAAATCGTTGATGTAGTTTGCACGTGATAAAACATTACTTTGGAAGTTCCCATTAGATAACCTGGCACATTTAGCCCTATGCTAACCTGACCAGGTGGCAGTGATCATGCCCGTTAACAAATTCTGCATCAGCCAAATACAAATGCTAACGTAGTGGGCCACTTTTCCATGAGAGCATCTTTAACATGACTCAAACCATCTGCTAATCAAAGTTTACTAAAATACATGCAACATTTCAACTGGACGGATAGGTCAGTGTTGTAAGTCTGGCTTCTGGTAATTTTTTTCCCTTCATGAGATGGGGGACCTCTAACCCACGGTTACTGTACTCCGAAGATTCACAGTCAATTACCTTAGTGGCATACGCTAACGATGTACGATAATAAACGTTTTATAGACCTTTATCTTTTTCCCGTAAAAGCACATGAACGTGTGTGAAATGGATGAGCAAAAATGTGCCTCTTGAATTTTAGTAGCTTAGTCAAGGATTCATTGTCATGAAATATTGGCACACTACAATTGTGACAGATCAAGTGGAGCAAAAGTAAACCTTTAATTTGGAAGTTTAAAATATACATCTGGTGGCCAAGTCGACCTATTTTAAGAAATGCCATTGGTTGATGGATATAAAGACTTAAGATCTTGATAGGCTGATGTGGAATTTCTAACAGGAAATAATCACTGCCGCCTGGTTAGCATATGGCTAAATGTGCCAGATTATGTAATGGGAACAACTAACATATAGCATTTTACAAGGTGCAACTATGTCACCGATTTGAATTGGCTGATGCGCATTTTGAGACTGAGAAAATGTTCTAATGTTCGCAAGTATGGAGCCCAAGTGTCCACAAATATGGTTTAGACTTCTGCTCCTGAGGAACACAAATCAAGGGCTGCAGACCTCCAGTTTGCATCCCAAATAGCAGCATATTCCCCATATAGTGCACTACTTTTGACCAGAGAGCCCTATGGGTAGTAGTGCACTATATAGGGAATAGGGTGCCATTTGGGATGGAATACACTGTCAGAGTACACTGTCAGTCCATGAAATAATGAAAACACGTTCTGAAGAAATACTGATCAAAAGAAAGAGAGCGAGAGAAAGGAGAGAAAGAGATGGAAAGCAAGTCTACAGTCTACCTTGGAGAAGTGTTGCGAGAAGGCTAAGGCTACATCTGCAATTGCACCCTATGCCCTATAGTGCACTATATAGGGAATAAGGTGCCATTTGGGATGCAGTTCAAGCCTTCCTATAGTACTGCTTACACCTTGTTGAATGGAGGTAAAGGGCATCCTGGGTAACAATACCATCCTGTCCCAATTGGCACCCTTTTCCTTACATAGGTCACTACTTATGGCCAGGTTGCGTGGGAAATAGGGGATGCATGGGGATTACTTTTGCACTACCAGACCCCTATGTGCACTATAAAGGGAGTAGGGTGCCATTTGAGATGCAAACTAAGTAGTTTTGGATGGAGCCAAAGAGAGGGCCTCAACACCAACCAATTCAAATGGAGCCATCAACAAAAAAACATATTGCAAAATACAACCCACTCCCCAATCTCCCAAATTCAATGTAACAGGTCGCTCCTATGTAAAATACTGTAGGTCATTCAGGCACAGAGAAGCAAATATACGGTTTCCTTGTTTTTGTATTTTTAAGTCATTTTATGATGTCGTCTACAATGGTTAGGGTTAGTTAATAAATACCTACTTCTAACTAAGTTTAAGCTCTATAATACGGTGATTGTATATCTTTAAATATTTACATGATAATAGTTTGGGAACAGTTAGCTACTAATTCATGATAATACTAATAAGAAACCATAACTTGGCATTTTTCAGCCAAGTATCATCATAGACGCACAGCAGTCTCTTACATAACTTGAGGACAAAGACATTTAGGCTGGGATTTAATCCCATCGCAGCCTTTGGACAATGTGCCATTTAAAGTCATTTCCGTTTGAGCCAACATATGCATCCTTTACTGTGACTGTGGTCTCCGCGCACGAGGGAACATTGCCTTGTGGACAAAGCCCATTGAATCCCAGCCTAATTCATACAACTTTACCACTGCATCAGATAAATCCGCTGTTCTTTGGAAACCGGTTTTAAAATCGCAAATATATAATGGATATGAGGCATGCCTCATGCCAAACAAGGTATAAATACTGTAGTTGCTGTTCATAATGGTTTATCTCCTTAAAAAGTGTCCTAGAAAACAAAAAACAAGTAGTAAATTCACAGCAGCAGTCCAGTTGTACAAAAACAGTATTAGTAGTAGGTCTGTGTAGGGTTGCAAAATTCCAGTAACTTTCCCAGGTTTTCCAAAAATTCCGGGAGGATTATGGATTTCATGCCTATTCCCTCATGATTCCGGAAATCTTCTTACTGGAATTTCTGGGAAACCTTGGTAAAGGGTAGACCGTTCACTGTCTTTTTCACTCCGGGCTGCAATTCATGTTTATGTCCAGCAGAGGGTGGGTCCCAGTCACTCCTGAACTGAATGATCAAAAAAAATCAGTTATATTGTTTCTTGTTATTGTGACTTATCTGTTGATATAATGAGCTTTGTTGATTTATTCCTTACTACACTACTTCTTAAATGCCTAAATGTCAATACAACAATGCTGAAATGAAGCAATATTGGACCTAGTGTAGAGTCAGTTTGTAAATGGGCTGGGTTCATGCTAGTAGATACCCATACACTTCCAGTCATTGCGCTAACACTAGTTAGCATTGGCTCGCAAAACTACCTCTAACTTCCTTCATCAAAATGGTATCCACGAGTTCATCTGACTTTGGGGAAGTAGATTGCCAAAATCCCGAATTACCCCTTTAACTTAAAAAGGGAAATTAAATTCAAAACAAATTCAATACTTTTTCAAACAAGTAAAAAACAAAAAAATACATTTTGTAGATATTTTTGGATGAGGATTATGACTGAGTTTTCCCTTCCAGCAAAGACCACCTAATGTTATGTTATAAATACAATACTGTGTTTGTGTTCCCCATTGCCCTGGAGTAAAGTTAAAGTCCTAATGAAGACTAACTCCACACAGACTAACTATCTATGGTGCAGACCACCACTCCTGACTAGGTGGCCAGTTCGTTAGTAACTCGTCTTTGGATATAGGCAGAGAGGAAGAGAGAGGCCCAACTCGAGGGAAAATATGTCTCCCTCGTTTGTTCGTTGTTTCACCCACCAAGCCTTGCTTGGTACGGAGGCTAATAAGAGTATCGAATTTGGTCAATACATTTTTTTTATGGCTTATTTGCTACATGAGGTTTACTTGATCTAATAAAAGTGTTGTAATGCTTAAGTTGTTACGAGTATACTGATATAACTAGGACACATGACATCCCGGCAACTTTGAGAAAAAACACTTCATATGAGTTGTCTCAAGATGGCTATGCATATTCATGGCATGAGGCTAGTAGCATAGCATCTCTGCCCATTGAATATATCGGTTCACGTCAACAACCTTCCATCGAATATTCAGGATTACATTAATGAAATGTATCCACATATCCAAAGAAAGAATAGCTGGGAGCTAGACAGCCAGTCGTGCTGCTTTGTGGACAATGACTCCGGTTGTTAGGATGGAGAGACATGTATCTTGTCACTATATCCATAATCTTTGATATAGGCTAGTTAGCCGGTTAGACTGGTAGCTATTAGCATTAGCCAGTATCTGTCCCTTGGATATTAGCTAGCTAGCCGGTTAGCCTGGTAGCTATTAGCATTAGCTACTAACTAGCCATTGGATATAAGCAAGCTAGTTGGCTAGCAGGTTACCCTCGTAGCTATTAGCATTAATCAGCTAGCCAGCAACCAATGATAGGCCCACACAGCCTGAGTTACTGTTTCAAAGGGGGCTAAAGAGTCAAATAAATGGGTGGCCCATTCTCTGCTCTGAACCAAGAGTTTAAACAGACGGTCACAAGGACAGACAGAACTGGACAAATGTCTCATGTATGACTGAGTTTTAAGTCGATATAATCCCCTCCTAAATAGTACTGTTTAATGTTGCTGCTAACCACATTCAATATTAGCTGGATATGCTCAGCTGTGGTATAATGTGATTGAATGGGTGATAGGCTGTGTCCCAGAAGGAACCCTATTCCCTGTATAAGGCACTACTTTTGACCAGAGTCCTATGGACCCTGGTCAAAAATAGTGCACTATATAGGGAATAGGGTGCCATTTGAGATGCAAGCACAGAGAGGGGTACAGTAAGTCAATACAGTACTGAGAGGTGTATGTCTGTCTGTATGGTAGTACACAGGACCTTGCATAGAATAGAACAGGTTTGTCAGTTAGTATGTTGTGCTTGAGAGAAACGCTGCAACTGTGATGAGGCATCATGGGTAATGTAGTACCCACATGTCCCTTCTGAGAAGAATAATATTAGAATATACTAATGCCCAGCCCATTTTACAGTACAGTAGCACCATGTGATCATGTTGATACACAAACATTTTGATTTATGAAATGTATCAGGGTTGGAGTCAATTCAGGAAGTGATTTGAATTTAAAATTCCAAAATTGAAAACTTTACATAAATAGCTTCTTTTCAGTTTGAGAAGTCATTGACTATCGATTCAGTTTGCTTCCTGAATTGACTGCCTTCAATTCGAATTGATCCCAAACACTAGCTCGACTCCCTATTGACCTACAGAGCTGTCTGTCTCTGCTGTGCACATCATTAGCTGCAGAGTGGAGGCTAGTGGGAGGAGCTATAGGATGGGCTCATTGTAATGGCTGGAATGGTATCAATGGAAACCACTTGTTTGACTCCATTCCATTAATTCCATTTCAGCCATTACAATGAACCTGTCCTATAGCTCCTCCCACCAGCCTCCATTCTGCAGCTAATGATGTGCACAGCAGAGACAGACAGCTCTGTAGGTCAAAAGGGAGTCGAGCTGTTCCCCTGTGACACGCCCATATAACTGTGGCCAGCTCTTTAATACCACAAATGCCCTCTGTCACTATCAGTCTATTGGTCTCTCTGCCTGTCAATCAGAGCCATGGAAATCACCGCCCCCACCGCCTGATTGGTGTATATTTTAGAAACAGGGTGGAGACAGGAACAGGAAGGCACGTGTCACAACCCCCGGGGAGGAACAGGTAGAGGTGTGACCTAAAGAGGAATAGGTGTGGTCTATTTACTTCCTGCTCTCATATGTGGGCGGAGCTACTGTGTGTGGCATCAGCAGAGAGGGAGGGGGCGGGTTTATTGCTCTGTTAACGAGGGTGATAGTGCTGTGACCCCGGTTGAGAAGGAGTGCCACGGGAGGGTGGTCGCAAGGCGGGATGAACACCGGGCAGGAGCGGGTTCGGGCGTGGCTCTTCTGGCCCCCCACGTGGCAGATGAGGTCAGAGACAGTGCCCAACGGGGGTAGTCGCTGGTGCCAGCGCTCCGCCTGCTCCTCCTTGTACTTGATGGAGTACCAGGTGAGGAAGATGAAGATGAAGCCAATGAACTTGAGGCTGGCGGCCAGGCCGAAGTAGACGAAGCGGAAGGAAGTGACGTCGTACTCCCAGCAGGAGCCGTGGACGCCACAGTCCTGCTGCCACAGCATACAGGTGGTGTCGATCACCGCCCCAAAATAGATGGGAGTAGGAATATATGCTGGCGGAAGAGAGAGGAGAGGAACAGTTAGAACACAGTATACAGGTGGTGTTGAAGTATGTACACCGCTGGGGAGTGAACAGAGTGAGAGACAATGCCATCTGCCATTCAGCTATGCTGCCTAAACTAGTGTTTGCAAAATACTGTTGGTTGTGACTGATCCCTTTAAGGTTTGTGTGCTTCTAAGTGCTAGACTGCAGCCGGAAACATGTTTTGAATGTTTAGAAGAAGTCTTTAGCTGGGTCTTACAGTGAAAACCAGTTTATGAATAACCACTAGTCATTCTAGACTAATGTAAGCTACCCCATAGAAACTAGCCTATATGATCTGCATGGGCTATACTATGCTGACGATAAACAGGAGAAAAGTCAACGCAGCAGTTGTCTGTGCAGTACTGATATGCCACCACTGGGTGGCGCCATATATCCACTACTGAGCTGAGATGAGTCGGCCCTAGATGCAGATTTTGGGTAAATGGAGCATTTCCCCCACTAATGGTTAATGTTAGGATTGGCGGTGGGAAGCTGATCCTAGATCTGTACCTAGGAGTAATGTCATCCCAGAGCTATAGTGCATGAGCCAAATATTTCAGATAAGTAGAGTCTGAAGTTCACACAAACCAACCCTGGACTAAACACCTAGATCTAACGCATTCCTTCTGGGTCGAATGGTGGTACTGATTCTGACAGTATTATAGGTGACATACTGCATCGTACTGTGAATGAAGTTACACACACACATGAGGCACACACCTTTTCAGGGTGTTGAAATATGAGAGTTCTATTCACATACCAGCAGTGAAAAGGTCAGAAGCAAGGTTATTATAGAAACGAAAACTTAAAAATGAAAACTAATCATAAACACTTTCATAAACTGAAATAAAATAATGAATAAGCCTGTTTGAAAAACTAAAACTATACTGAAACTCTTATCTTTGACTCCAAAACCAAATAAAATAAAAGCCATCATGAATTATGTTCAGTTCTTATCCTAAACTTTGGGCAAAAATCTAATGGGGTTTTAAAGCTTTTTATTCATAGTTTTCACACTTTTTCATGTCCTGGCAGCATTTACCTGCCAGATTCAGATGTTTCAAATAGCCATAGCTTGTGCATCACTATCACTACCTATCACTGGCTAACATTGAAGAAATACGCTACTTTCTGTCAGTAAACCTTAAATTAAATAACATAAAACAAAATAGAAATGTTTCTATAAAACTCAAACTAAATAAAAATGAGTAAATCAGGTCTGAAAACAAACTGAAACTAAACTGAATTTCAAATAAAAATCGAAACGAATATATATATTTTTTAAAGAATATAAAAACAAAATGATAATACTTTTGGTCAGAATGATGTTCTAGTATTACCCAGGCTGTTTCAGACCAGTCATGAAAGACCTTTTCAAATACTTGACTTCAGTGGTGGCTGGTGGAATTTTAAATCTAAGGAATGGAATATCAAACATGTTTTTCATGTGTTTGATACCATACCATACATTCCGTTCCAGACCAAAATTACTATCAGCCGTCCTCCCCTCAACAGCCTCCACTGGTTGGTTGAGTGATGTGGGAACACTACAAGCTCACTGTGCCTGTAAAAATACCCAGTAACTCATATAACTACATATAGAATCACATCATATGAATGATAGGATCTCTACGCAGAAACTTACCCAGAGTTCTTAACAGGACAAATTGCATCCCCAGAGCGAATGGTCTCTCCTGTTCATCCACAGACCTGAGGAGTGATGGACAGAGACAGATGGACGGAGAGTGAGACTGGATTACAGAGGAACACACTAAAATATAAAGTGCATACACTTCCTTATAAAAACACTAACATATACACTGAGTACACAAAACATTAAGAACACATGCTCTTTCCGTGACATAAGGGATCATAGCTTTCACCCGGATTCACATATGAAAACACTAACGTATACATTGAGTATACAAAACATTAAGAACACCTGCTCTTTCCATTCTATGTCATGGAAAGAGCAGGTGTTCTTAACATTTTGTATACTCAGTGTATATGTTAGTGTTTTTATAGGTGTATCCAGGTGAAAGCTATGATCCCTTATTAATGTCACTTGTTAAATTCACTTCAATCAGTGTAGATGAAGGCGAGGCGACAGGTCTTGAGACATGGATTGTGTTTGTGTGCCATTCAAAGGGCTAATGGGCAAGACAAAATATGTGCCTTTGAACAGAGTATGGTAGTAGGTGCCAGGCACACCGGTTTGTGTCAAGAACGCAACAGTTTCCTGTGTTCATCAAGAATGGTCCACCACCCAAATGACACCCAGGCAACTTGACACAACTGTAGAAAGTATTGGAGTCAAAGCCCCGTAAATCTAACATTTTGCAATCTTGTTTAAACTGGAGCTGGGCTCCTTTAATCGTGTTAATAGCAAGAATTTCAGAGAGTGTTAGCAATCTGACCTATGATAGATAAAACCTTCTCAACGCATTAATGCCGAATGCACATAATTCTGCACTTTTCACACATTACTACATTCAACACCGGAATTGAATTCCTATGTCAGACTTCCTTCATGATGAGTTAGGAATGAGTTAGATCAGTGTTCATGAAGGAAAGGGTTCAAGGGAAGGAATCTGGGTAACACTTTACTTAGTAGCGATATGCAGCATTCAGAAATCATTAATTTGCATGGCAAGGAGTTTTTAAGAGCTTGAGTGGCCACAGTCCTCCTACCTGAGAGTGACTATGATAGCGGAGGGCTGAGCGCAGGCGGTGATGAGTGTGACGATGAAGAGGAAGATGAGGAAGGGGATGAGGGTGTTACAGGTGCGGTCACACTTCCCCGACACCGCAAAGCCGTTCTCGTTCAGGTAGGTCTTAACGATGACCAGCTGCAGTTGGTTGCCTTGACCACCAGCGGGAGGGCTGATGACCTGTCGGCTCTGGACACACGTACACTCTGTGTAGTTCCTGATCTGTTGGTGGAGGAGATGGACATGTTTAATACATATACACTCCCCTAAGTATTTATTTGGACAGTGAAGCTACATCTTTTAACTTGGCTCTATACTCCAGCATTTTGGATTTGGGATCAAATGTTTCATATGAGGTGACAGTACAGAATGTCACTTTTAATTATTTTTTCAGACATATCTGTTTTACCGTTTAGAATTGAAAGCACTTTACTTATCTAGTACCCTCATTTCAAGGTGTTATAAGTATTTAGACAAAATCAGTGTATTACATTTAGTCAAAAGAGTAGTATTTGGTCTCCTCATCCCGGCACACAGTAGACAGCTTTCCACCACCCAGGGGTTTGCCCACAAAAGCGACATTTATGGAAACGCCAGATGTAGGAGGCATTTTCTAAAGATTGAATACATTTTTATATGTTCGACGGCTGGATTTGTCTTTTGCCAAAGTTTCTTCATTGCAACAAATGAGGGAACGTGTATTTCAAATAACTTCTATTGCAGAATCATTTTGAGGGTACGCCGGGCGGGGCACATGATGTTATCACGTCACATTTGTCTTCTAGGTGCACTTTCTAAATGTCGTTACAAAACAAATCACTGGACAAGTTAATGGAAACATAGCTAATGACGACGTCAAGCTTGTTGGATGCCGTCGCAGTTTGTTTTGATTGTGTTTTGGATTATGTTGTGCCCGATATAAATTAATGGTAAATAATGTATTGTGTCATTTTGGAGTTGCCTTTATTGTAAATAAGAATAGAATATCTCCCCCCCAAAATGCTAACCTCCCCCGTTATTGATAATGGTGAGAGGTTAGAATGTTTTATGGGTATGATCATTGTGCATTTGTAACCTTCTTGATAATCTTTATTCACGATTCATTCGTGATTATCCGTAATCATGGTGGCATCCACATTCATGTAGAAGTGTTGAGAAACAATAATGACACAGTATACACACACACCTGGCTGTGACTCCATGCAAAAAAAGACATTTCCATTTCACACCTCACACTTGTACACCCTCTAATTATACGTATACAAACACACTCTTCCATGTAAACACACACACACATATTCACAGACACAGTTTATGTGGTTTGCAGGAAAGGACAAAGTTAACTTGCACACACACACTCTTTCTGGGAAACTTGCCAGTGGGACATTGTATTCCATCTCCTAAAACCCTTAATGCAGCAGAAACATTCAACCCTCACTGGTAATCAAACCCATCCCTGCTCCCTTGGCTACATCAAAGGCACCTTGGGATGTTATACTGTACTGTAGCTATGTGGTGAGACTTCTGCACTGTGGGTGCATTGTGTGCTCAGCCAAACACGCATTCTCTCTAAGGCCAGTGTTGTGCCTAAATAATCTAGGGGTGTGTGTGACACATGAACACTGGTAAAAAGTAAGGCACTATATAGGAAATAGGGTGCAATTTGTAACCCGCCCCTAGGCATTTCCCTGTCTAGCTTTGCTGTGATATCCTGTCTGATATTGTTTTTAGGATGAGTCTTCCTGGCCAGGGTTTACCTCTCAGAGAAGGGGAGAGGGGGTAGAGGACTCAATGTTATTGTAGGCTGCAGCTAAATGGCTTACAATGGGCTAGCATAACATATTAGATCATCTTTTCAGGTTTACTCCCAAATCAACTCTCACAGAGCTTAAAAGTAAGATACATATTTTACTGAATACCGTACAGACTCGTTTGACCTTTTTTTTGTTTATTTTGGCAACCAGGGTTATTGGGAATAAGATGCATTTTGAATCCTGAATAATCTTCAGGAGACAGCTGGGATTAAGTCATGAAACAGTTCTGAACAACTGTTCTATTGCTGCTAGGAAACCAGCACACCTTTCACTGAAGCACCATGTGCGTCCTAAATGTCACCCTAATCCCTATATAGTGCACTACTTTTGACCAGAGCCTTATGTGCCATTGGGGACACACACAAATGTCTCCCAGAATGTCTAAAGGGCAGATACGGTTGTCGAGTTCCAGTGCGACTGTCCAGCTAGCTAGGGTTGGGCGATATGGCGTAAAAATCATATCTCGATTTTTTTTCAAATTTATGGGCGATTTACAATATACACTCAGTGGCATGTTTATTAGGTACACCACCACGTTAGTGAAAATAGTTGCTCCTACAGACAGTGAGTCAGGTACCTGTGACTTGCTATATAAAGCAGGCAGTCAGGCATCAAGGCATTCAGTTACTGTTCCATGTAATGGGCAAAACGAGTGACCTAAGAAACTTTGAGCGTGGTATGATCTTCAGCGCCAGGCGTGATTGTTCCAGTATCTCAGAAACATCTCCTAGTTCAGTCTCCTAGTCCAGTCTTTACACTGTACAACAGTGTCTAGGGTTTACCAAGAATAGTGCAAAAAACAAAAAACATCCAGTCAGCGTCAGTCATGTGGGCAAAAACAGCTCGTTGATGTGAGGTCAAAGGAAAATGGCAAGAGTCGTGCAAACTAACAGGCGGGCCACAAACAAGCAAATAACGGTGCAGAACAACAGTGGCATGCAGAACGGCATCTTGGAACACACAATATGTCGGTCTTTGTCACGGATGGGCTATTGCAGCAGACCACACCGGGTTCCACTCTTTTCAGCTAAAAACAAGAAGAAGCAGCTCAAGTGGGCACGCGATCACCAACACTGGACAATTGAGGAGTGAGAAAATATCCAACATACCCCTGTTCCTGTTGCGTCATGCTGATGGGAGAGTCAGGATTTGGCATTAGCAATGGCTCCATTCTGCCTGGTGTCAACGGTACAGGCTGTTGGTGTAATGGCGTGGGGAATGTTTCCCAGGCACACATTAGGTCCCTTGATACCAATTGAGCAACATTTGAACCCAGTATTAGATGGATGTACCTAATAAACTGGCCATTGAGTGGATATTGCGATTTCTCTGGATACGCTTTGTTGTACAATTAATGGTCAAAACACTGGATTTCAGACAATCAGCAATACTCTAATGAACTCAGGGCTTGAAATTATACCTAGAATAATTATTATTAAAAAAAATATATATTTCACCATAATTTAACCAGGTACGTCAGTTGAGAACAAGTTCTCATTTACAACTGCGACCTGGCCAAGATAAAGCAAAGCAGTGCAACGCAAACAACAACAACAGAGTTACACATGGAATAAACAAACATACAGTCAATAACGCAATATAAAAAATCGATATACAGTGTGTGCAAATGAGGTAAGATTAGGGAGGTAAGGCAATAAATAGGCCATAGTGACGAAGTAATTACAATTTAGCAATTAAACACTGGAATGATAGATGTGCAGAAGATGAATGTGCAAGTAGAGATACTGGGCTGCAAATATGGGGATGAGGTAGTTGGATGGGCTATTTACAGATGGGATATGTACAGGTGCAGTGACCTGTAAGCTGCTCTGACAGCTGGTGCTTAAAGTTAGTGAGGGAGATATGAGTCTCCAGCTTCAGTGATTTTTGTAATTTGTTCCAGTCATTACAGCAGAAAACTGGAAGGAAAGGCGGCCAAACGAGGAATAGGCTTTGGGGGTGACCAGTGAGATACACCTCCTGGAGCATGTGCTATGGGCGGGTGCTGCTATGGTGACCAGTGAGCTGAGATAAGGCGGGGCTTTACCTAGCAAAGACTTATAGATGACCTGGAGCCAGTGGGTTTGGCGACGGATATGAAGCGAGGGCCAGCCAACTAGAGCATACAGGTCGCAGTGGTGGGTAGTACATGGGGCTTTAGTGACAAAAACGGATGGCACTGATAGACTGCATCCAATTTGTTAGGTAGAGTGTTGGAGGCTATTTTGTAAATTACATCGCCGAAGTCAAGGATTGGTAGGATAGTCAGTTTTACAAAGATCCACTAATTGTAATTCATCAAATGTATTTATTTGATACAGCTGGCACACAACAGACCACTTAATTCAAACAACTGCCCAAATGACATCATGTATTGTCATTCAGTGAAAAGGGGCCTGTGGTTGTGTGCTGGCGCTAACAATGTGAGTTGAGCTGTCTCTCTACAATCTCTCAGGATCAAGGATACAGAGTCTTGAACGCGGGGAGCAAACACAATTCTTCAGGTCTCAGACAAGCCTACTCCTCACATACACACGTGTGTACAGGTGTTGCCTGGTCCGTCGAGTGTGTACTTACCCCAGTGCTGCCGTTGCTCACCGTGCTGCACCCAGCCAGGCAGGGGTTAAAGTAGGTGATGCTGTCAGAGCCACACACAGGGGCATACTCATGGATCTTACAGCCACAGTTCACATTACAGCCTCCAGTCAGGTTATGATGGGTCATAGTCAGGGTGGGCCTGGAGAGAGAGTTGAGTTACATTTCATTTTATTGGAGTAATGATATGTTGCACACCCGTATTTCCTACATTTTCAGAACATACAAGGAATTGTAAGATAGAAAAAGAGAGAGATGTGTACAAAACATTATGAACATGACATAGACTGTCCAGGTGAATCCAGGGGAAAGCTTTGATCCCTTATTGATGTCAATTGTTCAATCCACTTCAATCCGTGTTTATGAAGGGTAGGAGACAGGTTGAATAAGGATTTTTAAGCCTTGAGACAGCTGAGACATGGATTATGTGTGTGCCATTCAGAGTGTGAATGGGCAAGACAAAAATGTAAGTGCTCCTTGAACGGGGTATGGTAGTAGGTGCCAGGCACACCGGTTTGTGTCAAGAACTGCAACGATGCTGGGGCTTTCCAGGCTCAACAGTTTCCTGTGTGTATCAAGAACGGTCCACCACCATCCAGCCAACTTGACACAACTGTGGGAAGCAATGGAGTCAACATGGGTCGGGGGGGGGGGGGGGGGGGGGGAGGTGTTCTTTATGTTTTGTACACTCAGTGTGTGTGTATCTATATATATCTATATATCTATATACAGTGCCTTGCGAAAGTATTCGGCCCTCTTGAACTTTGCGACCTTTTGCCACATTTCAGGCTTCAAACATAAAGATATAAAACTGTATTTTTTGTGTGAAGAATCAACAACAAGTGGGACACAATCATGAAGTGGAACGACATTTATTGGATCTTTCAAACTTTTTTAACAAATCAAAAACTGAAAAATTGGGCGTGCAAAATTATTCAGCCCCCTTAAGTTAATACTTTGTAGCGCCACCTTTTGCTGCGATTACAGCTGTAAGTCGCTTGGGGTATGTCTCTATCAGTTTTGCACATCGAGAGACTGACATTTTTTCCCATTCCTCTTTGCAAAACAGCTCGAGCTCAGTGAGGTTGGATGGAGAGCATTTGTGAACAGCAGTTTTCAGTTCTTTCCACAGATTCTCGATTGGATTCAGGTCTGGACTTTGACTTGGCCATTCTAACACCTGGATATGTTTATTTTTGAACCATTCCATTGTAGATTTTGCTTTATGTTTTGGATCATTGTCTTGTTGGAAGACAAATCTCCGTCGCAGTCTCAGGTCTTTTGCAGACTCCATCAGGTTTTCTTCCAGAATGGTCCTGTATTTGGCTCCATCCATCTTCCCATCAATTTTAACCATCTTCCCTGTCCCTGCTGAAGAAAAGCAGGCCCAAACCATGATGCTGCCACCACCATGTTTGACAGTGGGGATGGTGTGTTCAGCTGTGTTGCTTTTACGCTAAACATAACGTTTTGCATTGTTGCCAAAAAGTTCAATTTTGGTTTCATCTGACCAGAGCACCTTCTTCCACATGTTTGGTGTGTCTCCCAGGTGGCTTGTGGCAAACTTTAAACGACACTTTTTATGGATATCTTTAAGAAATGGCTTTCTTCTTGCCACTCTTCCATAAAGGCCAGATTTGTGCAATATACGACTGATTGTTGTCCTATGGACAGAGTCTCCCACCTCAGCTGTAGATCTCTGCAGTTCATCCAGAGTGATCATGGGCCTCTTGGCTGCATCTCTGATCAGTCTTCTCCTTGTATGAGCTGAAAGTTTAGAGGGACGGCCAGGTCTTGGTAGATTTGCAGTGGTCTGATACTCCTTCCATTTCAATATTATCGCTTGCACAGTGCTCCTTGGGATGTTTAAAGCTTGGGAAATCTTTTTGTATCCAAATCCGGCTTTAAACTTCTTCACAACAGTATCTCGGACCTGCCTGGTGTGTTCCTTGTTCTTCATGATGCTCTCTGCGCTTTTAACGGACCTCTGAGACTATCACAGTGCAGGTGCATTTATACGGAGACTTGATTACACACAGGTGGATTGTATTTATCATCATTAGTCATTTAGGTCAACATTGGATCATTCAGAGATCCTCACTGAACTTCTGGAGAGAGTTTGCTGCACTGAAAGTAAAGGGGCTGAATAATTTTGCACGCCCAATTTTTCAGTTTTTGATTTGTTAAAAAAGTTTGAAATATCCAATAAATGTCGTTCCACTTCATGATTGTGTCCCACTTGTTGTTGATTCTTCACAAAAAATACAGTTTTATATCTTTATGTTTGAAGCCTGTAATGTGGCAAAAGGTCGCAAAGTTCAAGGGGGCCGAATACTTTCACAAGGCACTGTATATAGATATAGATATATATACACATATGTATATATATAGAGAGAGAGATAGACAGAGAGAGGGATATAGAGAGAGAGTGATAGGGACTGAATAAACATTACAGCAGTTCTGTGGGAACCAGGTTCTAACTCAAACAATGATCTGATCCCTCTAAACACAGTGGGGAAGAGAAGCCTGTCTCCAGTTGACTCTGGGAGTTCCAACACTGAGCTCTATCGGAACGATAGAACACAACACCTCAATATTCGGAGAACTTTCCCGAATACCCTGCTTATTTCCTCCTGACTCCGTGAATCTTTCAACTGGGATTACTGGAAAACCTGGGAATTGTTAAAACCGTAGTCAGGCTACAAACACCACCTTGCGAAAACACACAGACAGGAATATACTTTTACATTCAAAACATACAAATAGCATGATATTTTCCCCCACTTATATCATTACGCCACTATGCACCACTAGACCATGTTATGGCAACTCCAAATGATGTAAGCAGTCACGTTTTTGCTGCCTTTATTTAGTCATTGAGAACACGTTCTCTTTTACAATAACGACCTGGAGCCCCTAAATCAAATGATCTACCTTGTCAATCTGTCCGGTTAGGTCAGTTCAGGTCAGGTTGAGATAACCCTTCAGTTGTGAGTTGGGTTGTTAGGTCTGACCCTGACATAACAAACCCCCATCAAATTCCAGCACTAGGCCAACAGGCAGGGGAGGGGGCACAGAAGGGAGTCAGTCTGCCCCTGCTTGGCGAACCACTCGCACTATGGTGATTACAGATCCCCACTCTAGACAAAGCCACTGTGACTGGCTGGCTGCACCAGTTGGAGCCAGCAGATGCTACAGAAACATAAAATAACAATTCATATAGTCAACAGGATACAGATTAGTATACTATAGCAGAAGAGGGGGCAGTGGATGAATTCCCTGGTACTGTAGTTGTTTCACTACTGTTGGTATAATGTTCGCCTTGGGCGATAGAGGTCAGAGGTGAACTAGGGTCAGACACATAGTCTGCTTCCCAAGTGGAAGCCTACTCCCTATACAGTGAACTACTTTTGACCAGAGCCTGTATAGTGCACCAGTTTTTACCCAGGATAGCAATGCCCTATATAGTGTATAGGGTGCCATTTCGGATGCGGTCAGAGTGTGTGTTAGTGTGAATCAGTAGTTATGCCACTATTGACATTCCTCATGATATTGCCAGTAAACCCAGTCCTCTTCATCATCAGCTCACAGCTTCCTGTTAACTGATCTATACACAGACTCTCTGAGACAAAGGAATGCTCAGAACAGTCTGTCTGGGACAATGGTCAGGTCAGACAGGACAACGCTGACTCTCAGAGACAAAGGAATGCTCAGAACAGTCTGTCTGGGACAGTGGTCAGGTCAGACAGGACAACGCTGACTCTCTGAGACAAAGGAATGCTCAGAACAGTCTGTCTGGGATACTGGTCAGCTCAGACAGGACAACGCTGACTCTCTGAGACAAAGGAATGCTCAGAACAGTCTGTCTGGGATACTGGTCAGCTCAGACAGGACAATGCTGACTCTCTGAGACAAAGGAATGCTCAGAACAGTCTGTCTGGGATACCCGTTCAGCTCAGACAGGACAGTGCAGAAGTAGAAAAGAGAAGAGGGTCTGATACGGTAGAGTGGGTTAGAGACACATTACATACTGTCTGCGTCCCAAATTGCACCCTATTCCCTACATAGTGAACTACTTTGACCAAGTCCCAGTAGTCCACTATAGCATTGTGCACTACCATGACGTGATTTGGAGTCCCATAGGGCAGCGCACAATTGGCCCAGCGTCGTCCGGGTTTGACCAGGGTAGGCCGTCATTGTAAATAAGAATTTGTTCTTAACTGACTTGCCTAGTTAAATAAGGGTGAAATTAAATAAATAAATAGAGGAAATGGGGTGCCATTTAAAAGGCATCCACTGTACAGCTGTTGCTTTGGATCACATGTTAGCAGTGTGTCTGTGTGTCCATCCGTGTGTGTGTGTGCATCCACAATTTCCATGCCATCCAGGGACGCAGGATGGGGACCAAGCATGAGGAGTGATGATTACACAAACACCCAACACCTTGATGGGACTATATAAAACAGAACAGAAATAGAAGGTGATGTGGGGATGAATCCTCTGTGTTCCACAGCAGATGATAGTGTTGCGTGTGTGTGTGAGTGTGTGTGGTTGCTAATGGACCAGTCACGCCAACACCACGCCAATAGAACTAACGGCTGTTGAATAGGTGTTGATGATGGTTAAAATAGAACACTGGTGTTAAATAATGCATTCGCTCACAGTGGCAAATGATAAACCATTGAAGAATAGCAATAGTCTTCAGTGATATAAGGACTCATAGTAGTAATCATGTATAAGTCTTGTAGCCAATACCATAGAGTAACATAGTAGTAAGATAATACTGGGATTGCTGCTTGATATCAAGTCAGCTTTAGTGCTCAGTAACAGTGTTTCACTTCAAGGTGGACCCTGGAGTTAAACAGGACTGCATCATTGCACCCAGCCTGTTTTCTATCTTCATTGTGGCCATCCTCCACCTCACAGGCTCAAATCTGCCTCAGGGAGTCCAGATCCTGCACAGAACAGACTGCAAACCTGAACAGATTCAAGGCCAAGAGCAAAAATGACCAACACTTCCATTGTGGAGCTCCAGTATGCAGATGATAACACCATCACTGCCCACCCGGAAGAGGACTTTCAGTGCATCCTGGACTCTTTCGCAAAAGGTAGACAAGCTTCTCGGTCTGGCCGACCAAAATCCTCCACCAACCACAGCGTGACAAAAATACACCAGCCCCAGCAATACAAATGGACAATACCACTCTTGAAAATGTGGACCACTTTCCCTACTTTGGCAGCCTTCTCTCCTCCAAAGCCGACATTGACGCTGAGATACATCACCGCCTAAGCCATGCCAGTGGAGCTTTCTCAAGACTGAGCAAACGAGTCTTCAAGAATCGCGACATCCAGGCCAGAACCAAAATCCTGGTCTACAAAGCAGTACTTCTCCCTATTCTACTGTATGGGTCAGCAATATGGACCACATACAGCAGCCATCTTAAAGCCTTGGTGTCACCAAAGATGGCCTCAGCAACATCATGAGGATCAGCTGGGAAGACAAGCGCATCAACACCAGTGTCCCCACGGAGGCAAACATCAGTAGCACCACTCAACACCAGCTCTGATGGACGGGCCATGGTGCCAACTCGCCTCCCGAAACAGGTCAGTGGACTCCTGGAGGGAAAAAGAAGTGATACCAAAGACTTACCGCTAAAAGTACTACAAAAGACAGGTCGACATGGAGAAAAACTGTCCAAGAGGGGGTAGCGCAGTACAAAGAAGATCTCCGCCGTGGCGCAGAGCACAAGCGGCGACTTCGAAAGGAGAGACTTTCCATCAAGAAGGTCCAACCATCACTCACCCCCTGCCCATACTGCACCAAAATATGTGGCTCCCAGATCGGCCATCTGAAGACCCACAAGCAGGACCCATCAGGGGGACAATCATGCACGACCCGCCGATGATGATGAGTATATAGTAACGACTCTTACCCTGTGGATTTCACTGTGGTAATAGTCACAGTGATATCAGCGATCCTTATCCACTTAATGTAATAGTAACATCGGTGTAATAGTATTGTAGTAACTCTTACCCAGTGCTGTATGGGACGTAGCTAGATGTAATAGTTATACTACAATATTATTACTCTGATATACTGTATCTTACTCTGTGGTGTATGGTATATTGATGTAATAGTAATATCTGTAGTAGTATTGTACGAGTAATGCGGTAACTCTTACCAGGCGGTGTATGGTATGTTGATATAATAGTATACAGTACCAGTCAAAGGGTTTTTCTATATTCTTCATTGTAGATTAATAGTGAAGACTTCAAAACTATGAAATAATACATATGGAATCATGTAGTAACCAAAAAAGTGTTAAACAAATCTAAATATATTTTAGATTATTTAAAGTAGCCACCCTTTGCCTTGATGACAGCTTTGCTCACTCTTGGCATTTTCTCAACCAGCTTCATGAGGTAGTCAGCTGGAATGCATTTCAATTAACAGGTGTTGCCTTGTTAAAAGTTAACATGTGGAATTTCTTTCCTTCTTAATGCATTTGACCCAATCAGTTGTGTTGTAACAAGATAGGGATGGTTTACAGAAGATAGCCGTATTTGGTAAAAGACCAAGTCCATATTATGGCAAGAACAGTTCAAATAAGCAAAGCGAAATTACAGTCCATCATTACTTTAAGACATAAAGGTCAGTCAATATGGAAAAAGTTTCTTCAAGTGCAGTCGCAAAAGCCATCAAGCGCTATGACCGCCACAGGAAAGGAAGACCCAGAGTTACCTCTGCTGCAGAGAATAAGTTCACTAGAGTGACAGCCTTAGAAATTGCAGCCCAAATAAATTCTTCACAGAGTTCAAGTAACAGACACATCTCAACATCAACTCTTCAGAGGAGACTGCACGAATCAGGCCTTCGTGGTCGAATTGCTGCAAAGAAACCACTACTAAAGGACATCAACCAGAAGAAAAGACTTGCTTGGACCAAGAAACACGAGCAATGGACATTAGACCGGTGGAAATCTATCCTTTGGTCTGATGAGATTTTTGGTTACAATCCCCATATCTTTGTGAGACGCAGAGTAGGTGAACGGATGATCTCTGCATGTGTGGTTCCCACTGTGAAGCATGGAGGACGAGGTATGATGATGCTTTGCTGATGACACTGTCAGTGATTTATTTAGAATTCAAGGCACACTTAACCAGCATGGCTACCACAGCATTCTGTAGCGATACGCCATCCCATCTGGTTTGCGCTTACTGGGACTATCATTTGTTTTTCAACGGGACAATGACTCAACACACTTCCAGGCTGTGTAAGGGCTATTTTCCCAAGAAGGAGAGTGATGCATCAGATGACCTGGCCTCCACAAACAGCATATGTGGGAACTCCTTCAAGACTGTTGGAAAAGCATTCAGATGAATCTGGTTGAGAGAATACCAAGAGTGTGCAAAGCTGTCATTAAGGCAACTTACCCAGTGGTGTATGGTATGTGTTGATGTTATACTAATATCTGTTGAATAGTAGTAGTATTGTAGTAGTAGTAACTCTTACCTAGTGGTGTATGGTATGTTGATATTATAGTAATAGCTGCAGTATTATATTCATAGTTTTTCTCCATAACTTACCCGGTCGTCTATGGTATGTTGATATAATATTAATATATGCAGTATAGTAGTACTATTGTAGTAACTCTGTACTTGTATTGTAGTAACTCTTTAACTGCTGCCTAGTTGGGTTAAATAAAAAAAATAAAAACAACTCTTACCCAGTGCTGTATGGCATGTATAGTATTATATGTAGTATTATATTAGTAATATTGTAGAAGTAGTAGTAGCATTGGAGTAGTAGTAGTTGTGTTGTAACTTACCCAGTGGTGTATGGTACGTTGATGTAATAGTAGTATCTGTTGCAGTATATTAGTAGTATTGTAGTAGTAGTAGTATTGCAGTAACTCACCCAGTGGTGTATGGTATATTGATACCTCCCAGGTTGATGCTCTCACAGCCCACGATGAAGAGCGTAGAGAAGCAGAGCAGAGAGACCCCACTACAGATCATAGCCAGCTTGGCTGACTCTCTGGCTCCCAACTTCAGCTTCTTGATGATGTAGCCCCCTAGGACGATACCCACCCCAGCACTGGGCACGATGATCACTCCTGGGTTGAGGGAGAGAGAGTGAGAGGGAAAGAGAGAGGTGGGAGGGAGGCAGAGAGAGAGAGGGAAAGACGGCAAGAGTGATTGAGTGTCAATTATAGTTCAGGAAAAGCATTCAAGACAAGAAATGGGCAGAGGGCGTGGTATTAGAGGGATATTGTAACAAACATGGACAACAAGTTGTTGTGAAACATATTATTCATGGCTTGCACTTTCCTCACTCGGTCGCATCGTTGCCATTGTGATCAACGTTCTACAGATGCCTCAGCATATTGATGTCGCACTGATGCTTAATCCCAAGTCTTTCTGAACGGTGGCTAATGACTGTTTCGTCAAATTTACACGATAGTGGCCTGGAAATACGATGGCATTGCTAAAGTAGAGTAATAATTAGTAGGAAACAACTTTGCCGCCATTATGATGTGGTCAGGTTCACTTTAGAGAGATGTCAAATGGTACCATTAGCTAGCAAAGTTAGTCAGAAATAACTAGCAATGCTAATGGTAGCTAGCTAAAATTTCAGCGTTCTCCACTCTAGACAACGTTATACTGCATCTAAAGTCAATCTGGAGACATCACAATGATGACAAAAGCTTGTCCTACTAATTATTTGCCTCCTTTTGAAATGTCGTTTCTCCAAGCCACAGTAAATCACTTTGACGAAATCTTCATCATCACCCATTGAGACTGCATTGAGTAGAATGTTCAGTTGGGCATTAGTCCTAAAACAAAAGTTCAAAACAATATTGTGGCAAAATGCAACCCATTAATAACTGTGACAAAGAAGCTGTTGGGCAATAAAGTAGCAGGAGGTCGGTTACTGTACTGTATAATAGCAGTGAGTAGTGTGGGTTGGGGCTGTGAGTTATATTAGGGCCGGCTGGGGGAGGGCTGTAGTAGTTAGAGGCTAGAGCCGGGTTCGGGCAGCAAACACACCCACACCCTAGTTGACAGGCAGGGTAAGTCAAAGCTGACTGCTGGCAGCAGAGGCAGGACGGGGTCAGTGTGTAATTCCACTGGAAGACTAGGACCCAGAGAGGCTTCACATGCCTGACCTCTATCCCAGCCACAGGCCCTCTCGGGTGGGTAACAAGGCAGGGGAGACAGGGGATGAACAGGGATGGAGGGAAGACGGTAGGAAACATAGGATCAGAGAAGAGAGTGGTCTGAATACCGTGTGTGTGTTTGCATGGTTGGACACTCACATAGTATGTGCTATATCTCCCTCTCGCGTTCTCACTCACATACACACAAACACACACACATTCCCCATTTACATGACCTTTATATGAACTACAGATGTAGGACCTTAATTTGAGCCAGCTTTCTACAGTAGGAAAAAAAACCTGCAGCAACAGGACATATGAATAATTATGTGGATTATACAGTGCCTTCGGAAAGCATTCAGACACACCACATTTTGTTACGTTACAGCCTTATTCTAAAATGGATTAAATAGTTCCCCCCCCTCTCATCAATCTAGACACAATGCCCTATAATGACAGGCACAGATCTGGGACAACAAAACATTTCTGCAGCATTGAAGGTCCACAAGAACACAGTGGCCTCCACCAAGGCCCTCCACCCCCATATTAGAATGAGGCTGTAACGTAACAACATGTGGAAAAAATAAAAGGGTCTGAATACTTTCCGAAGGCACTGTAATTAATGGACTGTAGCTTATGATGATCCTGTAAGTGCTTCATGTGTTTCTGTGGCGAGATCTTGCTTGCCTAAACACACACACACACACACACACACACACACACACACACACACACACACACACACACTGAAGCTGGAGTCTTATATCTCCCTCTCGAACTTTAAGCATCAGCTTACAGATAACTGTACCTGTACACAGCCAATCTGTAAATAGCACACCCAACTACCTCATCCCCATATTGTTACTTCATCCCCTTGCTCTTTTGCAACCCAGTATCTCTACTTTCACATCAACCATCTGCACATCTATCACTCCAGTGTTAATGCTAAATAGCAATTATTTTGCCTCCATGGCCTATTTATTGCCTACCTCCCTACTCTTCTACATTTGCACACACTGTATACATAGATGCTTCTATTGTGTTATTGACTGTTTGTTTGTTTATGTGTAACTCTGTGTTGTTGTTTTTGTCGCACTGCTTTGCTTTATCTCGACCAGGTCGCAGTTGTAAATGAGTACTTGTTCTCAACTGGCCTACCTGGTTAAATGAAGGTGAAAAAATCTAAACACACACACCTCTCTTTGCCTCTTCACACCTCACACACATATCTGTCTGCTAAAACTTCCCTCTGCTGCTGCTGTCTTCTCTCTCACTTTCTCTATCCTCGCTCTCCGTCTTTCTGTCACCCTCTTGCTCACACTGGCATTCCTTTATGTGTGTGTGACAGGCCCTCTCGACCGGGTAGCGAGGCAGGGGGGACAGGGGATGGAGGGAGGGAGGGGGTTGGAAACACAGGAGCAGAGAGGAGAGCAGCGTTCTCCATGTTCTACACCTCAACAGCGTGTTATGTGCAGAGAAAAAGACCCCCTCTCTCTTCAGCGAGATCGCAAGACGGACCTCTTCTGCTACCAGGACAACACATGACGACAAAGAGGGAGGAGAAGTGGACAGGGGAAGAAAGGAAGGATAGAATGATGGATGAGACGGAGGACAGCACAAAGAAGGTTAGAAAGAATGTTTTAGCAGAAAGATTGTGTGTGTGTGTGTGTGTGTGTGTGTGTGTGTGTGTGTGTGTGTGTGTGTGTGTGTGTGTGTGTGTGTGTGTGTGTGTGAGAGAGAGAGAGAGAGAGAGAGAGAGAGAGGTGTGGGTGATGATGCTACTATTTCTGTAGCTGTAACTAATGAGCCGAGAACAGTGACAGTTCTCTCGTGCCCCTGAGAGAACGCAACTACACACACACACCACAGCACATGCACACTCCACAGCACATACCTATGCACACATACTTGCAAACGGGCATACAGGCATTTACACCGCCTCCCCTCCCCACCACACACTCAACACCTCTACCATTCCTACAATCCAATGACAGTATTCTCTTATCTCTTCGTAAAACAAGCTAGGATGTTCATACCCATAATGTTCAAAAAGCGTATCAGAGTAGGAGTGCTGATCTAGGATCAGATCTCCGCCCGTACATGTGATCTTATGCATTATAACCCAAAATACTACACTGATCCTAGATCAGCACTCTGTGATGCTTTGTGAATGGTCAGATCAGCCCTCATCATTCCATGACTCTGCTCCTCCTAAGGTATCCTCTGTTGACATCATCATCTTACACTACTAACCTATCTTTCTCTCTTCTTGTCTCTTGGCAACAGGCAGATGAACTAACGTCACCGTGGGTGCCTCACACACACACACACACTTCTCCCTCCCTGGGCTGTCGAAGGCTGCCCTGTCAATATCGAGTTGACCTGCTAGTTCCCAATAATACAGATTAGGGTGTTAAGTGTTATAGATTGGAAGAGACGATTCACTGATTAAGGTATAACAGCCCTCTGACCTCTGTATGTGTTGATGGGTGGTGAGCTTTTGAAGCAATATGGCTGCTGTGGTACATGTACATGTACACATGTGTTTAAAATACATGTTATTACAAATGCTACAGCAAAGGCCATGTGGAAACAATGTGTTTGTTGTGATCTGAGTGTGGGTTTGTGTCGCAAATGTGTGCCATTTGGGTCAGTGCATGAGAACGTCTCAGTGAGAGTACAGGACTGTTGAGCTTACACACACACAACAGTAGAGCTGACTAGAGCCCTCTGACTGTCCCTCTACACTACAGTACCATGTCCCCTCAGGTGTGTGTGTGTGTAGAGCGACTCAAGAGACAGGAAGAGTAATTGAGAGAAGAAGACAGAGGGCTATATATTATTTTACCTTTATTTAACTAGGCAAGTCAGTGGGTTAACTGCCTGTTCAGGGGCAGAACGACAGATTTGTACCTTTTCAGCTCAGGGATTTGAACTTGCAACCTTTCGGTTACTAGTCCAACGCTCTAACCACTAGGCTACCCTGCCGCTCTTCTGTGTAAATGAGTGATAAGGCTAGCTCCTCAGTATCTCTCTCCTCTCTCTAACCTTCACAGACACTACAAAAGGAGAGAGAGAGACTCATACACAGCAAAAGAGAGACAGAGAGACATTCACACACAGAGAGAGACAGAGACATACACATAGAAAGACACACACACACACACACACACAGAGAAAGAGAGAGACACACACACACACAGAGAGAGACACACACAGAGAGAGAGACACACACACACACACACACAGAGAGACACACACACATACACACACAGAAAGAGACACAGAGAGAGAGAGACACACACAGAGAGACAGAGACACACAGAGAGATAGAGAGAGAGAGACACACTCAGGGAGAGAGAGAGACACACCCAGAGAGAGAGACAGAGATAGAGACACAGAGAGAGAGACACAGAGAGAGAGACACAGAGAGAGAGACACAGAGAGAGAGACACACACAGAGAGAGAGAGAGCGAGAGCGAGAAACAGTGTTAGTCTTACCTGTGTATATGCTGGCGTTAGAAGCAGGGATGCCAAACTGGGACTCTATGAACTTGGGAATGAATGTGATGAAGGCTGTAACGATGGCACATTCTGCTGTGTAGGACAGACTGACAAACAGGAACGTCGTGTTGGACAGGATCCTTATCGCTGCCTTGGGGAGGTCTGGGGAAAGACCAGAGACATGAGTACACTAATAGACAAACATACAGTAGACACACACATGTACACACACACACACATCTTGTATGCTTGAAGGTCTGGAGACGCTAAATGTTGATTAACGGTGCATTACGGTGAGACCGGCAGTCTTTTGCATGACAATAATGTCATGCAAAATGTCATGAACGCCACAGCCCTATAAATAACCCACTGTTACCGGGCAAGGCAGGGTGGGACAAGGGACACTCACCTCAAATAACACCAATGACCCAATGAGAAATGACCAGAAGAAAAGACGGTGTGTTCTTGTGTGTTCAATAGCCCTGGGTGGTAATACATTACAGCTATCTAGACACACAGCTACTGTGCACTAATTGGACCATTTTTGCTCAATTTTTTCTATAAAACGTTGGATTTACATCAAGGATCCACAATACGCAACATCGACCAATGTGAGTTGTTTCTCTACAAGGAAGACATCCTTAACACGCTAGAGGTCCCATTTTATTTGTAACACCCCAGAGTGATCACTGCTTGGACAGCAGCTGTTTGTTATTGGTCACAGAGGAAACAGTTTCCTTTCACACCTCAGGAAGCATCATCAGTATCACAGAGATTTTACGCATGCACGCACACGCACACACACAATCCTCTGTGCATAGAGTGTGTTGTGCTGAGAGATTGTATATTTTGTGGAGTGTGGAGCCACTTGAAACACCACTTAAAGTTCAATTCCAAATATTTTTGTTGCACATATCTCTCTCTCCAGTCATAACCAGAATATGTGAATAAGCCTTCAGAAACCAGGAACGCAAAATTCTGCTCCCCTGCTGCCTGAAGACAATTTATAATTAGAGCTATAAGCTCCTCCTAACCCAATTTCACCCTTTCTTTGTTTTATCATTCATTGGATTGTGTGTGTGTGTGTGTGTGTGTGTGTGTGTGTGTGTGTGTGTGTGTGTGTGTGTGTGTGTGTGTGTATGTGTGTGTGTGCGTGTGTGTGTGTGTGCGTGTGTGTGTGGTTGCGTGCATGAACATATCTAGAATGTTTGGGTTCAAGAGGTCACGATGATACAATTTGGACTAGAGGTCGACCGATTAATCGGAATGGCCGATTAATTAGGGCCGATTTCAAGTTTTCATAACAATCGGTAAACGGCATTTTTGGACACCGATCCTGGCCGATTACATTGCACTCCACGAGGAGACTGTGTGGCAGGCTGACTACCTGTTATGCGAGTGCAGCAAGGAGCCAAGGTAAGGTGCTAGCTAGAAATTAAACGTATCTTATAAAATACAATCAATCTTGACATAATCACAAGTTAACTACACATGGTTGATGATATTACTAGTTTATCTAGCTTGTCCTGTATAATTGATGCGATGCCTGTTAATTTATCATTGAATCACAGCCTACTTCGCCAAATGGGTGATTTAACAAGCGTATTCGCGAAAAGAGCACTGTCGTTGCATCAATGTGTACCGAACCATAAACATCAACGCCTTTCTTAAAATCAATACACAAGTATATTTTTAAACCTGCATATTTAGTTAATATTGCCTGCTAATGCAAATTTATTTTAACTAGGGAAATTGTGTCACTTCTCTTGCAACAGAGTCAGGGTATATGCAGCAGTTCGGGCCGCCTGGCTCGTTGCGAACTGTGTGAAGACTATTTATTCCTAACAAAAACAGCCAACTTCGCCAAATGGGGGATGATTTAACAAAAGCGCATTTGTGAAAAAAGCACAATCGTTGCACGAATGTACCTAACCATAAACATCAATGCCTTTCTTAAAATCAATACACAGAAGTATATTTTATTAAACCTGCATATTTAGTTCAAATGAAATCCAGGTTAGCATGCAATATTAAACTGGGAAATTGTGTCACTTCTCTTGCGTTCATTGCACGCAGAGTCAGGGTATATGCAACAGTTTGGGCCGCCTGGCTCGTTGCGAACTAATTTGCCAGAATTTTACGTAATTATGACATAACATTGAAGGCTGTGCAATGTAACAGGAATATTTAGACTTATGGATGCCACCCATTAGATAAAATACGGAACGGTTCCGTATTTCACTGAAAGAATAAACGTTTTGTTTTCGAAATTATAGTTTCCGGATTTGACCATATTAATTACCAAAGGCTCGTATTTCTGTGTGTTATTATGTTATAATTAAGTATATGATTTGATATTTGATAGAGCAGTCTGACTGAGCAGTGGTAAGCAGCAGCAGGCTCCTAAGCATTCATTCAAACAGCACTTTTGTGCGTTTGCCAGCAGCTCTTCGCTGTGCTTCAAGCAATTGAGCTGTTTATGACTTAAAGCCCATCAACTCCTGAACTCGTTAGCGGGGTGCGCGCTAATAGCATTTCAATCGGTGACGTCACGCCCTCTGAGACCTTGAAGTAGTTGTTCCCCACGCCTTTTGTGGCGCGATGGGTAATGATGCCTCAAGGGTAGCTGTTGTCGATGTGTTCCTGGTTCGAGCCCAGGGAGGGGTGAGGAGAGGGACGGAAGCTATACTGTTACACTGGCAATACTAAAGTGCCTATAAGAACATCCAATAGTCAAAGGTATATGAAATACAATTGGTATAGAGAGAAATAGTCCTATAATTCCTATAATATCTACAACCTAAAACTTCTTACGTGGGAATATTGAAGACTCATGTTAAAAGGAACCACCAGCTTTCATATGTTCTCATGTTCTGAGCAAGGAACTGAAACGTTAGCTTTCTTACATGGCACATATTGCACTTATACTTTCTTCTCCAACACTTTGTTTTTGCATTATTTAAACCAAATTGAACATGTTTGATTATTTATTTGAGGCTAAATTTATTTTATTGATGTATTATATTAAGTTAAACTAAAAGTGTTCATTCAGTATTGTTGTAATTGTCATTATTACAAATAAATAAATAAATATTAATCAGTATCGGCTTTTTTTGGTCCTCCAATAATCGGTATCAGCGTTGAAAAATCATAATCGGTCTACCTCTAATTTGGACCCTAATTATTGAAAGCCAATAGCTAATTGTTTACTTAATTTGATTTGCCATCCCTCTCTAGTCACATGGTTGTGAGTATAAGGAGGACAGAAAGTTGGGATTCGCGTTTGTGTCATGAATGATCCAATGCGTTTTGACCCAATCATCCTTTAGTTTCAACAAGACATTGGCCCTCCCCTCCCCTATTGGTCAATCATTTGTCTAGTTCCCCCTTCTCAGTTTTGTCCACTTTTTCAGGATTGCAAAGAAAAGGAATGCAAACAGTGGAGAGATCAATTCCTAGAGTGTCTTTGGGCCAATGGATCAGGTACAAAGTGAGAGAGACAGTTTGGGTGAATGTAGCCTAGTGGTTAAGAGCGTTGGACCAGTAACCGGAAAGGTCGCTGGTTCGAATCCCTGAGCTGACTAGGTGAAGAATCTGTTGATGTTTCCTCGAGCAAGAAACTTAACTCTAATTGCTCCAGTAAGTCTCTCTGGATAAGAGCGTCTGCTAAATGACTAAAATGTATTAAATCATTAAACCACATCATGATTCCTAAAAACAGCCTTCAGAAACAACAGTGTGTTCAAAATGGTCCCCTATTTAGTGTAGTACTTTAGACCAGGGCCACATACGGTAATGCACTACATAGGGAATATGGTGTCATTTGGGACATGGTCATAGTGAGTCACAGTCTTTTTCAGAAGGTTGAAACAGCCACTTCAGTGGTCTCCTGCCTTTGGGGCACAAAGTGTTGAATTGATCCTTTCCACCCAAACACAAACATGCTGGCAGGCTGTACTGGACTCAAATACACATAATGAAAAGCCCAGAAAGCCGTGCCTCATCTGCAGTTTCAGAGTGATAAAGTTAGATTAGTGTGCGCTGTGAGGGGGAACATAACTAAGTCCCCCAGAGAGGAGAGGAGAGTCACAGGAGAAAGACTTTGGAAAATACTGGAGAGGAAATGAGGGGACTTTCTTTTTGACATAAGGACACTGTATATACAGTGGTTCATCAATTAAAGTTTTTGAGCTTCACGCCGTGACACGTTTGTGGTAGAGGGTGGAAAATTGAGTCATTCCGTCACACAATCGCAAGGGAGAGTTAGAACGTTGATTAGGCTTTGGTTATGCTTTTGGTTTCTCTCTCTTAAAAACAGAAAGTATTCTAAATAACAGACTGGCTTTATTTACCACAGTGTGGAAAGACTGATAGCCCCTCTATATAGAGTGAGTTTCTGAAACACAGAGTCCTTCTTTGCTGATGTTAAGAAGAAACTGAATGAAAGAGAGTCCAGCGAGAATACAGAGGGGAAAAAAGGGTTGCCCATATTTTCAATACATGAGCTATTTCATTTTTTTGTTTTATTTATGAAATTTAATATATTTGTTTAGGCTTGGCCTATTTAGTAGGCTATTTTGCAGCATAAAGCTATATTTGTCAGCGTAAAGCAGAGCGACTCACTCATTCGTGGCTTTGGATCAAAATAAATAAGTACCGACATTCTTTCTGATCATCTTTAATAAAGAAATGTTTTGACCGAGTTAATCTGCTCATGTTGTGTGTATGTGTTCAATTATATGTGACATTGTGGTTACAATGATGAATGTAAACAATCTGAATCAAATAAATCCTAATCATAATACAGTGATTTGGAAAGTATTCAGACCCCTTCACTTTTTCCACATTTTGTTACATTCCAGGCTTATTCTAAAATGGGCTAATACCCACAATAACAAAGTGAAAACAGTTTTTATTTTTATTTTAGCAATTTTTTTTTTTTTTAAACAAAACAGAAATACCTGATTTACATATGTATTCAGACACTTTACTGTGAGACTTTACTGTGAGCTCAGGTGCAACCTGTTTCCATTGATTGTCCTTGAGATGTTTCTACAACTTTATTGGAGTCTACCTCTGGTAAATTCAATTGATTGGACAGGATTTGGAAAGGCACACACCTGTCTATATAAGGTCCCAAAGTTGACAGTGCATGTCAGAGCAAAAACCAAGCCCGGTTGAAGGAATTTTCCGTAGAACTCCGAGACAGGATTGTGTCGAGGCACAGATCTGGGGAAGAGTACCAAAACATTGGGGGAGAAGGGTCTTGGTCAGGGAGGTGACCAAGATCACGATGGTCACTCTGACAGAGCTCCAGAGTTCCTCTGTGGAGATGGGAGAACCTTCCAGAAGGACAACCATCTTTGCAGCACTCCATCAATCAGGCCTTTATGGTAGCCAGTCCTCAGTAAAAGGCACATGACAACCCGCTTGGAGTTTGACGAAAAGCACCTAAAGACTCTCAGACCATGAGAAACAAAATTCTCTGGTCTGATGAAACCAAGATTGATCACTTTGGCCTGAATGCCAAGCGTTACAGCGGGAGGAAACCTGGCACCATCCCTACGGTGAAGCATGGTGGTGACAGCATCATGCTGTGGGAATGTTTTCCGGCGGCAGGGACTGGGAGACTAGTCAGGATCGAGGAAAAGATGAACAGAGCAAAGTACAGAGAGATCCTTGATGAAAACCTGCTCCAGAGTGCTCAGGACCTCAGACTGAGGTGAAGGTTCACCTTCCAACAGGACAATGACCCAAAGCACACAGCCAAGACAACGCAGCAGTGGCTTCGGGACAAGTCTGAATGTCCTTGAGTGGCCCGGCCAGAGCCCGGACTTGAACCTGATTGAATATCTCTGAAGAGACATCAAAATAGATGTGCAGTGACACTCCCCATCCAGCCTGACAGAGCTTAAGAGGATCTGCAGAGAAGAATGGGAGAAACTCCCCAAATACAGGTGTACTACGCTTGTGGCATCATACACAAGAAAACTCGAGGCTGTAATTGCTACCAAAAGTGCTTCAACAAAGTACTGAGTAAAGTGTCTGAATACTTATGTAAATGTGATATTTCCGTTTTTTTATTATTATACATTTGCAAACATTTCTAGAACCTGTTTTTGCTTTGTCATTATGGGGTATTGTGTATAGATTGATGAGAGCAAAAAAACGATTTAATCCATTTTGTAAAAAGTAAAGGGGTCTGAATACTTTCCGAATACACTGTAAATAATCAGATGCATGTTGCGAGCTGTCATTTTCCCTATTTTCTTTGCATCTCACCCTATTCCATTAATAGCGCGCTACTTTCAACCAGGGCCCATAGGGCCATTTGGGACGCACCCTAGGGTCAGAATAAGCATCACTCCAGCTTAGCTACAACAGATTGGTTAACTGAGGATCTCTAAGGCTAGGTCTATTTCAGGTGAATCCATGCTGATCAATGGGTTTTTAAGGATGACTGCATCACTGGTCTTCCATTGGCTAGCAGATTAGTGACTCATCATAGAGCTTCTGTTGGACAGCAGATGACTGAGCCATTATCACATTCATATTTGACAATATCCCATATGGTTCACAGACCCTCTTTCACAAAGGAAAACCAATGGACTGTTACATTAAATAGGTAGTCTACGGCCCTGTACACACACACAAACACACCTTTGATGTCCTTCCCGAAGCCCATGCCGGTCTGGACGTTCTGTCCCTCCCCCTTCTCCATCATAAAATCATCATCGCTGGACACGTCATCTACTGATGAGGTCATCTTCTTCTTCTTCTTCTTGTGGCGCGGGGGCAGCTTCTTAGGGAAGGCAAACATGGGGAAGATGACCAGGAGCATGGCTATAGAACACAGCAAGAACCCACTCCACCTGGGGACCAAAGGTAGACATTGATAGATATTGTTAGAACACATCAACACACACGGACGCATGCACGCACACACACACGCACACACGCACACACGCACACACGAACACACGAACACACCCTCTTACCAGTTGCCAACAAAGCGTGGGTCACTCTGGTCAATATGGACGACAGTTGTGGGGTCGACGTAGAAACCAATCAGAACTCCTCCTAACAGATATCCCGCTGCCGGCCCCAGGGCTCCCATCACATACATGACAGCTGGAAGAGAGAGACGAAGAAGGAAGAAGATTACTTCATTGCCCAATTGTACGCAGTTTGAGTTTCACTTTATCTCTACCCCTCTGAAAAACACACATACAAACACAGGTTGGAGAGGTTGGAGCAGAGGGAGAATCAACCAATCACAACCAGGGATACTACAGAAAGACAGCATAGGCAGCAGCTCTACAGAGATGAGATGAGGACTTCCGGGTTAAGCGAGCAGAGTGTCAAGAAGCAGCGCGGCTTGGCAAGTCATGTTTCGGGAAGACGCATGACTCTCGACCATCACCTCTCCTGAGTCGGTTGGGGAGTTGCCGTTGAGACCGGATTGTAACTACCAATTGGATATCACGAAATTGGGGAGATAGCAATCTTGTCTGAGTGTGCCAAAGCGCAGAAAAACTGATGGATTGTTTAACACTTTTTTGGTTACTACATGATTCCATATGTATCATTTCATGGTTCTGATGTCTTCACTATTATTCTACAGTGTAGGAAATAGTACAAATAAAGTAAAACCCTTGAATAAGTAGGTGTCCAAACTTTTGACTGGTACTGTATGAACAGACAATCTGACAACACTCTGAATTTACGCTCAGATCGCACACACTAGATGCATTTACGAACACACCCTTAGTTGTCTATCAAATATATTTAGTATTGATCAAATGGGCGGGCAGGCAGGCAAGCTCCCATTCAGTTGTCAAAACGTGGGTTTGGACAAGCATACATTGGCAGGCAAGCTGCAGAAGGACGTGCAGGCCAGTGCAATTTTGACAGCCAACTAGGTAAAACATTTGAGAGGGTTTATCTACTGTTCCCTCAATAGATTTTAGCTCATCTCGCTCCGGCTAGCATTAGTTGCTGACAAACTTGTTGATGTGCACGACTGAGGAAGAGAAAGACAACCTGTTCATGGCTGTTTGATCAATAGGACTGTAAAGTTCCCAAATGTAAGAGGACTCCCGTGGTATTTACAACATTTGCAGATATCCATTGAGCTTTATTTAGCAGTTTTGGCGAAAGCGTTCTAATGATATAAAGTTGCACTGTTGCTACTGGCTGTAAACAAACACACAGTCCAGTTCAAAGTGAATGATGGCAGGCCCGTATGGCAATTGGCTTATTTGCATAAAGGCCAATTGTAGCTCTGATTGGATATGGCGCAACGGTCTGCGTAGACTCCGGGACTGGACAAGACAGATGTTTGTATTAGGTTTTATTTACTGCAGTGTCTATTAATTGTCAAAACGCACTGCCGCTTTCCCACTCTATATTGCCATAGTAATTTCACAAATGACTTACTATACGCCATTCCCAAACATTCTATGAATTTATGAAATTTTTTACAAATATATATAATATAACCTTTGTGTGACTAGGCAAGTCAGACAATTCTTATTTACAATGACAGCCTAGGAACAGTGGGTTAACTGCCTTGTTCAGGGGCAGAACAACCGATTTTTACCTTGTCAGCTCAGGGATTCAATCTAGCAACCTTTCAGTTACTGGCCCAACACTCTAACCACCAGGCTACCTGCCACCTCAAAAAATGACCATATCTACTGAAATTGTCATATTGTTCCTATGAACAGACTTGAATAAGATTTCATGTCGCTAAAACGCTGTCAGTTCCACTTTAAATAATACGAGATAAGTGGGGTTGACATGACTGTGCATATGAGAGTTGTAACCATAATTTTCCACATGTTTTTCCATGTGCCCCTATTACAACTGTTAATGACACAGCTGGTAAAGTGGAGGGGTGGCAAGAAGAGGTGGAAGACAGGAGGAAAGAGAGAAAGCTGACCGGGAACCTGTAGGAGCTATTCATTAACCAAGGTGCTATTACTACAACCATCTAAACTAAAACAGCTGACCTGGAACCTGTGGAAGCTATTCATTAACCCAGGGAATATTACTACAAACATATAACAGCTGACCTGGAACCTGTGGAAGCTATTCATTAACCCATGGTATATTACTGCAACCATCTATAACAGCTGATCTTACATCACAACAATACAAATGGCACCCTATTCAAATGGCACCCTATTCCCTACATAGTGCACTACTTTTGACAAGAGCCCTATGGCCAGTAGTGCACTACATAGGGAATAGTCCCATCCATAACAACTGATTCTAGATCAGCGGGGACTTCAAATGAAGCCCGGGGCATTCAGACCTTCACCTCTCAGACAATACTGACCATTACTTTACAGGAGAGACGGGAAAACGTTTTACAACCTGGTGGATACACACACACACGCGCACACACATGCATGAATGCACACACACGCACTTCTCTGGACATGTGGAAAAACCACCCACGGACATAGAGTAGCCTGGAAAGTCAAAACAGTTATGGACCTTAGTCAGGAGTGAGGACTTCTATAATTACACCTAGAACATTTCCTAAACTGCCCGCCAGGTGTGTGTGTGTGTGTGTGTGTGTGTGTGTATGTGTGTGTGTGTGTGTGTATATATATACATACATATACATATATATATATATATATATATATATATATATATATATATATATATATATATATATATATATATATATATATATATATATATGTGTGTTTGTGTCCAGAAGCTTATCCAGTTTCCCAAGCTGTGAGTATTTAAATGATGTCGTCATCCACAGAGCCTGTAGATACAGCAGCATTGGTCTGTTCACTGTGCGCCTGCTGTCCCCCCCCCACACACACAGACAGACAGACTCAATAGAAACAGTGTTTCTTCCATGGCGGGGCCTTGAGCAGCGTCACCACCGTCTTATCAGGGGCTAATTAATTAAGAGCGAAATAAGTAAAATCTCTAAGAGGTCCAAGGGGATAAAGGGAGAGGGAAAATGATTCCTTAAAGCACAAAGAACCCATATGTAAAGCCTCTTATCTGCGTGCCACACACAGAGAGTGAGAGACAGAGAAAGACAAACAGGGAGCGACAGCGAGAGCGTTACTGAGAGAGACAAAGAGAGACACCACGAGAGAGAGAGAGTGACAGCGAGCGCGTTACTGAGAGAGAGCGAGAGAGAGAGAGAGAGTGCGAGATAGACAGAGAGCGACAGCGAGAGCATTACTGAGAGAGAGAGAGAGAGAGGCAGAGAGAGAGAGAGAGGCAGAGAGAGGCAGAGAGAGAGAGAGAGAGAGACAGAGAGAGAGACAGAGAGAGAGGCAGAGAGAGGCAGAGAGCAGGATGTGTACCATTCCCTGGGCTAATAGAGCACAAACAGAAAAAAAGCCTCGCTCAATTTACATATACATAAATCTCCACCATAGAGAACAAATTCCCCAACAGATGCTGGTTCACTCACACCTCTCTCCATATCAAATCAATCACATAATTTCATATGCACAGAAAGCACCTTTCATAAAAGCCATATTGCTATCCAGACACAGTGAGTGGAGAGTCATTACTTTTTCATTGTATTGGGTGCATTGCAAATGCCATCCTATTCCTTTTGGGCCCTGGTCCGAAGTAAGGCACTATATAGGGAATAGGGTGTCATTTGGGACGCAGCCAAGTAGATAAAGACGGGTCCAGAATACTACATGAGACAGAGACAATGAAGAGGGTGTCAGGGACAGTTAGAGGTCTGCTTTTACTATCTCTACAATGATTAAAAGATCCATTCATAAAAGGATATGAGAACAGGCGCAAGTGTGTGTGCGAGTGTCTGTTTGTCTTTGTGTTTGCGTGTGTGTGTGTGTGTGTGTGTACGCATGTGTGTGAGTGTCTTTGCGTATGTGCGTGTGTCTTGTGTGTCTTTGTGTGTGTATGTGTGTGTGTGTGTGTGTGTGTGTGTGTGTGTGTGTGTGTGTGTGTGTGTGTGTGTGTGTGTGTGTGTGTGTGTGTGTGTAATTGTGCCTATGTGTTATCATGCGTTTGTGGTTCATGGTGTATTTCATCCTGTTAGAAGGAGACCAATAAATGTTAATGATATGGTTGCATAAGCTACGGTGCCTTGGAGATCCTGTACATCAGCCTGTCAGCGCATCGTCAGCATATCGTCAGTGTGTGTGAGAGACAGAGCTATGTACAGACACAGTGAGCATAGCCTTGCTATTGAGAGAGACAGAGCTATGTACAGACAAAGTGAGCATAGCCTTGCTATTGAGAGAAACAGAGCTATGTACAGACACAGTGAGCATGGTCTTGCAATTGAGAGAGGCTGCCATTGGCAGACCTGGCTATCAAGAGAACAAAGAATATGTGCCCACAGTACACATTTTTTACCCATTTATTTTATTTATTTAACAAGGCAAGTCAGAAGAACAAACTCTTATTTACAATGACGACCTACACCGGCCAAACCCGGACGATGCTGGGCCAATTGTGCACCGCCCTATGGGACTCAAAATCACGGACGGTTGTGATACAGCTTGGATTCAAACCAGGGTGTCTGTAGTGATGCCTCAAGCACTGAGATGCAGTGCCTTAGACCGCTGCACCACTCAGGAGCCCATTGAGGTGGAAACCGAGCTGCACTTCCTAACCTCCTTCTAAATGTATTAGAGACACATATTTCCAACAGATGACAAAGATTTTGAAAACAAATCCTACATTGTTAAACTCCAATATCTATTAGGTGAAATACCACAAAGTGCGGTCATAGCAGCAAGATTTATGTCACGTTGCCGTGTGAAAAGGGAGAGGAGCACAAACACTAGAATGCCAAGAGTGTACAAAGCGGTCATCAAGGCAAAGCGTGGCTACTTTGAAGAATTCCAAATATAAAATATATTTTGATCTGTTTACAACATGATTCCATATGTGTTATTTCATTTAGAATATGTGTTATTACAATGTAGAATATAGGAATTTTAAAGAAAAACCCTTGAATGGGTAGGTGTGTCCAAACTTTTGACTGGAACTGTACATACATTCACACATATAGATACACAAAAATAAATACAAAATATCACAGCATACTATCCTTTCCCTCCAATACCCTCTCATATCCCCTGTTGGCCAAAATTCTTACTCCTGATCAATAGAAGGCAACTGTTCAAAAGGAAAAGTTCAGTACAACCTCTCAAAGTGTATAAAAAATAATCCAAGTGGTGAAAAGACATTAGGTCTTTCAACCAGGCTGATAAAATGGGAGGTTTGAAGGATTTCGAATTAAGCAAGATCTGCCGGCGGGCTATGAGGGAAGTTACAACGTCTGCTTTACTTTTAGTCAGACTAGGCAACAAAGATTGAACTCCAACTATATATATCAAAGGACAAGGAAGCAGGTCAATATCTAGAATTACAGAGTATTAAAAAAAGATGACCAATACTCAGCCAACTTAGAACATTCATATAACACAATGGTGTGGTCTGCTAGAGTGATTGAACATCTATCAAATGTGTCATTTGTGTCTGGGAGGAATTTACAACATTTTTCTTTGGTGTAGTGAATTTTCTGCAAGACCTTGAACTGAATTAAACTTAACCGAGCTCATGAGGATGTGGAGTTAACCCTAAGGACCTCCTCCCACCAGTAAGGTCAAGTTCAAGTTCAATACTCCAGTCTGTCTTGATATTGTTTATTGGAGATGTCACACCCTGACCATAGTTTACTTTGTATATTTCTATGTTTTGGTTGGTCAGGGTGTGATCTGAGTGGGCATTCTATGTTACATGTCTAGTTTGTCTAGTTCTATGTTCGGCCTGATATGGTTCTCAATCAGAGGCAGGTGTTCGTCATTGTCTCTGATTGGGAACCATATTTAGGTAGCCTGGGTTTCACTGTGTGTTTGTGGGTGATTGTTCCTGTCTTTGTGTAGTGTTCACCAGATAGGCTGTATTAGGTTTCACGTTCCGTTTGTTGTTTTCGTATTTATTTAGTTATTTCATGTATCGTCAGTCATTCATTAAAGAACATGATTAACCAACACGCTGCATTTCGGTCCTCTCTTTCAACAAACGAAGAACGCCGTTACAGAATCACCCACCTCACTCGGACCGAGCAGCGTGTTAACAGGCAGCAGCGAAAGGAGGACGTTATGGACAGCAATGGCATGGAGTATACTACTTGGGAGGAGATCGACAGGTGGGCGGTCGACCCAGGGAGAGTGCCGGAGCCCGCCTGGGATTCAATGGAGCAGTGCGCGGAAGGTTATCAGAGAATGGAGTTGGCACGGCGGCGCGGAAGGAAGCCCGAGAGGCAGCCCCAAAAATTTCTTGGGGGGGGGCTAACAGGGAGTATGGCTACGCCAGGTAGGAAACCTGGGCAGACTCCCTGTGCTTACCGGGGGGCTAGAGAGACCGGACAGGCACCGTGTTATGCAGTGGTGCGCACGGTGTCTCCAGTGCGGGTGCATAGCCCGGTGCGGTATATTCCAGCTCCGCGTGTCGGCCGGGCTAGATTGAGCGTCGAGCCTAATGCCATGAAGCCGGCTCTACGCAGCTGGCCCCCAGTGCGTCTCCTTGGGCCGGCTTACATGGTACCAGCCTTGCGCTCGATGTCTCCGGTTCGCCTGCATAGCCCAGTGCGGGCTATTCCACCTCGCCGCACTGGCAGGGCGACCGTGAGCATTCAACCAGGTAAGGTTGGGCAGGCTCGGTGCTCAAGAGCTCCAGTGCGCCTGCACGGTCCGGTTTTTCCAGTACCACCTTCACACCCCAGCCCTCCGGTAGCAGCTCCCCGCACCAGGCTTCCTGTGCGTGTCCTCGGCCCAGTACCACCAGTGCCAGCACCACGCATCAGGCCTACAGTGCGCCTCGCCTGTCCAGCGCTGCCAGAGCCTTCCTCCTCTTCAGCGCTGTCGGAGTCTCCCGCCTGTTTAGCGCTGTTAGAGCCTTCCTTCTCTACAGCGCTGCCGGAGTCTCCCGCCTGTTCAGAACTGCCAGTTTGCAAGGAGCTGCCAGTTTGCAAGGAGCTGCCAGTTTGCAAGGAGCTGCCAGTTTGCAAGGAGCTGCCAGTTTGCAAGGAGCTGCCAGTTTGCATAGAGCTGCCAGTCTGCATAGAGCTGCCAGTCTGCAAGGAGCTGCCAGTCTGCAGGGAGCTGCCAGTCTGCAAGGAGCCGCCAGAGCTGCCAGTCTGCAGGATGCCGCCAAAGCTGCCAGTTTGCAAGGAGCCGCCAGAGCTGCCAGTCTGCAAGGAGCCGCCAGAGCTGCCAGTTAGCATGGAGCAGCCAGAGCTGCCAGTTAGCATGGAGCAGCCAGGGCCGCCAGTCAGCATGGAGCAGCCAGGGCCGCCAGTCAGCATGGAGCAGCCAGGGCCGCCAGTCAGCATGGAGCAGCCAGGGCCGCCAGTCAGCATGGAGCAGCCAGGGCCGCCAGTCAGCATGGAGCAGCCAGGGCCGCCAGTCAGCATGGAGCAGCCAGAGCAGCCAGTCAGCATGGAGCTGCCAGTCAGCATGGAGCAGCCAGAGCTGCCAGTCAGCATGGAGCAGCCAGAGCTGCCAGTCAGCATGGAGCAGCCAGAGCTGCCAGTCAGCATGGAGCAGCCAGAGCTGCCAGTCAGCATGGAGCAGCCAGAGCTGCCAGTCAGCATGGAGCAGCCAGAGCTGCCAGTCAGCATGGAGCAGCCAGTCAGCATGGAGCAGCCAGAGCTGCCAGTCAGCATGGGGCAGCCAATCAGCATGGAGCAGCCAGAGCTGCCAGTCAACCAGATTCTTCCAGATCCGCCAGTCGACCAGACTCTTCCAGATCCGCCAGTCGACCAGACTCTTCCAGATCCGCCAGTCGACCAGACTCTTCCAGATCCGCCAGTCGACCAGACTCTTCCAGATCCGCCAGTCGACCAGACTCTTCCAGATCCGCCAGTCGACCAGACTCTTCCAGATCCGCCAGTCGACCAGACTCTTCCAGATCCGCCAGTCGACCAGACTCTTCCAGATCCGCCAGTCGACCAGACTCTTCCAGATCCGCCAGTCAGCCAGGATCTGCCAGAACCGCCAGCCAGCCAGGATCTGCCGGATCCAACTACCTGCCTGAGCTTCCTCTCAGTGCTGAGCTTCCTCTCAGTGCTGAGCTTCCTCTCAGTGCTGAGCTACCCATCAGTTCCGAGCTACCTCTGTCCCGAGCTGTCCTTCTGTCTCGAGCTGACCCTCTGTCCCGAGCTGTCATTAAGGAGGGTCACCGATCTAGGGACGCTAAGGAGGTGGACCAAGACTATTATGGAGTGGGGTCCACGTCCAGCGCCAGAGCCGCCACCGCGGACAGATGCCCACCCAGACCCTCCCCTATAGGTTCAGGTTTTGCGGCCGGAGTCCGCACCTTGGGGGGGGGGTACTGTCACACCCTGACCATAGTTTACTTTGTATATTTCTATGTTTTGGTTGGTCAGGGTGTGATCTGAGTGGGCATTCTATGTTACATGTCTAGTTTGTCTAGTTCTATGTTCGGCCTGATATGGTTCTCAATCAGAGGCAGGTGTTCGTCATTGTCTCTGATTGGGAACCATATTTAGGTAGCCTGGGTTTCACTGTGTGTTTGTGGGTGATTGTTCCTGTCTTTGTGTAGTGTTCACCAGATAGGCTGTATTAGGTTTCACGTTCCGTTTGTTGTTTTCGTATTTATTTAGTTATTTCATGTATCGTCAGTCATTCATTAAAGAACATGATTAACCAACACGCTGCATTTCGGTCCTCTCTTTCAACAAACGAAGAACGCCGTTACAGGAGAGGGTTCAGAGGAAAGCATAACGTCATATAATCTAGAAATCAGACAAAATCTCTTCTAGCAACGTCTTGGCAGATATTTGAGGAAAGATGGGCAAATGAGAGCGAACAAAGTTAAGGGCTTGAAAATAGCGGGAAATAATCAGCCAAATTACATTTAGCTATGAGATCATTAAAACTGGCAAACTTCCCAAACTAAATCTTTAAAATATACCAAACCTCTCTCTTGCCACAAAAAGCCTGGTGGTGTTTGGAGGGTAAGAATAGGTGGTTGATACAGATGGGGCCTAGAAGAGAAAGGGGCAGAAAGTCTAAAATGTTGACAAAATTGTCTCCAGATCTTCAAAGTAGAGAGCACAATGAGGTTTCCAGTATACTGCACTAACCCGGACGACGCTGGGCCAATCGTGCGCCGCCCCCGCCGTCTCTCGGTCACGGCCGGCTACAACAGAGCCTGGACTCAAACCAGGATCTCTAGCGGCCACTGCCCCACTCGGGAGGCCCGGTTTCCAGTATACTTTGAAAGTCACAAGGACAGTGGGGCACAAGTAGGAGAATGATTGGCTTGAGTGTGCTTCTAATGAGCACCAGTTGGTACTTCTAGCATTTTACCAGACCATAATCCAATAGTAAAGCAGTATATTTGGAAGTGCCAAACCTTCATCTTGTCTCCTTCTTTGAAGTACTGCTCGGTGATTTGCCTGCCCAAATAAAAGGACTGATGAGCCTATCCAACTTGGCCAAAAAATATTTCAGCAGAAAGATCGAAAGACATTGAAAAAGGTATAGAAACCTAGGTAAAATGTTCATTTTAACAGATTGGATTCTGCCAGCTAAGGAGAGAGTCAGACTATCCCAGTGTTGTAAGCCTGCTTTAACTTGTGTGACTAGACTTGCAAAGTTAGTTTTTATGGAGGGTAGCCAGAGAGTGTGTTATATTCATACCTAAATAGGAAAAAACCAGAGGGCAACAGACGGAAAGGCAGGGCTCCAGGGGGAATTTGCTTGGCAGCGAGGTTGAACGGAAAACATTCACGTTTTTAAATGTTCTATTTGTAACCTGAGAATGATCAAAATGTATTTAAAATATGCAGTATGTTACCAAACGAGTTCACAGTGATAGTGAAATATAATAGTAGATCATCTGCATACAGTGACACGTTATGTTATTCACCAGCTCGGTGGATTCCAGTGAAAGTGGATAATTTTAAGGCCAAGAAAAAGCAGTTCTATCGCAAGTGCAAAAAGGAGCGGGGACATAAGACACCCTTGACAGGTCCCTCTGGAGAGCGGGAAATATTTTGAATATTGAGAGTTGGTGTGTACGCTAGCCGTAGGAGCAGAATAGAGCAGACGTGAAATTGCACCCAAAACCAAATCTTCCCAAAATCTTAAATAAATAATTCCACTCCACCCGGTCAAAAGCCTTCTCCGCATCAAGAGAAAAAAACAATTTTGGGGTCTAAAGAAACAGAAGGCGAGAGTATAATGTTCAAAAGACGGCGTGGAAAACAGTTGTCACCCTTTGATGAACCCCGTTTGATCATCAAATATGACATACTGAAGGCAGGTTTCCAACCGGCATGCTAGAACCTTAGCTAATGGTTTAACATCAGCATTCAAAAGTGAAATGGGCCGATAGCCACCACATTCTGCCGGATCTTTATCTTTCTTGAGTATAAATGAGATGGAGGCTTGAGTTAACGTTGGGAGGCGAGAGCTCTGTGATAACGAGTCGGTGAACATATTTAATAGTAATGGGGCGAGTTGATCTGAGAATTTTTTTATAAAAATCGACGGGAAAGCCGTCGACAAACTTCAGACCGTTTGTTATCTCATCTAGATGCAAAGGGTTGTCCAGAACTTTACTCATGTCCATATCAATGAATGGAAAAAACAAGTTATCTAAAAAGTTGTTCATAGCCGTATTATCTGATGGGGGTTCAGATTTGTAGAGGTTAGAATAAAATGACACAGTTTACGGGACGAGTCATATACCTGAGAGATAAGATGAGATGCTGACTGGCGTTTAAGTTGGTGAAGTGTCATATACCTGAGAGATAAGATGAGATGCTGACTGGCGTTTAAGTTGGTGAAGATTCATATACCTGAGAGATAAGATGAGATGCTGACTGGCGTTTAAGTTGGTGAAGTGTCATATACCTGAGAGATAAGATGAGATGCTGACTGGCGTTTAAGTTGGTGAAGATTCATATACCTGAGAGATAAGATGAGATGCTGACTGGCGTTTAAGTTGGTGAAGTGTCATATACCTAAAAGATAAGGTGTGATGCTGTTCCCCTGGCTTTGCCGTTAAAATTAGAATGAAAAACCTGTCCAACCCATGCTTTACGCAATCTAGTAAGGTTGGTAGCACGTAGTTGCAAATACGATATCAGTATTCAGGCTCTTCAGATGTGAAAATACTCTGGAGCTCTTAATTTGCTCCCCATAGCCATGAATGTTCCATGTCACCAGTCTGACTGGAAGCCCCAAAACACCATCCTGACTTGTTGTTGAACCAGACATGAATCCTAATAAGAGCAGAAATCAAATTAAAAAGAAAGAGCAAAATACAGATTGAGAGAGGTGCAGCATGAAAAAAACATTTGAAAATGCCAACCCCACACCTCTTTAAAAGCATGTATATGTATGTGTGTCTTTCGTAGCGGTTGGGTTAAAATAGGAAGTCAAATTCCGGTTGGACCAATAAAATGATCTCTTAATCTGAATGTCTAAATGGCGCGCTACTCATCACAGTGCACTAATTTTGACCAGAGCCCTATGCGCCCTAATCAAAAGGGAAAATGATGTCATTTGGGAAAGCTCCGGAGGTAGGGCACTAGAAACTACATAATGTGCCATAAGTCATAAAGAGCATTAGGGTATTAGTCAAGAAGAACATTGAGTAACAAGAGTAACAAGAGTATTGTGGAATAAAGCAAAATACCCAGAAACCAAGTCTAAAAGCATGGTTGGAAAAGAAAACGTCAACCTTTATCAAGAGTCCCTAGAAATGTTCTACCTGTGGAGAAACATCCTCTTCAGTCACCTTGCCCACCTTAACATTAAAACCGCTGGGCCTCGGGGGACCCCCCCCCCCCTTCAAGCTAATGAACAATAATTTTGACTGCAACATTCTAACAGTGTATTTAATACATTTAATATATGCTTTCGCAAAATTATGAAGGTATAAGGTAACATTAGTATATTATTTTTTATTTGATTTCAAATAACAATAGCATTTTCAGTAGTTTATGTTACTGTAGGGTATATGTAAAAACAAAAAAACACAAATTAAAGTTTTCAATAAATTGTATTTGTGGTGTGCCTTTGTTACAACTATGAAACAGAAAGTGTGTGTGTTGGAACACGGTAACAGCTTATTTATTTTTTTAGAAATAACCCAACCACCAAGACCCATCGTCAGCAAGATGTGCAGTCAAATGATGAAAACATCAGTAGCCTAAACATCATTATAAGGGCCAAGCGTGCTTGATAAAGAGTGAAAATCAGCACAAAAGCAATAATGGCATTATAATGAACAGAAGTGTCGATATGACAGCAGTCAAAAATGTAATTATTTATACGTCGGATACCATGTCGAATGCATCTGTTTCTTTGTCATCGAAATGGAGGTAACGCTTGAACTCTCTGAAGCGATCCACTGACATGGTAAATTACACACGCTTTCACTGTGTACTCCAAGTAGTCAGAGCGGACTGATAAAACTGCTTGGATTTGGTGGACTGATATAGGGTACATTCCATTTTGAGATTATAATAAGAATATACCAATACAGTAGAATGGCCCGTCCTGTTCTTCACTCACAATTGGTGATTACATAATTATGCAACATTTGCTTCCCCTCGCTCATCAACCCCCATCTTCCCCCTTTCTCCCCAACATACTTTACTTAAAACTTCTTGCGGATCAGTGGGAAGCTACCGTCCCAACAGGCCAACATCCGGTGAAATTGCAGAGCGCTCGTTTTCCCTCCTTCAAAATACATACAAAATGAATCCCAAACGTTACCAATAAACTTATCTAAACAATGTTTATAATCAAACCTTAGGTACCCTAATACGCAGATAAACGATCAAATTTAAGACGGAGAATCGTTATTGTCTTTAACCGGGGAAAAATATCAAAGAACGCGCTCTCATTCACACGCTTGGAAACAGTACAGCCAAAATGGGAGCCACCTAGTAAAACTACAAGTTCTGGCTAATTTTTTCCAAAAACCAGCCTAAAACTCTTTCTAAAGACTGTTGACATCTAGTGGAAACCCTAGGAACAGCAATCGGGCACAATTTCACCCTATTATAAAAGTGCCAGCCATTGAAATCAGTGGTAGGGGGGTTTGTCCTTGGGGTTTCGCCTGCCATTTCAGTTCTGTTATAATCACATACATTATTGTAACAGTTTTAGAAACTTTAGAGTGTTTTCTATCCAAATCTACCAATTATATGCATATCCTAGCTTCTGGGCCTGAGTAGCAGGCAGTTTACTTTGGGCACACTTTTCATCCGGACGTCAAAATACCACCCGCTATCCCAAAGAAGTTAATTTATTTCATCTGTTGTTATTTGTATGAAATTATTTTCAGTATAGTTTAAGTTCAGGTTCGAGGCAGTTATACAGGGTGATTATCAACTGGGCAAGGCACATTCCACTGTCGGGAGAAGGAGGGGCAACGGGGGAAAACCATATAAAATTGACATGCCCTCATAAAACTGGTTATAGATCCAGTTCTGTTTTTTATATTAAGATTCTAACAACAACAGTGTGTTATATAGACTGATTTAGGAAAAGTCAAGGACGGAGGGGGGCAAAATGTCAGGGTAATAAAACAATTAAAATCATGAGTAATCAAAATGACTGCTTTAGCGGTTCTAGTGTTAACACAAAGCACTTCATGCAGTGTTTTCATTAGCACCATATGGTGTTTATCCAGACCAAGTCTAAGCATTGCATTGTAGCTACACAGTAACAACAAAGTCAAGGTAATACGAGCAGCGAGCTCATTATGATGAATGACTTCAATCACATACACCATTACTCTACTGACCCTCTCTGTCCATTCTCATACAACACACTGTCCATTAATTCTCTCTCTGGGTTAGGGAAAATAGGATTTTGAATGGCAATCTCTCTATTTCTCTCTGAAAATAGGATGTTGAATGGGAATCAATTGTTTGATCCCCACAAGAATAGTTAAACATACACGTGTGTGCATTCATTATGTGTGTGCATTCATTATGCGTGTGCGCACCATGTGTGTCCTACAACAGCTGATACGTCATACATCATGTCTCCCCTAGCATTATATATCTTTGTCATGCCAACCCCATCCTTCATATTAACAGTGTTCCGCTTGACAGTGTTCCGCTAAACCGTGTCCAGCACCAGTCACTGCACCGCCCCGCTGCTTGGCAGCCTGCCAGGGCTGTTGGCGGGTCCCGTTTCCACGATGAAGGGGGGGCAGGGTTGTCGCCGGGGTGAGGAATATGCTGGCGATGCAACATACCGCCGCGGCATCACACACACACACACGTCACAGGGGAGTGAGGGACGCATGCCGATGAGGAACACACACACACGCTTAAACACCAAAGTCTCCATTTAGTCAATTACGCAATGGGCCTTCTCCGGTAGTATGTGAAGGGCAGGGAATTATATTGTGTGCATATACTGTGGCAGTAATACATTACAGGCTCTCAATGTTTGGTTTTGCCATGTCAGCTAACCCCTCACTCTCTCAGAGGTTCCCAAACTTTTTATAGTCCCGTACCCTTCAAACATATAACCTCCAGCTGCGTACCCCCTCTAGCACCAGGGTCAGCGCACTCTCAAATATTGTTTTTTGCCATCAATGTAAGCCTGCCACACACACAAGATACATTTATTAAACATAAGAATGAGTGTGAGTGTGAGTTTTTGTCACAACCCGGCTCGTGGGAAGTGACAAAGAGCTATTTTTGGACCAGGGCACAAATAAGAATATAATTATAATCAATCATTTTGCTCTTTATTTAGCCATCTTACATATAAAACCTTACTTGTTCATCAAAAATTGTGAATAACTCACCACAGGTTAATGAGAAGGGTGTGCTTGAAAGGACGCACATAACTCTGCAATGTTGGGTTGTATTGGAAAGAGTCTCAGTCTTAAATCATTTCCCACACACAGTCTGTGTCTGTATTTAGTGTTCATGCTAGTGAGGGCTGAGAATCCACTCTCACATAGGTATGTGGTTACAAATGGCACCAGTGTCTTCACAGCACGATTTGCCAAGGCAGGATACTCTGAGAGCAGCCCTATCCAGAAATCTGGCAGTGGCTTCTGATTAAATTCAATTTTCACAGAACCGCTTGTTGCAATTTCGATGAGGCTCTCTTGTTCAGATATCGGTAAGTGGCCTGGAGGCAGGGCATGAAAGGGATAACGAATCCACATGTTTTTGTCGACCGTTTCGTACCTGCGTTATTGCGCACAGTCAGGTGCTTCGCTATATCACAGAGGTCATTTGCACACAAAAAAATCCTACAATGATGGAAATACCTGTGTGTTGTCCTTGATAATGCAGACAGAGAAGAGCTCCAACTTCTTAATCACAGCCTCAATTTTGTCCCGCACATTGACTATAGTTGTGGAAAGTCCCTGTAATCCTAAATTCAGATCATTCAGGCGAGAAAAAACATCACCCAGATAGACCAGTCGTATGAGAAACTCATCATCATGCAAGAGGTCAGACAAGTGAAAATTATGGTCAGTAAAGAAAACTTTAAGCTCGTCTCTCAATTTAAAAAAAAACATGTCAATACTTTGTCCCTTGATAACCAGCGCACTTCTGTATGTTGTAAAAGCATTACATGGTCGCTGCCCATATCATTGTGTAATGCAGATAATACACGAGAGTTCAGGGGCCTTGCTTTAAAAAAGTTTACCATTTTCACTGTAGTGTCCAAACCGTCTTTCAAGCTGTCAGGCATTCCCTTGGCAGCAAGAGCCTCTCGTGGATGCTGCAGTGTACCCAAGTGGCATCGTTAGCATCTGCTTGTCTACCGGTCACAGCTTTTGCGCCATCAGTACAGATACCAACACAGCTTGACCATTTGATGTCACAATGCTGTCCAGTACTTAAAACAATATCCTCTCCTGTTGTCCTGGCTTGCAGAAGAGGATGTCTTCCTTAATTGACCCTGCAAAAATGTAACGGACATATACCAGGAGCTGTGCCAGGCCCGCCACATCTGTTGTAATGCATAGAATTCACTGGCTTGTATGCAAAGCAGTGTTTCAAAACTTCTCCTGCCATGTCACTGATGCGTCGTGAAACAGTGCTGTTTGATCAGTGTTTATTTTTGCCAGTGAAACGAGGCTACTCAACCATGAAAAAAAACACCTCACCCAAATGTATAGCCCCGTTGGAAAATATAAATGGACTGTTTGAAAATGCAAATGACATTTTCATTTGGCGTACTCCCGACGGCATTGTATCCGAGCTTGAGAATAGCCGCTCTAAGTGAACATTGCGAATGATAATCGCCATGTTATACCCAAGTGGGTGCTACACGTTGGTGGTGGATGAGGTGAGTTTCCCTCTTGTATGCACGTTGAGCATCTGAAAAAGCACTTGATATAAATCCCATCAATTTTGAATGAGTCATTTTCAGAACGGATGGTCTGTTGGTCTTCTCGACGACGTCAGCCAAGGTAAAACAATCCCCCTCCTCACACACGCATCGATTCACATCTTGGGGCGGCAGGTAGCTTAGTGGTTAGAGCGTTGGACTAGGAACCGGAAGGTTGCAAGATCGAATCCCCGTGCTGACAAGGTAAAAATCTGTCGTTCTGCCCTTGAACAAGACAGACTGTTCCTAGGCCATCATTGAAAATAAGGATTTGTTCTTAACTGACTTGCCTAGTTAAATAAAAAACATAAAATTAAATTAAAAACATACACACACGAAAGGGGGGAGAAGAGGAGGTTGTTCAATTTGATGCTGACATCATTGACCCCATCTTTTCCATTTCTATGTTTGTGATGGATATGAAGCTGTCATGTCTGGCTGACAAACTCACTGATACCAGGGAGACAAGGTGGAGGAGGAACAACAGATGTATTGTACCCGGAAAGGAAGAAAGAGAGAGTGAGATGGAAAAATAGAGAGAGAAAGAACGATAAAGAGAGAGAGAAAGAGATGAAGACAGAGGGCTATCTCTTCTCCTGTGTTACTGAGTGATAAGGCTAGCTTCTCAGTATCTGTCCCCTCTCTCTAACCTTCAGACAGGACAAAAGGAAAGGAAGCTTTTACAGACTGTTTGGTCAACGCCTGAGTGGTGATGCTTGATGCTGTATGCTTTGTGTCCAAATACGTCCATACCCTTCCTCTTCTCAACTCTCTCTCTCCCTCCCTCCCTCTAACCTCTTCCTCTCTACCCTTTTCCTCTCTGACCTCTTCCTCTCTGACCTCTTCCTCTCTAACTTCTTCCTCTCTGACCTCTTCCTCTCTGACCTCTTCCTCTCTGACCTCTTCCTCTCTAACTTCTTCTCCTCTCCTCTCCCAGCACAGCCTCTCTAAATGAGCGAGGGAGTGAACAGAGGAGAGGAGAGGAGGAAGGGAAGGAGCAGAAGAGGAACAAAGAAATGGTGAGCGAGCATCTCACACCTAATGAGCCAGCTCCCCAATGACTTAAAACAAGTAAGACAGAGTAATTCATTAATTTCATTACAAAATAAAACAGAGCAATTTTCATGCCTGGCCAGGTTACCAGAGATTAAAAGGTCGAACAAGGCCATAATTTCACATCGTAGGGGAATTATTTAATTGTCTAAATCACCCGTTACCCCTTTATACATTGATGAACAACACCAAAGCATTACTCAGTGTGTGTGTGTGTGTGTGTGTGTGTGTGTGTGTGTGTGTGTGTGTGTGTGTGTGAAAGCGTGTGTACCAAGTACCATGCCGCATTCATTCTCAGGTAATTTTTCTATTCTCCCTGCGAGTCTCTCTCCTGCAAGGCACTGGAAAAGCAGGGTGAATTATGACCAGAACTCTCTCATCTCTCTCCAGTGTTTCAGTTGGAACATCGTTTCAGAAAACCATGTGGCTGCTACCTCACAAGCCATGCATCTCCAAACAAGCCTGTAGCTGGCCCAAAAGCTGGAGACGCACAATGACCTTGTGTGACCTTGCAGAGTCTTCAGTCTCTACAGTGTCATTCACACACCATGTATCATAGGTCTAATGTATGCAGTGTTCTGACAGTATTCTCTTTTACTGTGGATTCATGATAGAGTAGAAACGTTGATTACAAATGAAAGTCAAAAGCCAACGGGACAGAAGAAAACAACACTGCATCTAAGGAGATGTGGTCTGTGATATGATAGATCATCTATGCAGCTTTTCTCCAGAGAGAGAGAGAGAGAGAGACTGAAAGCGTGAGAAAGGGAGCGATAGAGAGAAAAATGATAGGGAGACATAACGCGGGAGAGAGAGAGTAGAGAGAGAAAGAGGGATCAATTCACCCATGTGATTTTGTGGCGTGGAGAAAGACAGAGACATAGAGAGACAGAGAGAGAGAGAGAGAGACAGAGACAGAGACAGAGAGAGACAGAGACAGAGACAGAGAGAGAGAGACAGAGACAGAGAGAGAGACAGAGAGAGAGACAGAGAGAGAGACAGAGAGAGAGAAACAATAGGAGGGAAAAGACAAAGAAATGGGGATGAGAATGGAATTGCAACCCTATGCATGCACAGTGAATTCTTCCATCACATATACAGCTGATTCTCAAGATCTTGCACACTATTGAGATGCTATTGAGCCCACTCTACTACACTGTCTGAGCCAAGGACTACATGCTTTCTGGTAAGTTTTGATTACAAGACTGGGTGCGGTGAATATATTTTATATGACATACATGATTTTCTGCTGACTAATAAATAGTAGCCTTCAGCAAAGTGTGTTTAAATCATTTCCAACATGTTAACAATTTCTGCTAGATAGTTTTTGCTACCATGTGGATTTTAGATTGCTTGAGCCTGATAACTGAGGAGTGTTAATTCACCTGTTTCCATACGTTTCATTTTAAAACATTTATCTCACAACGGAGTTGTTAAATCTAACTGCTTAACCATTTATCTGTACATTGAATTGTATTTGGGGTTTTTTCACTAATTTCTTTCTAATCTTTACAGGAAAATGCTACAGGCACTATCTGATGTGTGGAGACTTTACACTGCAGCTAATGTAGAAGGAAAAGCTGTGTACAGAAAATACTGTGCCAAATTATTTGTGAAGAATGAAACAAAGATACAGAATCATCTGGCCAAGTTCCCTCAGCGCTCACAACAAGCAACCTCTGACAGAAGTCCCTCTACTTCTATTCGAGGTGAAAATTATGAATCAGACACACTCCTGGAATCAGAAGTTTTTTTGATTCAATGGAGGAACGTAGTCAAAGAAATGCTGATGAATGTCTTGCTCGAACTGTGTATGCAACTGGTTCACCTCTGATGCTCACAGGCAATGTGGATTGGAAGATATTTCTGAGTACTCTTTGGCCAGCATACACCCCTCCAACCAGACATGCTTTATCTACTCATTTGCTGGATGCAGAGTTCAACAGAGTTCAAGTGAAGGTCAAGCAAATCATAGAGAAAGCAGACTGTATTGCAATCATCTAAACAGATAAACATGGAGGAGACATAATCAAGCTAGTCGTCTTGACTACTTTCTTGTCTCTTTCTCTCTTGCATCAAAGGTTAAAAAAGTTTTAATAGGAGACAGAATGCGATCGGATCATCATCTAATTGGCATTCACATAACTCTTATAGATTTTCCACGTGGAAAAGGGATATTGGAAATTTAATCAAAGTTTACTGCAGGACAAAATAATTTATAACTGAATATTTTCAGTATAATATAGGTTCATCAAAAACAATGAATATTGTTTGGGATACCTTTAAATGTACCTTCAGAGGTCATTCAATTCAATATGAATCAATAATAAAATAGCAGTTTCTGGCTAAAGAGACAACACTAACTAGGGAAATTCATGAACTAATACAGGTAGATAGCAATAAAAACGATACTACAGAGATACAAAATAAGTTAGAGGAAAAACCAAAAAAACTTGAGGAACTTATTCAAGAACGATCTAATGTAATCTATTATAAAAATAAAGCAAACTGGATGGAATATGGAGAAAAATGAACAAAATTATTCCTGAATACAGGAACAATACAGGAACGCTAACAAAAAGAAATTGCAGAAACTTCCTGAATACAGGAACAATACAGGAACGCTAACAAAAAGAAATTGCAGAAACTCGTTACTGAAGACGGAGTCATCTATGATTCTCTGAATGATATTTTAAAAGAGGAAGCTAATTATTTTAGGCAGATGTTCTTGTTTCCGTCTCATCCTATCCCACTGAATGAAGATTACGGTAAGGAATTCTTTCCAAATAATAAAAAAATGGGAAATTAACAAATGTACAGAAAGATCAACACGAAGGCCAAATTACATACTTTTTGAGGTTATTAAAACCTTTCAGTCTGGAAAACCCCAGGGCCTGATGGCATACCGGTAGAGGTATATCAAGCTTTTTTTTGATAAACTAAAAGCTAAATTGTTAAATTGTTTTAACTACTCCTATAGAAATGGTAGTCGGTCAGGTACTTAGCAGGAAGGTCTGATTTCTTAATTATTAAAACAAGACCCAGATGGCAAATATAAAGACCCAGTCTATCTAAAAACAAAAGGCCCCTTACATTTCAATGTTGTGATGCAAAAATACTAGTGAAATGCGTAGCACTCAGAATTAAAAGGGTTTTTATCAGGTATTGTACATCCTGATCAGACAAGTTTTTTTTACATGTTAAATATATGACAACTACTAGAAATAATAGAACATCATGAAACATCTAAGAAGCTAGGCCTGGTATTTACAGCGGATTTTGAAAAGGCATTTGATAAAGTAAGACTGGATTTTATTTATAAATGCCTGGATTTTTTAAATTTCGGTAAATTCTCTTATAGAATGGGTAAAAAATTGCGTATAGCAACCCCAGGTGTAAAATAGTAAATAAAGGCTACTTCTCTGAGAGTTTTGAATTGTCAAGAGGAGTTAAAGATAAACTTCTTGTTAATCTAGGCGCTGTGTCAGATTTCAAAAAGGCTTTACGGCGAAACCAAACCATACTATTAACTGAGGATAGCACCCCATCAAACAAATACAGACAATCATATTTCATCCCGCCAGGGGCGACACAAAACTCAGAAATAACGATATTTTCATGCCTTACCTTTGAAGATCTTCTTTTGTTGGCACTCCAACATGTCCCATAAACATCACAAATGGTCCTTTTGTTTGATTAATTCCGTCGTTATATCTCCAAAATGTCCATTTATTTGGTGCGTTTGATCCAGAAAAACACTGGTTCCAACTCGCGCAACATGACAACAAAATATCTAATAAATTACCTGTAATCTTTGTCCAAACATTTCAAATAACTTTCCTAATACAGCTTTAGGTATTTCTAACGTAAATAATCGATAAAATTTAAGACGCAGTGAACTGCGTTCAATAGCGGATAAAAAACAAAGTGGAGCGAGCTTTCAGGTCACGCGCCCCAACCACAACAGTACACTTCACTCGACCCTTGTTCTGAACTGCCTTACTTCCTCATTTCTCAAAGGAAAAACATCAACCAATTTCTAAAGACTGTTGACATCCAGTGGAAGTGATAGGAAATGCAAGCAAGTGGCTTAGAAATCTAGATTCCCATTGAAAACCCATTGAAAGAAGAGTGACCTCAGGGATTCGCCTGCCAAATAAGTACTGTTATACTCACAGACATCATTCAAACAGTTTTAGAAACTTCAGTGTTTTCTATCCAAATCGACTAATAATATGCATATCCTAGCTTCTGGGCCTGAGTAGCAGGCAGTTTACTTTGGGCATGCGTTTCATCTGGACGTGAAAATACCGCTCCCTAGCCTAGAGAGGTTTAACAAGGGTATCCACTGTAACCCTATCTATTCGTTATGGCCATCAAAATGCTAGCAATTTTTATTTGACCTTTATTTAACTAGGCAAGTCAGTTAAGAACAAATTCTTATTTTCAATGACGGCCCAGTGGGTTAACTGCCTGTTCAGGGGCAGAACGACAGATTTGTACCTTGTCAGCTCGGGGATTTGAACTTGCAACCTTTCGGTTACTAGTCCAACACCACTATGCTACCCTGCCGCCCCTGATTAAAATCTGATCCAATAACAACATTAGAGGATTAGAAATCCAAGGCTTAAAAACAAAGATGTCCATGTATGCCGATGACTCAAGTTTCATATTAAGTTCACAAGCTAGATAGATAAACCTATTTATGATAAGTGTACGATATTACATATTGGATCTTTAAAAAATACAACTTTTACATTACCCTGCAGTTTACCTATAAAAATGGGCTGATGGTGAAGTAGACATACTCAGTATTCATATCACAAAATATATAAATTAGCTCTCCACAATGAATTTCAATAGAAAACTTATAAAAATAGACAATATCCTGCAACCATGGAGAGGTAAATACCTGTCTATTTATGAAAAAATTGTCCTGATTAACGCCTTAGTCATATCTCAGTTTACTCACTTACTTATGGCGCTGCCTCCACCTGATGATTAATTTTTGAAATCATATGAGCAAAAAATATCTGGGATCTGAGACGCTAAACCAAACAAAATAAAACGTGCCTATCTATGTAATGAATAGGGTGGGTTGAGATTATTAAATATAAAAGCACTAAACCTCTCTCTAAAAGCTTCACTCATTCAGAAGTTGTACTTGAACCCTAAATGGTTCTCAAGTAGACTACTAAGAAAAGCTCATCCATTGTTTAACAATGGCCTTCTTGCCTTTTTGTAGTATTTTTATTTTTCAAACAAGCATTGCAGAACTGGCTACAATTTCAATTTCATCCCCCTGAAAAGATAGTACAAATTTTACAACAAATATTATGGCTGAACTCAAATGTGCTGGTTGATAAAATACCTGTATTTATGGGAAAAATCTTTGAAAAGGGTATTTTGTTCTTAAATTATATTGTAAATTGGAATGGTAGAGTTATGTCCTTCATGGAGTTATCAGAATTGTACGGAAAGGTCTGCTCAATCCAAGAGTAAACCAATTGATTACAGCATTACCCCAAACATGGAGGAGGCAGGTGGCAGCGAGAGGAGGTAGGAAATTGGTCTGTCTGCCCAATATAAAGGATCAAAACTGGCAGAGGGATAAAAATAGCATACATAGAAAAGTATACCAATTTCATTTGAGGACCAGGATGTTGACAACTGTGCCATACAGATTGCAAAATAGTTGGGAAGAGATTTCTGATGTACCGATTCCATGGTACAGGGTGTATGAGTTGATATATAAAACAATGCAAGATTCAACACTTCGTGCTTTTCAGCCAAAATTATTACATAGAATTCTTGCCACCAAAAATATTTGGAGCATAAAATCATCAAAGCTCTGCAGATTTTGTTGTGAGTATACAGAATAATTTGTTTTGGTATTGCCCTCGGGTAGCCTGTTTCTGGTCTCAGGTTCAGGAATGGCTGAAAATGCATAGTATTGATCTAAAATTGACCCTAGAAATAGTACTGTTAGGAGATCTGGAGAGACAGGGTCAGTCAATTACTAATATACTAATACTCTTAGTAAACGTATTTATCTTCAATTTACAATCTGTGGATTCTATTCGATTAGATAGATTGAAATTGTACGTTAAACATCACAGCATAGTTGAAAGATATGTGTTGCATAGAAACCCGAAGTGGGTGGCCAGCAGAGATAAATGGGATGGGCTGAGGGAAGCTGAAAGTTGGGATGTGGAATTGGAGACAAGTGGGAGTGGAGTTGCTGTGCGGGACATAGAATGATTGTCCAAGATAAAATACATTTAAAAAAAGTAAAAATAAAACATAATAAAAAGTATGTTTGAATGACACTGAGGGGCAGTGTTTTTACAGCTAATGCCGGTTAACCTGAGGCTGATGCTGTGCAGGTGTTTGTACACATGCATATACACACACTCTCATTCAAATAAACACATACAAGAACACACACATACATGTACTTGTGCCAGACATGCACACAAACATTTAAAGTTGGCATTGTTGTTATGATTTTAGTTGTCCCTGATGTCTTGTTTTAAATGTTTTTTTTGTTTTGTTTTGTTGAATTGTTTGCTGTTCTCTTCTGTCTTTTTCTTTTTCATCTTTAGTTCATTCTCTTGGTTGATGGTGCATTGGGGAGTTATTGGGGGGGGGGGGTCTATATTCCTGTTAATTCCCATATATTCCTGTTCATTCCCACATAAAGTTTCCACCTGTGAATATTCCCCAAAATGTGCAACCCTAGACCGAGCAGAGTCTTCTTACTGGTCCTAACCTTACAGTTTTACCCAGAGGGCATAGGGGGACTGATAAAGCCAGGAAACCAGGCTTACTGAATATAAATATACACACGCAGACACACACACACGTGCACACATAAACACACACACACACACACAAATACACACTTGATAAAACCAGTATTCCATACAGACACTCTGACAGTTAGAGCTTATATTATGGGATAGAAATAAACACACATGCACTGCACTGAATTAGATTCTGTGTATAGTGTATCAAAACATATTACAGTGTAGAACGCTGTGGAACATCAAATCATTCCCAGTATAGGACAGAAATGCACGTGATTACAATTTGTCATCTCACTAATACCCTACCTCCTACTCTACCCTAAAACACACATGCTTGGATACACAGTACACAGTACACACACACACACACACACACACACACACACACACACACACACACACACACACACACACACACACACACACACACACACACACACACACACACACACACACACACACACACACACACACACACACACACACACACACACACACACACACACACACACACACACACACACACACACACACAGGTACCGTAATGGAATTGGTACATACACACACACGCACGCGCACACACACCCGCACAGACAGACACACACACACACACACACACACACACACACACACACACACACACACACACACTGGTACCATAATGGCCTTGGTAAACACAAACATACATGCATACACACATACACACATATATACACACACACACACACACTTGTGATGAGATAGAGGGTGAGTATCTTAAATAATCCCACAGCAACAGTTGAGCTGATTAAATGCTGTAGTCTGGAATCAGATTGAGCTTTACATCTCTGTTGGCTCCAGGACAGTACAGTGGTTTGGCTGCAGCACCTAGATACAGCTCAGTGACTGTAGCCTCAGCATATCAGTACAGCAACAGAAGGTCTATTTACTGGCCTGGGGCTAGCAGTGGGTCTTTAGGGAGGGTAGTGGTAGTGTACCATACAAGCTGCACGGGGCAGTGATTTTGCGTGCTTAGCACCAGGGTTGTACCAGGCATCATGTGATACATCTGACTCGGGAACATCAGAGACCCTTACAGTACAGCCTGACACTGAATAACTGTCACCTCTCATACATGTCACTGAGGCATTCTGCAACCATCTGAAAGATGGAAAATACAACCATAGCTGTGTTCGAATACTCATACTAACCACACTAACCGTACTATTTGTGACATGAATTGAGTATATAGTAAGCTTATTGGTCATAGTATGGATATAGTTAGTATGCCAAAAGTTCCCGGATGTCCTACTAAATTCGCCAAAATATGAAGTATACACACAGAGGACACTATTTCTGTACATTAGGGCCCATAATGCAATTCTTCAGGAAATCGGTGCGACTTCACATCGTTTTCAGATTTGAAGAAAATGGCGTAAAATATGCACCCGAAGTACAACGAGAGCGGATACAAATTCATTGCTTTGACTAATTATGACAAATGTTAAGAAAATGTTGAGCAATGTAATAAAGTAATGACTTTTCAAATAAGGTACCTTACACATTATGTTGGTTGACAATTTCTTAGCTACGCTTGTCCTTACGAACCACATAGCATATCAACCACATAGCATATCATTATTGCAGTATGTACCGGTATGTTAGCTAGCTACCTAAAGTTAGTTGGTTGGCTACTTATACAAATCAAAACTTGTCAGTATATTAACTATAGTCTATCTAACTTACTACCCAACGTTTATTGACTTGATTCTTCTGGTCAATCTTAGCTTAGCTAAATTGTATAGTCGTTGTGTGTTCTCAATGGACATTCGGGCGCTTTCATAAATTCACTCTGGCTATCTACTCCAATTTCAGAGCACTTTATAGTGTGAGTGTACCAGAGCGCATAATAATGAATTTACGAGTGCTCAACACCCGCTGAATATGGCCGGTGTCAGTAAACGTATGCAAAAAAGCGTAATTAAATTGTTGCCAGCAGCACAGTTACAGTCACCAACGCTCTGGATAACATGAAAACTGCCTAACCAGCTCTGCTAGGGTGAGTAAAATGGTCAGAGTGGTCTCATTTGTGTCAGGATGTAGCTAGCAAGCTAGCCAACGTTAGCTTGGGTGCTTGACTGCCGTTGTAAGGTCAGATTGCTCAAATCAACCCTACTCCTCGGTCCGAGCGTCCATTGTGCGCTCCGAGTGTGAAATGCTCTGAATTTACAAATGGACAATCTGACAAAGCTCTGAATTTACGAGCACATGCCAGATTGAATTTAAGAACACACCGAAGTTGTAAAAATTAGTCTAACTAGTAATTTTGTGTGCTAACTAGCTAGCAAGAGGTTGCATAGCAACATCATCACCTTCCGGTAGAGCTAGTACGCTAAACTGAAAGGATACCGTTTGTTTACAGTATAATAAAATTAACTTAACAAGCCAAATTAAACTAGTTCAGACAGGACAACCCGTTCAGTAAGGGAGAGGAATGGTTAAAAAAAAATAATCTCACTTAAAGGGAATGTTTCTGATTAAAGTGATTATACTCATTAAGTATGTAGTATACAGTATATTAGTATGAGTATTCTAACACAGCTCATGTATCTTTCAGACAGACTCACGCCAAAGTGGGAAATTACAGGTAATAAGGGATGGACATACTGGAGAGGGTCAGACTAGCTACGGATATTATGCTTCTGATGATAACAGATACTGAGGAAAGAACCATGAGCTTGATATCTATACAATATACCAATATCCAGTAGGTTTGATACTAGGGTCAGACTAGCTACTGTGGGAGTCTGACAAATGATCAACAACAACAACATTATATAGCCAACTACTGATATAAACATGCTTCCTGTCTCCCCCCCCCCCCCCCCCCCCCCCCCACCCCCTGACATCACTCCGCCCCATAAGCTCCTAAAGTAGAGTCATAAAGAGTCACAAGGCACAGCCAGACACCTAATCCCCATATGACCCTGCCCCTCCCCACAAACACCCCATACCCTATGACCTGGTGACTCCTGTCTCTTCCAGACAGAGGGGGTGTGGTGATGGGATCTATGATTGATGGCTTCTCATACAGTGCCTTGCGAAAGTATTCGGCCCCCTTGAACTTTGCAACCTTTTGCCACATTTCAGGCTTCAAACATAAAGATATAAAACTGTATTTTTTTGTGAAGAATCAACAACAAGTGGGACACAATCATGAAGTGGAACAACATTTATTGGATATTTCAAACTTTTTTAACAAATCAAAAACTGAAAAATTGGGCGTGCAAAATTATTCAGCCCCCTTAAGTTAATACTTTGTAGCGCCACCTTTTGCTGCGATTACAGCTGTAAGTCGCTTGGGGTATGTCTCTATCAGTTTTGCACATCGAGAGACTGACATTTTTTCCTATTCCTCCTTGAAAAACAGCTCGAGCTCAGTGAGGTTGGATGGAGAGCATTTGTGAACAGCAGTTTTCAGTTCTTTCCACAGATTCTCGATTGGATTCAGGTCTGGACTTTGACTTGGCCATTCTAACACCTGGATATGTTTATTTTTGAACCATTCCATTGTAGATTTTGCTTTATGTTTTGGATCATTGTCTTGTTGGAAGACAAATCTCCGTCCCAGTCTCAGGTCTTTTGCAGACTCCATCAGGTTTTCTTCCAGAATGGTCCTGTATTTGGCTCCATCCATCTTCCCATCAATTTTAACCATCTTCCCTGTCCCTGCTGAAGAAAAGCAGGCCCAAACCATGATGCTGCCACCACCATGTTTGACAGTGGGGATGGTGTGTTCAGAGTGATGAGCTGTGTTGCTTTTACGCCAAACATAACGTTTTGCATTGTTGCCAAAAAGTTAAATTTTGGTTTCATCTGACCAGAGCACCTTCTTCCACATGTTTGGTGTGTCTCCCAGGTGGCTTGTGGCAAACTTTAAACTACACTTTTTATGGATTTCTTTAAGAAATGGCTTTCTTCTTGCCACTCTTCCATAAAGGCCAGATTTGTGCAATAAACGACTGATTGTTGTCCTATGGACAGAGTCTCCCACCTCAGCTGTATATCTCTGCAGTTCATCCAGAGTGATCATGGGCCTCTTGGCTGCATCTCTGATCAGTCTTCTCCTTGTATGAGCTGAAAGTTTAGAGGGACGGCCAGGTCTTGGTAGATTTGCAGTGGTCTGATACTCCTTCCATTTCAATATTATCGCTTGCACAGTGCTCCTTGGGATGTTTAAAGCTTGGGAAATATTTTTGTATCCAAATCCGGCTTTAAACTTCTTCACAACAGTATCTCGGACCTGCCTGGTGTGTTCCTTGTTCTTCATGATGCTCTCTGCGCTTTTAACGGACCTCTGAGACTATCACAGTGCAGGTGCATTTATACGGAGACGTGATTACACACAGGTGGATTGTATTTATCATCATTAGTCATTTAGGTCAACATTGGATCATTCAGAGATCCTCACTGAACTTCTGGAGAGAGTTTGCTGCACTGAAAGTAAAGGGGCTGAATAATTTTGCACGCCCAATTTTTCAGTTTTTGATTTGTTAAAAAAGTTTGAAATATCCAATAAATGTCGTTCCACTTCATGATTGTGTCCCACTTGTTGTTGATTCTTCACAAAAAAATACAGTTTTATATCTTTATGTTTGAAGCCTGAAATGTGGCAAAAGGTCGCAAAGTTCAAGGGGGCCGAATACTTTCGCAAGGCACTGTATCATCTCGACACGCAATGCCATTCTCTAGATGCATCCCAAATCTCACTCTATTGCCTATATAGTTTTCCAAGTTGGCGACAACGGAGATGGCAGCATTGCAACTAGTTCTTAGGAAACTTTGCAGTATTTCATTTTTTTATGTACTATTTTTTAAATTATTAGCTCAGGAAATGTTTTGTGTCATTACATACAGCTGGAAAGAACTATTGGATATTAGAGAGGCGGTAACTCTGCTGGTTTGACTTAGGAGGCGTGCACACCACCCACCGCTTCCGATTATATTACTCGTTAATGTTCAGTTTTGGATAACAAAGTCGATGAGCTTAGAGCAAGGATTTCTTTCCAGAGAGATATTAGGGCCTTAAACATACTTTGTTTCACGGCAACATGGCTCTCTCTGTGTACTCTGCCGGAGTCGGTAAAGCCAGCAGGATTCTCAGTACATTGTGCAAACAGGAATAAATATCTCTTCGGGAAGTAAGAGGGCGGAGGGGTGTGTTTCATGATTAATGACTCATTGTGTAATTCTAGGAACATACAGGAACTCAAGTCCTTTTGTTCACCCGATCTTGAATACCTCACAATTTAATGCCGATCATATTCGATCCAAGATGGCGTAGCAGTAGGACGTGTTGTCGTGTCGTGTCCCTTGTATATATCGTTTGTTTTCGGTTTTTTTCTTCGCATATCTTTAAAACATTTTGCTGAACCTCAACTTCTTCTAAATACTCTCCTGCAACCCGCCTCACCCAACGTAGCTATTTTTCCTAAAGTATTTATATTTACTTCGGATCTGGAACCCCTCAACTGAAGCTAGCCAACTAACTACCAGCTTCAGCAAAACATTGCTAGCGGTCTTCAGCTAACCGGTCATCAGCTAACCTTTAGCTCGGAAAGCTCTCGCCAGTTCGAACAACGCGACTCTAACCAGAGCATAACGGACTTATTTATTTTTTTATTTTTATTTCTCATCCCCGGATTCCCACCGCAAACGGAACATTTTGAGCTCCTGGGCTACAATATCCGGACCCACGACCGGTCCATCGATGTCACCGCATGAAGAGGAATAAAAAGACTCCCCCCATTAAGACGTCCCCAAAGGCTAACTCTCTAGCCCTTGCTATCTCCTTGCTTGCAAATTCGGCCTGCTAACTGCTAGCTTGTTTAGCCCGGTCCGCTAACTGCTACCGTGTTTAGCACCGTCTACTAACTGTTAGCTTGCTAGCACAGGCCTGCTAACCGTCTGAATCGGCGCGTCCCAAACACTCACTGAACCCATATTTACTTTCTATCCCTTTTCGATTTTTTATTTGTTTATACCTTCCGGTAACCTGCCTCACCCAATGTGATACGGAACCGCTATTATCTTTACATTTTTAGAACACACTCAATAACCTCCAGAAGCTAACCAGCTAACTGGCTACAAGCTATTTAGTCGTTGTTAGTTTTCTAACCTGGATAACACTCGCCAGTCCAGCTTCCCTGCCCCATCCACCGCTGCCCCCTGGACACTGATCACTTGGCTACATAGCTGATGCATGCTGGACTGTCCATTAATCACGGTAATCCATTCTGCTTGTTTATGTTTTATCTGTCGGCCCCAGCCGCACTTAGGCTCTGTGTGTAGTTAATCCGACCCTCTCTGCCTAATCAATCGCCATTCTACCTGCTGTTGTTGTGCTAGCTGATTAGCTGTTGTTGTCTCACCTACTGTTTTAGCTAGCTCTCCCAATTCAACACCTGTGATTACTGTATGCCTCGCTGTATGTCTCTCTCAAATGTCAATATGCCTTGTATACTGTTGTGCAGGTTAGTTATCATTGTTTTAGTTTACAATGGAGCCCCTAGTTCCACTCTTTATACCCCTGATACCTCCTTTGTCCCACCCCCCACACATGCGGTGACCTCACCCATTACAACCAGCATGTCCAGAGATACAACCTCTCTCATCATCACCCAGTGCCTGGGCTTACCTCCGCTGTACCCGCACCCCACCATACCCCTGTTTGCGCATTATGCCCTGAATATATTCTACCATGCCCAGAAACCTGCTCCTCTTATTCTCTGTCCCCAACGCCCTAGGCGACCAGTTTTGATAGCCTTCAGCCGCACCCTCATACTACTCCTTCTCTGTTCCGCGGGTGATGTGGAGGTAAACCCAGGCCCTGCATGTCCCCAGGCACCCTCATTTGTTGACTTCTGTGATCGAAAAAGCCTTGGTTTCATGCATGTCAACATCAGAAGCCTTCTCCCTAAGTTTGTCTTACTCACTGCTCTAGCACACTCTGCTAACCCTGATGTCCTTGCCGTGTCTGAATCCTGGCTCAGGAAGGCCACCAAAAATTCTGAGATTTCCATACCCAACTATAACATCTTCCGTCAAGATAGAACTGCCAAAGGGGGAGGAGTTGCAGTCTACTGCAGAGATAGCCTGCAAAGTAATGTCATACTTTCCAGGTCCATACCCAAACAGTTCGAACTACTAATTTGGAAAATTACTCTCTCCAGAAATAAGTCTCTCACTTTTGCCGCCTGCTACCGACCCCCCTCAGCTCCCAGCTGTGCCCTGGACACCATTTGTGAATTGATCGCCCCCCATCTAGCTTCAGAGTTTGTTCTGTTAGGTGACCTAAACTGGGATATGCTTAACACCCCGGCAGTCCTACAATCTAAGCTAGATGCCCTCAATCTCACTCAAATCATCAAGGAACCCACCAGGTACAACCCTAACTCTGTAAACAAGGGCACCCTCATAGACGTCATCCTGACCAACTGGCCCTCCAAATACACCTCCGCTGTCTTCAACCAGGATCTCAGCGATCACTGCCTCATTGCCTGTATCCGCTACGGAGCCGCAGTCAAACGACCACCCCTCATCACTGTCAAACGCTCCCTAAAACACTTCTGTGAGCAGGCCTTTCTAATCGACCTGGCCCGGGTATCCTGGAAGGACATTGACCTCATCCCGTCAGTTGAGGATGCCTGGTCTTTCTTTAAAAGTAACTTCCTCACCATTTTAGATAAGCATGCTCCGTTCAAAAAATGCAGAACTAAGAACAGATATAGCCCCTGGTTCACTCCAGACCTGACTGCCCTCGACCAGCACAAAAACATCCTGTGGCGGACTGCACTAACATCGAATAGTCCCCGCGATATGCAACTGTTCAGGGAAGTCAGGAACCAATACACACAGTCAGTCAGGAAAGCTAAAGCCAACTTCTTCAGGCAGAAGTTTGCATCCTGTAGCTCCAACTCCAAAAAGTTCTGGGACACTGTGAAGTCCATGGAGAACAAGAGCACCTCCTCCCAGCTGCCCACTGCACTGAGGCTAGGTAACACGGTCACCACCGATAAATCCATGATTATCGAAAACTTCAACAAGCATTTCTCAACGGCTGGCCATGCCTTCCGCCTGGCTACTCCAACCTCGGCCAACAGCTCCCCCCCCCCCCCCCCGCAGCTACTCGCCCAAGCCTCTCCAGGTTCTCCTTTACCCAAATCCAGATAGCAGATGTTCTGAAAGAGCTGCAAAACCTGGACCCGTACAAATCAGCTGGGCTTGACAATCTGGACCCTCTTCCTGAAACTATCCGCCGCCATTGTCGCAACCCCTATTACCAGCCTGTTCAACCTCTCTTTCATATCGTCTGAGATCCCCAAGGATTGGAAAGCTGCCGCAGTCATCCCCCTCTTCAAAGGGGGCGACACCCTGGACCCAAACTGTTACAGACCTATATCCATCCTGCCCTGCCTATCTAAGGTCTTCGAAAGCCAAGTCAACAAACAGGTCACTGACCATCTTGAATCCCACCGTACCTTCTCCGCTGTGCAATCTGGTTTCCGAGCCGGTCACGGGTGTACCTCAGCCACGCTCAAGGTACTAAATGATATCATAACCGCCATCGATAAAAGACAGTACTGTGCAGCCGTCTTCATAGACCTTGCCAAGGCTTTCGACTCTGTCAATCACCGTATTCTTATCGGCAGACTCAGTAGCCTCGGTTTTTCGGATGACTGCCTTGCCTGGTTCACCAATTACTTTGCAGACAGAGTTCAGTGTGTCAAATCGGAGGGCATGCTGTCCGGTCCTCTGGCAGTCTCTATGGGGGTGCCACAGGGTTCAATTCTCGGGCCGACTCTTTTCTCTGTATATATCAATGATGTTTCTCATGCTGCGGGCGATTCCCTGATCCACCTCTACGCAGACGACACCATTCTATATACTTCCGGCCCGTCCTTGGACACTGTGCTATCTAACCTCCAAACGAGCTTCAATGCCATACAGCACTCCTTCCGTGGCCTCCAACTGCTCTTAAACGCTAGTAAAACCAAATGCATGCTTTTCAACCGTTCGCTGCCTGCACCCGCACGCCTGACCAGCATCACCACCCTGGATGGTTCCGACCTTGAATATGTGGACATCTATAAGTACCTAGGTGTCTGGCTAGACTCTAAACTCTCCTTCCAGACCCATATCAAACATCTCCAATCGAAAATCAAATCAAGAGTCGGCTTTCTATTCCGCAACAAAGCCTCCTTCACTCACGCCGCCAAACTTACCCTAGTAAAACTGACTATCCTACCGATCCTCGACTTCGGCGATGTCATCTACAAAATTGCTTCCAACACTCTACTCAGCAAACTGGATGTAGTTTATCACAGTGCCATCCGTTTTGTCACTAAAGCACCTTATACCACCCACCACTGCGACTTGTATGCTCTAGTCGGCTGGCCCTCGCTACATATTCGTCGCCAGACCCACTGGCTCCAGGTCATCTACAAGTCCATGCTAGGTAAAGCTCTGCCTTATCTCAGTTCACTGGTTACGATGGCAACACCCATCCGTAGCACGCGCTCCAGCAGGTGTATCTCACTGATCATCCCTAAAGCCAACACCTCATTTGGCCGCCTTTCGTTCCAGTTCTCTGCTGCCTGTGACTGGAACGAATTGCAAAAATCGCTGAAGTTGGAGACTTTTATCTCCCTCACCAACTTCAAACATATGCTATCTGAGCAGCTAACCGATCGCTGCAGCTGTACATAGTCTATTGGTAAATAGCCCACCCATTTTCACCTACCTCATCCCCATACTGTTTTTATTTATTTATTTTTCTGCTCTTTTGCACACCAATATCTCTACCTGTACATAACCATCTGATAATTTATCACTCCAGTGTTAATCTGCATAATTGTAATTATTTGCCTACCTTCTCATGCCTTTTGCACACAATGTATATATAGACTCCCCTTTTTTCTACTGTGTTATTGACTTGTTAATTGTTTACTCCATGTGTAACTCTGTGTTGTCTGTTCACACTGCTATGCCTTATCTTGGCCAGGTCGCAGTTGCAAATGAGAACTTGTTCTCAACTAGCCTACCTGGTTAAATAAAGGTGAAATAAAAAAATAAAAAAATAAAATAAAAAATTATCTCCCAAGAAAATTCTCCTCCGTCAACGCCACATCCTCAAGCCGATACCTCGACAGCCCTCAAAGAACTTCACTGGACTTTATGAAAACTGGAAACCACATATCCTGAGGCTGCATTTATTGTAGCTGGGGATTTTAACAAAGCAGATCTGAGGACTAGGCTGCCGAAGTTCTATCAACATATCGACTGTACTACTCGCACTGCTAAGACTCTCAACCATTTCTATTCCAACTTCTGGAATGCTTACAAGGCCCTCCCCCGCCTTCCTTTCGGCATATCTTTCCACGACTCCATCTTGCTCCTCCCGCCCTATAGGCAGAAACTCAAACAGGAAGTACCCGTGTTTCGTACTATTCAACGCTGGTCTGACCAATCGGAATCCACGCTTCAGGATTGAAAAAGAATCTAGAAGCATACATGGATACGGTGACTGAGTTTATAAGGAAGTGTGTAGGAGATGTAGTACCCACTGTGACTATTGAAACGTACCCTAACCAGAAACCGTGTATAGATGGTAGCATTCGCACAAATCTGAAAGCGCGAACCACCACATTTAACCATGGCAAGGTGACTGGTAAAAAAGCAGAATATAAACAGTGTAGTTATTCACTCCGCAGGGAAATCAAACAAGCTAAACGTCAGTATAAAGATGAAGTGGAGTCGCAATTCAACGCCTCAGACACGAGACCTATGTGGTAGGGTCTACAGACAATCACGTACTATAAAAGGAAAATCAACCACGTTGCAGAGACCTAAGTCTTGCGTCCGGACAGGCTAAACACATTCTTAGCATGCTTTGAGGATAAGACCGTGCCACCAACGCAGCCCGCTACCAAGGACTGTGGACTTTCCTTCTCCATGGCTGACGTGAATAAAACATTTAAACGTGTTAACCTCGCAGGGCTGCCGGCCCAAACGGCATCCCTAGCCGCGTCCTCAGAGCATGCGCAGACCAGCTGGCTGGTGTGTTTACAGGCATATTCAATCTCTCCCTATCCCAGTCTGCTGTCACCAAATGCTTCAAAATTGTTCCTGTACCCAAGAAGGCAAAGGTAACTGAACTTAATGACTATCGCCCCGTAGCACTCACCTCTGTAATCATGAAGTGCTTTGAGAGACTAGTCAAGGATCATTTGCCCTCTACCTTACCTAGACCCACTTCAATTTGCTTACTGCCCCAATAGAGCCACAGACAATGCAATCGCCATCACTCTGCACACTGCCCTATCCCATCTGGACAAGAGGAATACCTATGTAAGAATGCTGTTTATTGACTAAGCTCAGCATTCAACACCATAGCTCATCATTAAGCTCGAGACCCTGGGTCTGAACCCCGCCCTGTGCAACTGGGACCTGGACTTCCTAACGGGCCGCCCCCAGGTGGTGAAGGAAGGAAACAACACCTCCACTTCGCTGACCCTCAATACTGGGGCCCCACAAGGATGCTTGCTCAGCCTCCTCCTGTACTCCTTGTTCACACATGACTGTGTGACCAAGCACTCCTCCAACTCAATCATCAAGTTTGCAGACGACACAACAGTAGTAGGCGTGATTACCAAATATAACGACACAGCCTACAGGGAGGAGGCGATGGCTCTGGGAGTGTAGAAGAACAAGCATTCCGCTACACCCGCAATATCATCTGCTAATCACATGTACATATATGACAAATAACATTTGATTTGATATAGTGCACTACTTTTGACCTGGGCCCATAAGGCTCTGGTGAAAAGTAATGCACTATAGAGAATAGGGTGCCATTTGGGATGCATTCTGTAACCACAACCTGCAAAGGTCCAGCTCACAGTAACTGCTGCACGCTACTGTGCTGGCACTCAATAGTCCATCAAAAAAACAAGACAATCTGCAATAGTGAGGGTATTAGCTACACTTTACCAAGTAGGTACAGACATATCTGGTTCCACCTTGTAGCCTTGTACAATAGCTATAATCTAACCACTTTGAAGTTGTAAGTCTAGTTCAATGCCCCAAGTGAGCGTATTAGCTACACTATACACAGTACCAAGTCACTTTGGGCATAATCTAGTTCCTTGGAAAGTTGTGGCTGTAATGTATAATATGACCACTTTGAAGTTGTAAGACTGGTCACAGTAAATCACTTTGGTTTGGCCAAAGGCGGAAACTGAAAAGAGAGTATTCGTATCTTCAATATTTGATGTGTATGTGTGTGTTTATTTGTGTGTGTGTGTGTGTGTGTTTATTTGTGTGTGTGTGTGTGTGTGTGTGTGAGTGTGTGTGTGTGTGTGTGGCATACGTAGCGGGGGTCCCAGAGAAGTACGGGGGAGACTAAATCAAATAGAAAACCTGAGAAAGCCCGTACAAAATGTTCAGTGGAGACAAGAGACAGGACTGCCAGTAAGGAAGTGATTCCCGCGTGTTAAAGCTGTGTTATGATTTGGGAAAAGTATGAGAAATAAATATATGTTTCAGCCGGAACAGATAAGATTGGATACTTAATTTACTGCAACAAAACAAGACAGAAACATGACATACATATGACTGCCCAACTGTTTATGAATGGAGCACACAGAAACACAGATAGCAGTCATTTGTACAGCAATGCAAGCACTAATCACTCAGAAGAAATAGCCTAGCTAAGCCGTTTGTTCAAATGCTATGTTTACAGACTGACAGACTACAGCATTAACGTTACACGCTGAAGAAGCTGAAATAGTTCTTGATTAAAAGGGAGGACCCTGAGGAAGTTTCCACACATAGTTTTGAGCTATAGTTCGGATCAGTTTGATTATTTGTTACACTGATAGTTTTCCATTTGGTCTGGTTGGTTTCAACATTGCCAAATGTCAAACGGTTAAAAAAACAAACCTAAACAAAACCACGTTTTCATGCAAGTCATTTGTTTATTGGGGGAAAATGCTCTCGTTAATCCTCTATCATTATCATGAAGCATCACTTTTGTGTCCCAATCTTCATAGTACTTTCGCTTTGGTCGTTCAACTACACGCGGGAGGAAACTGCGACGTGACAAACTACTATATTCAGTAACCTATATCCCTGGTTTAGCCTCCGGCGGCTCCTCACTGCTATTACTCACGTAATGTTTCTGTGTATCTGTGCTTTTGAGGGTAGATTCAGCAATGCACAAAGTAAACAGCAATATCAGGCTGATTTTCACAACAATACTGTGACGTTTGCGAGGCGAAACGTTTGTGCTTGTTTTGGTCCCGCAGCTATCACCCGCAGATATTTTTTGGTTTATACACATTTTGACAGATGGAATTTCATGACTTTTCCATTACTTTGAACCTAATTTCAATGACCAACAATTGGCGGCATCTCTTACAAAAAAGTAAGCGTAATGTGGTATCGACACTGGGAGGCTGCTCTCTGATTCCATGTACCATCTCCTGTCGTTGAGCAAGGCTCTTAACCTCCCACAAAGTAGAATACCTGTTAGGCAACTGTATAAAACACATGTTGTCAACCCTCAGTCTGGAGAGCTACTGGATGTGCAGGCTTTTGATCAAGCCCTGCTCAAACCCATCAGAGCCAGTTTATCAAGGTCGGTTGAACAGCTCATTTCTAAAATGTGGTTTGTTAGAGGGGGACTGGAATAAAAGCCTGCACACCCATTGGCTCTCCTGGAGGATGGTTGACCACCCTTGATTTAAACATTGCAACATTACAACCAAATACGCGTATGCTTTTTTGAAATAATTTGCTCATTCAATATATTAAAGATCAAATGGCTATGGTAGGCTACACATCTTTTTATTTTGCTGAAGCAAGCCCACAAATTTTGCTGAAGCAAGCCCACCATTTTTTTTGTCATATTTAGCTACCTTAGAAAGCTGATTGTATTGCGTTACAATGCTACATTGTACATTGGATGCCTAAATCAACTGGAAGTATCTACAAAATAAGTTATGAATCCACATAATCCAAAAGAAAAACTACATCTAATCATTTTTCCTAAAATTCATGTTCACGATTCACAAATTATTATTTTAATTCACATGATTGAACCGATTCAACGCGATTGAACCAAATCCCAACTAATACAATGGAAAAGTGAATTGTTTGTTTCATCAAAAATAATTGTTAAAATAAATCATATGAATTGTTCAAAAAAGTTTATCAACTTTTTATGACCTTATTCGCGAGTATCGGTGCAAAGATTTTGGGGACATCCATGACATGACGAAAATATTTATAGCTTAACAGTTAACTAGAGGGTACAAGATATGTTTGAATTGTCTACCTACCTAGTTGTCCGCCTCTCTCTCCTTGAGCAACGGCCCACTCGTCGCGCACCTGCAGGTGATGCGCGCAAACACAGACTCTAAAGTGTCACTCCGAGCCTGGCTCATATGTTGATTTTTATTTGATTGTTAAAATATTTTAACACTGTGCCTAAATAAATTACATTAACATAAATGTTGTTAATTTCCATTACTTTTCCAACACTTTTTGGAATTTATAATTTTCCAAAACTTCCAGGCCTGGAAAACAGCATTTTAAAATTCCATGACTTTTCCAGGATTTTCGTGACCATACAAACACTGTGTATCACGCTCATATGCAGGGGCTCCTGAGTGGCGCAGTGGTCTAAGGCACTGCATCTCAGTGCCAGAGGTGTCACTACAGACCCTGGTTTTATTCCAGGCTGTATCACAACCGGCCGTGATTGGGAGTCCCATAGGGTGGCGCACAATTGGCCCAACGTTGCTGGGCTATCATTGTAAATAAGAATTTTTCTTAACTGACTTGCCTAAAAATACATTTTTTTAAATGGGCCCTGGTCAAAAGTAGTGCACTATATAGGGACTAGGGAGCCATTTGGGAGAGAGAATCTCTGTTGACTTGACACCCTCTGGTGCACCTGACAGACAATTAATTTACTGTGCTTCAGCCCATCTGAAACCATTGCAGCGAAACTCAAAGTTTGAATCCAGTGTTTTCAGGAGCCCAATGGGACTCCAGTTTGGCGGGTTGAGAGAGAAATAGAATGGGGAGCTCCTTTAATCTTCCCAACATGCCTTGAGGGTAGTCTTCCTCACAGACTCAGACGGTCATGTCTCTCTCGCTCGCTCAACGTGATGTGGGATCTAAGCACGGCAGCACTCCCTAACTGGCTTAGTGCTGGAATGCCATTAAAAAGCACAGCCTTGGAGAAATGTATTAATCCCTTTGTACTGCCTTGCTCTCCCTCTCTAGCCCTCCCCCTCACTCAATAAGTAAATCACTCCGTCTCTCTTCATCTCCCTTTCTTCTCCGCCTGTCTCTCTCTCCATATCTCTCTCTTTCTCTCTCTCTCTTTCTCAGGGCTGCCATGCCGACGGCAGTACATACTTTCTCTCCCCTTAATTCCCTAATCACATGTTAATTACCTAATCACTGGTGGAGTTTCCCCCTTTCTTTGGGTCGCCTAGGTTCATACTACAAACAGAGGGATGGAGGGATGGGAGGAAGGGAGCAGGGATGAAATGAGTCAGGGCTTCAGTAAGAGGTAATAGTAGTTCATCTCAGTCCACCCTACCACAACTGATTACAGCTGAGTCTATGTCCCAAATGGCACTCCATTCCCTATATAGTGCACTTCTTTTGACCAGAGCCCATAGTGAATAGGGTGCTATTTGGGATGCACACTGAGTGATTAGGAGGTAGTAAAGTCTGCATCTAAATGGAAGGACAGTTGAGACTGGATGGGAAAGACAGATAAAGATATTGAGAAGGACATTCTGGTCGGAGGATTCTGAATTTCCTGCTTATTCCCTCCGGATTCTGGGAATTTCCAGTTGGGATTTCTGAAAACCTGGGAATATTGCAACCCTACAGTACAGAACAGTGACTCTGGGTTTTTTCTCTGTGTTTCCGTAGTGCGAATGAGAAGGACATACTGTATCATATTTCACTCCCTCTTCTCTACCTTCTCTTCCTCTGTACACGCTCCTGAAGCCACTTTCAATCACTACATATCAAGCTTCTGCCTCATATCCTGGGAAACTCTTTTCCACCTTCTCCTTCCCCTTAATCCTCTTCCTCCTCCTCCTCCCTCTGCGGACGACTTTGTCAACCACTTCGACATGCACGTTGACGGCATCCGCTCCTCATTCACTCGGCCTATTGAGTCTGCTGGTCCCACTCACATTGAACTGAACTGAACTGGTCCCACGCTTTGACCTCTTCTCCCCTCTCTCTCCTGATGAAATCCTGCGACTAGTGATGTCCGGCCACCCGACAACCTGCTCGCTCGACCCCGTCCCTACCTCCCTTCTATAGAACATATCTGGAGACCTTTTCCCCTTCCTCACTTCCCTCATCAACTCACCCCTGACCACAGTCTGCATCCCCTCTGACTTCAAGATGGCCAGAGTTAAACCCCTCCTCAAGAAACCAACACTCAACACCTCTGACGTCAAAAACGGTAGACTTTTCTTTCCAAAACACTTTGAGCGTGCTGTCTCTGATCAAACTCTCTTGCTATCTCTCTCTCAGAATGATCTTCTTGGCCCTAACCAGTCAGGCTTCAAGACGGGTCACTCAACCGAGACCGCTCTCCTCTGGGTCACGGAGGCTCTCCGCTTAGACAAAGCTGACACTCTCTCTCCTCTATTCTCACCCTTGTAGATCTATCCACTGCCTTCTACACCGTGAACCATCAAATCCTCCTCCCCACCGTGAAAAGTGCGTGCGTGTGTGTGTGTGTGTGTGATGGGCGTTGGTACACAGCGTCTTAACATTCTCCATCAGTGTGCTTTGTCATTCTCACACTAGCTAGCACCTGCAGCCTCTCCACCTCCTATTGACTGACTTGCACTAGGGGCCACATTGCTGTGCCATGTCTGTGTGTGTGTGTTTTGTGTGTGAGTGAGAGAGTTGCACTAGGGGCCAGATTGCTGTGCCACCTCTCTCACTCACACACAAAACACACACACACAGACATGGCACAACAAGCTGACCCAGAGTGCCACTCTACTGACCGGAGCCCAAGGTAGTGCACTCCATAGAGAATAGTGTGTTATTTGGCACTCAGATTGTAGTTCAACAATATCTACTGTGGAAAACATGATGCAAAATGTGGTCTTACTACGTATTTATTTATTTAGGCAAATCTGCAGACAGCTATGTTGTCTCCTCTCCCTGTTGTATTTTACCTGCAGGCTAAAATAGGGCTGTGTGTGTGTGTGTGTGTGTGTGTGTGTGTGTGTGTGTGTGTGTGTGTGTGTGTGTGTGTGTGTGTGTGCATATATCCACAGCCACTGTTCAGTCAATAGGTCTTACACACAGGTCTCTCAGCAGTATCCATAGAGGCACTGATGCACAAATACCACTGCAGGCTTGGAGGCCAACGGAAGCTCTACTAACCCTACACATACACACACACCTCACAGTCAGGACCCCTATCCCCGCTCTCTCTTACACACGCTTGAGTTATGAGCCTCGCACGAATGCACACACAAGGTACAAGCCCTCTGCCAGCTTTCCTCAACAGCTGTTTTCCCCCTACTCTCAGGATGCTTCGGCCATAAACCATGAACACAAAAGAAAGAAAGAAAGAAAGAAAGAAAGAAAGAAAGAAAGAAAGAAAGAAAGAAAGAAAGAAAATAAAGAAAGAAAGAAAGGAGGTGCATGGAAAGAGTGAACGAGAAAAATTGATTTCAGTGATTTCAGCTAATTAAGCTTATTCTTCCCCTAGTCAACATGATTCATTGTACTTTACTGTGCTCTCTCACAAACTAGATCATTAGCCAAAGGGCCTGTTATTCTTAATGCTGCATGTACCACCATAAAGCTGACTATAGTGACGTAATAGTTCCCGAGAAACTGGTGTTGCCAACATATTCAAATAATGATTGACATATTTTCATGAAAAACTTTTTGATTCATTTATTCAAATTATTTCTTCCTTCCACGAGATATAGTCCCAACACAAATCTAGGGTTGCTACCCAAGCTGGCTGGTCGTTCTTTCTATCGGTTAGGTTGCCAGAGACGCGACCCAGTCGTGAAGTCTTTTTGTTCTAAATGTTCCATTTCCGTGATGGCTAGCAACGTTCTTATCCCTTGCTTGCTAGCTAGCCAACTTCGGCAAACACAGTCACGTCTAACAGTGCATACAGATCAACAGCAAAGTGCAGCATTTGTGTTTGCACAAGCTGTTTTCTAGTGACATTTATTTCGATACATCCATAACAATGAGCTAATGATGTGCGATTTTGCCTGGCATAGAACATTTGCTTTCTCGCCAGGACACTGTTCAGTGGAGCTAGCCAAATACACAGCTAAAACAATCACTTCATTTTCATTTAATCTCACAATCACTTTCTTGTTTTTCTATTGACATTTCTTTGTATATATAACCATAAAAATGTACGATTTCGACTGGCTGTGAAAAGCTGCCAGCCTGTCTGTCTCGTCTCGACACATTCATTACCATAGCACAGCGGGAGATCGAATTTCCATATTGAAACAATTTTGCAAATGTCGGAGAGACAGACAGCAACGTTTATACAAATCTCCGCTGTTGAAAACCGAATGCTAGTCTAAAAGAATGGGAGACGATGTCTAGATGCTTTTTACAGTGGAGATCTAGTATATACATTGCCTGGCTAGGCTGATGAGACAGTGGATTGGGCAGTCAGATGGAACAGGGTAAACAGGCATTTTATCGTTAGAGATTTAGCCGGTGGTAACTTTTGGAATAGACACTGGCTGGAATGCGGTTTTAACCAATCAGCATCCAGGATTAGACCCACCCGTTGTATAACATGCCATAACACACACACACACACACACACACACACACACACACACACACACACACACACACACACACACACACACACACACACACACACACACACACACACACACACACACACACACACACACACACACACACACACACACACACACACACACACCATTCTTGGTGAATTTGCTCTGAAAATATAGTTCACCAAGCTACCAATTACTTCAGACTGGAAGAAGTTAAGCTACACTAAATGTAGTGTACTATGCCCAAACTACTTTGTGAAAAATGTTCATATGTACACCTCAAATGTCATAGACTACAAATTGCAAGAACAGATCACCTTGGGGTCATATGTTAACAGAATGTGTAATTTAGCCTATATAGCCAACTTCTACTGTTTATGTAGTCTGAAGACTGTAAATACCCTCTCTCTCTCCATCCCTCCCCCTCTCTCTCCATCCCTCTCTCACTACCCACCTCTCCATCTTGCTTTCTTTCTTTCTCTCTCCTTCCCTGCACCCTATGCACCTCCCTCTCTCTTCCTCCCCCTTTCTCACTAGGGTCAAGGAGAACAATACTGTAACAGAACAGCTCCAAGGGAGAACACTGGAGTACTGGAAAAAAATTCAGCCACCATCAATCCAAACCACCAGCCTCCCTTAGATTTATCCCAAGGCTATACTAAGTTTGGCTTTGTGTCCCAAATGGAACTCTATTTCCTTTATAGTGTGCTGCTTTTGACCAGGCCCCACAGGGGTTAGGGTGCCATTTGGGATGCAGATTATGAGAGATCCGCTGGACATAGAAGAACAGAGGAGAACAGAGAACAAGTCTCCTACAGTCAGACAAGGACGTGTAGCTTATAACCAAACCTTTATTTTTTGTCCTGTGTGTTTTCAGCTTGGTGGTTAGAAAGGAAGGAAGAAAATCTAGTGATGACTCAGGGGGCTTTCACACCAAATTGTTTTTGAGCGTTTTTTTTTCTGAAAACAGGGGCGCGTTTTCACCCTTATTTGGGTTCGTTTGAACACTATCTGCACACTAAACAACGCACCTTGCTTCGTTCAAAAAGGGTGGTCTCGGTCCGATTCCATTGATTCTGAGGTGGGGTTCGCTGCAGGTGAGGAAAATCTCAAGAGGAGCACAGTATTATTGGTTGTTTGACTGCGATCATTTGATGAAACGCACGCAGTACCATAGCTTGATATTTCTGAAACATTTTGTGAGTAGCAGCAAATTTATGAGCGCACTCGATGCAGATTAGGGGTGACGGGTACTATACCGGGGATATAGGTCACTGAATATAGCCTTTTCACATTGCAGTTAAAGTGGCTATTGTGCAGTTTCCTCCCGCATCTTGTTGAAAGACCAAAGCTAAAGTGACGTTTGGGACACACAAGTGATGGTTCATGAGAGAGAGAGGATTGGTGGGGTAAACATCATAGATAGAGAGAGGGGGTTGGTGGGGTAAATGTCATAGATAGAGAGAGGGGGTTGGTGGGGTAAACGTCATAGATAGAGAGAGGGGATTGGTGGGGTAAACGTCATAGATAGAGAGAGGGTTGGTGGGGTAAACATCATAGATAGAGGGGGTTGGTGGGGTAAACATCATAGATAGAGAGAGGGGGTTTGTGGGGTTAACATCATAGATAGATAGAGGGGGCTGATGGGGTAAACATCATAGATAGAGAGGGGGGCTGGTGGGGTACACATCATAGATAGAGAGAGGGCTGGTGGGGTACACATCATAGATAGAGAGGGGGTTGGTGGGGTAAACATCATAGATAGAGGGGGTTGGTGGGGTAAACATCATAGATAGAGGGGGTTGGTGGGGTAAACATCATAGATAGATAGAGGGGGCTGATGGGTTAAACATCATAGATAGAGAGGGGGGCTGGTGGGGTACACATCATAGATAGAGGGGGTTGGTGGGGTAAACATCATAGATAGAGGGGGTTGGTGAGGTAAACATCATAGATAGATAGAGGGGGCTGGTGGGGTAAACATCATAGATAGAGAGGGGGCTGGTGGGGTAAACATCATAGATAGAGAGGGGGCTGGTGGGGTAAACATCATAGATAGAGGGGGTTGGTGAGGTAAACATCATAGATAGATAGAGGGGGGTGGTGGGGTAAACATCATAGATAGATAGAGGGGGCTGGTGGGGTAAACATCATAGATAGAGAGGGGGCTGGTGGGGTAAACATCATAGATAGAGAGGGGGGCTGGTGAGGTAAACATCACTCCTTAGCCAGGTTCCAGATCTGTTTCCACTTTCTTGCCAACTCCGACTCAGACAATGTGGGACCAGGCAAAAAAAGAACAAAAACAATATGTTGTATAATCTGAAATGTGTTGTTTTACAGGGTTAGCCATAGTAGTACAGAACCCCTGGAATGTGCCTTGCTCAAAGGGAACATTGACAGATTTGACATCTTGGGTATTCAAATCAGCGACCTTGTCACGACTTCCGCCGAAGTTGGTCCCTCTCCTTGTTCGGGCGGCATTCGGCGGTCTTCCTTCTAGCCATCGCTAATCCTCTTTTCATTTTCCTTTGGTTTTGTCTTCCATCACACTTGGTTCCAATCCCATCAATTACATGTTGTGTATTTAACCTTCTGTTCCCCCTCATGTCCTTGTCGGTATTGTTTATTGTAAGTGCTTGTGCACGTCTGTTCTGGTGTGCGGCAGGTTATGTACCCATTATTTGATTGTTCTGTTTTCCGGTGGGGTTTCTTGTTACTAAACTGCGCTGTTTGGAAACACAGTTTTTGCTCTCCTGTGTCTGACTTCTCTGCCGCCAGTACGGACCCCTTACAGACCTTTTGGTTATTGGCCCAACACTTTAACTGCTAGGCTACCTGCCACCCAGGCAACTCCCTCCCTGGCAGACTGGTTGTACCTGTCAGATAGGGATCAAGGGTACAGTGTTCTGTACCATACAGTAACCACAGCTGAATTACACAAAACAGATTATTTCCTACCAGACAACAAGCAAACACAGGGACGTGCATGTCTGCGTCCCAAATGGAACCCTGTTGTACTACTTTTCACCCTATGGGCCCTGGGCGATTTACTACAAAGCAAGATCACTGAGATAGCAAGGTAACTTTGATGAACAACCAGAAATAACTATAGATTGTCTGGTTCATTCATTTTAACGCGGTGGGTTTAAACAGGGGTTTACACAGAGCGTTTCTTGGTAGTTTTAAACAACTCTACTTTGAGACAAAAGTGTACACCTCACACACATGTAAGGTGTACAAACTTGAAATGTATTCAAGTTTGAGTTTGCATCCCAAAATTACACTTTATCTACGTCACAGAAGACTGAAATATAACAAACCGCCTAGTTTGTTTGTTGAGCTGTACACTGAGGTGACTATGCAAAGATGCTCAGCTGGTCAATATTCCCCTCCAGTGATTCCCTAACATCTTGTCAACATGTGCCTTGAAAATGGAGCGATATCTTATGCCATTCTGACTGCATGTGCTTTTATCTGTAACAAGGCCCAGATGTCTTTTAGGTGTCAAAAACCTCTCAAATTGTGTAAAATATTCATTCCTATAACTTAAATGACAGCATTTGTTTGGCCAAAATTACATTCTTTGATGTAGACGAGGCATTCACAAACTGGGGTACATGCGCAATACCGTCAGGGGTACGCAAAATAAAATGGTGATTCACATTTATTTTTTAAATATATATTTACATTTTTGGGAGAAAAAAAAAATGTCTTCACATTTTCAAACAGATTTATATTTTCCAATGGGTGAGTTTTTTCTCTCGCCTGAGTAGCCTCATTTCAGGGCCAAAAATAAAATTCAAACATCTAGTGTTCCACTAACGGTCCGTATGTAGCCAAACGTAGCTGCTACTCGTGTTGGTATCTGTACTGATGGCGCAAAAGCCATGACAGGGAAACATAGTGGAAACGTGAGTGCAAGCAGTTGCTCCCGACGCCACTTGGGTACACTGCAGCATCCACCGAGAGGCTCTTGATGCCAAGAGAATGCCTGACAGCTTGAAAGACGGTTTGGACACTACAGTGAAAATGGTTAACTTTATTAAAGCAAGGCCCCTGAACTCTCGTGTATTTTCTGCAATATGCAATGATATGGACAGCGACCATGTAACGCTTTTACAACTTACAGAAGTGCGCTGGTAATCAAGGGGCAAACTATTGACACGTTTTTTTTAAATTGAGAGACGAGCTTAAAGTTTTCTTTACTGACCATAATTTTCACTTGTTTGACCGCTTGCATGATGACAAGTTTCTAAAACGACTGGCCTATCTGGGTGATGTTTTTTCTCGCCTGAATTATCGGAATCTAGGATTACAACTATATTCAATATTCGAGTCCCTGGACTTGTCTCAACGATGTTCCTATCTGCCAGGACATTGCAGGACATCTAGTTTGACTAATTTTCCCTGGCTTTGAAAAGACTACAGCTTAACAGGAGCCCTACTTACTTGTACCCACCCTCAAAGAAAGGCTTTTCAAAACAGGGGTGGTACTAGTTTACAAGTTCACCGGAGCTATGTTACCATGCACTGTCTATCCGAGATTGCTACATACACTACCGTTCAAAAGTTTGGAGTCACTTAGAAATGTCCTTGTTTTTGAGGGGGGAAAAACACATTCTTTGTCCATTAAAATAACATCAAATTGATCAGAAATGCAGTGTAGACATTGTTAATGTTGTAAATGGCTATTGTAGCTGGAAACGGCAGATGTTTTATGGAATATCTACATAGGCATACAGAGGCCCATTATCAGCAACCATCACTCCTGTGTTCCAATGGCACGTTTTGTTAGCTAATCCAAGTTTATCATTTTAAAAGGCTAATTGATCATTAGAAAACCCTTTTGAAATTATGTTAGCACAGCTGAAAACTGTTGTTCTGATTAAATAAGCAATAAAACTGGCCTTCTTTAGACTAGTTGAGTATCTGGAGCATCAGCATTTGTGGGTTTGATTACGGGCTCAAAATGGCCAGAAACAAATAACTTTCTTCTGAAAATTGTCAGTCTATTCTTGTTCTGAGAAATAAAGGCTACTCCATGCAAGAAATTGCCAAGAAACTGGAGATCTCGTACAACACTGTGTACTACTCCCTTCACAGAACAGTGCAAAGTGTCTCTAACCAGAATAGAAAGTGGGAGGCCCCAGTGCACAACTGAGCAAGAGGACAAGTACATTAGAGTATCTAGTTTGAGAAACAGATGCCTCACAAATCCTCAATTGGCAGCTTCATTAACTGGCAGCGACTCCCGGGATGCTCGCCTTCTAGGCAGAGTTGCAAAGAAAAAGTCATATCTCAGACTGGCCAATAAAAATAAAAGATTTAGATGGGCAAAAGAACACAGACACTGGACAGAGGAACTCTGCCTAGAAGGCCAGTATCCCAGAGTCGCTTCTTCACTGTTGACTTTGAGACTGGTATTGACAACAGAAGATTTTGATGTACTGCAAGTCTCCTGGAAATACATGAAGACTGATAATGAGGATGTGTAAAACATGAAGACTGATCATCAGGATGTGTTACCATACAATAAACCATGTTCATCTGTAAACTGGTTTGTTTTGTTACACTCACAGTCAATAATGGGTCATTGAAATGGGCTGTCAGCAAAGATATGAAACGCTTGAGGGGGACTTGACTTGTAGACAGTCTAGTGGTGTATTGTTGTATATAAGCACCTACTACAATCGAGTGAATAGCCTAGATGAGTATACTAACAGCCCCTCTCCCCCATGCCAAAGAACTGACTGGAAGGGTGTGAAAACTTTGAGGAGCACTTGTCTTGTAGAGCACTTGTCTTGGTGATATTGGGGTTTTTTTGCAAGAGGGTATTGTGGTTTCATAAATACGTTTGGTTGTCCTGGCTTGTTTCAAAGTCATATTCTGTGGTGCTCGAGTTTATTCCAGGCTGAAAGCCTTTATCCAATGGGTCTACAGGCTCTGTACTGCTAAAGCTGGGGTCAAGGTCATCTTCATCAGCAGCAGGATTAGTCTGTAGGACACACCGTAGTCATTGATTAGCCAACATTTGACTACTTTGTCCCCATCAATACACACTCCAACAAGGTACTATATCCATCCACCCTCCTCATGTCAATAGATCATGCACACTAACCTTCACACACAATTCCCACCCCCAAAAGTCTAAAGTCAGTCACCCACACCATCCCCTCCTTCCTAATACCTCCTTTCCTCCAATTTAGACTTCAAGCCTTGCATGAACAATCAACTAAGCCTCCATAATACAGAGAAAAATACAGTAGAAGTTGTAGCCTACTTGTAAACGCACCAACAACAAGACACGGACCATGCTCCAGTACATTTATTTGCTCATCATGGAAAGATTTAGTATATTTTAGTACGATTTTAGAAGGTGACTTACACTAGTTCCTGGTCCTGAGCTTGATGTTGATGCATCTGCAGATGTTGATGGGATCAGATATTAGCCTCTGCGGTAGTTAGTTAGCTAGCTAACTAACGTAACCTAACGAAGCTAACCTTAGCTTGCAAAGTTACAAATCCCATTGCCAGATAGCAGCTGACTAATTACATTGATATTGATATGCTTTGGAATGTTTACCCAACATATTATAAAAGCTAGCTAGCTAGGTTTGAGTTTAGATAAACAAATGTAGTTCGCAAGCTAGGTGACGTTAGCTACGTTACCTCAGCTTGACATATTTTCTGCTGTGCTGATGTTGGCTGATCGGATACCTTCCTTTGAAGTGAAGGCTAAAATCAAAGTATTAGCATCACTTTTCAACGTTTAACAACATGGCAACCCCATCAGTTGAAACTTCAGCTCTGTTTCAAAATCCTCTGGCTGAAAATGCTAGATATTATGGTTTGCTTACAACCAGGAAATGCAGCGAGCCCATTTCTACCGGTGAGATGCAAAACGCTTGTATTTGCGTGTAGTGAGGAAATTCAAAAATGTTAGGACAGATATAATGTTAATAACATATTAATGGACATATATAGTCAAATAGAGCAGAGGTGAAATTTCCCTTTAAACTATCCACACGGCTCTTAAATTAAATCTGAATATGTTTAACTGGTGAATAATCCAATTAAAGACAAACCATATTGACAATGTTCATGTAATCCCTGTCTGTGTAGATTATCGTAATTAGTGTTCATAGTCTGAAGAGAGTCTAATTAACCATGTGCTGTGTGTGTGTGTGTGTGTGTGTGTGTGTGTGTGTGTGTGTGTGTGTGTGTGGGCGGGGGGGGGTACAGGAGGGTCCGGGTCTCATTAAGTGGACTGGCACAAGCAAGTATGCTATGTAGTACTCAGCCATCAAGTCCTATTAGCATCAACATACAGGTTCCACATGACAGATTACTGTCTGGAAAAGAAGGGGGTTGTGGATCATATTTTGACTGCGTCACTATTCCGTTTACAGAGCACTAGTTTTGACCACAGCCCTATGGGCCACCTATTTCTCTGGAAATGAACACCTTGAAATGGAGAGCCTATTTCAACAAGGTGACAAGGTGATCATTACATTTTGTTGGGAGCCAAAGATGAAAGCGTATTCCAGGAGTGACATCACAAATGCAGGTAAAAAGCCAGCATAAACAAGAAACAACATAACTTGTATTCTTTAACACGGATCAGACAAAGAAATGTCTACATAGTTGTCTACACGGCTCAAAGCCGAGGCTTGTCTGCATAGTTGTCTACACGGCTCAAAACCGAGGCTTGTCTGCATAGTTGTCTACACGGCTCAAAACAAAGGCTTGTCTACATAGTTGTCTACACGGCTCAAAACCGAGGCTTGTCTGCATAGTTGTCTACACGGCTCAAAACCGAGGCTTGTCAGCATAGTTGTCTACACGGCTCAAAACAAAGGCTTGTCTACATAGTTGTCTACACGGCTCAAAACCGAGGCTTGTCTGCATAGTTTTCTACACGGCTCAAAACCGAGGCTTGTCAGCATAGTTGTCTACACGGCTCAAAACCGAGGCTTGTCTGCATAGTTGTCTACACGGCTCAAAACAAAGGCTTGTCTACGTGCCCAATTAACTTCACCACACAAATCTGTCCGGACATTTCCTCCTGGCCCATGGTATTGTTGTCAAAACATTGGCTGGGCTCTGGAATGCTTACTTCGTACTTGACCCCTAGCCACTACAATCTAGGCCACTAACCCAAGCCACTACCCCTAGCCACTACCCCCTAAGCACTCAGATAGGTGTAAAAAGCATGGAAATAGTTCCACATAGCCTATCAGTTGGCAATGAGAAGCTACTACACTAGCTTAATATAGATCCTTTGGGAAAGTCATACGTTTGCTTATTGGTTAGAATGGGTGCAGTACATTTACTAATTGGTTGGAAAACAAATAGTTATTGTAACCATAGTGGAACATTTTTGGTGCTATATGGAACCTTTTTTTAAGCTTCTATAAAGAAACATTCCATAAGGTTCTAAATGGAATGTGTATGGTGCAATAAAGAACCCTTTCCTAAGGTTCTACAAAGAACAAAAAAAAAAGGCTTCTAAATAGCCCCAAAAATGGTTATAACCATAGCGGAACCCCTTTCTTTGTGCTATATATACGCTTTTTATGTTCTTTATATAAACTTAAAAAAGGGTTACACATAGAACCAAAAAGGTTATTTGTAGAACCATACAGGGTTTTTTATTCTGGATTTATAGCCATACTATATTGTTAAAATTCCATAGGTTTTATTATTGTGTTTATTAACAATACGATTCAGGTGTGCTAGCTCTGGAAAGATTGGGGGTCACTGAGGAGAGAACAGAGAACTACTGATTCAATTTATTTGGTTATTCCAAAATGCATTACATTAGCCAGTCAATCAGTCATGATTGGTCTGGTGGGGTGGTTGACGGTGTTTGTAGCTTTGGGGAGGGAGGGAAAGGGATGGGGTCTGAGCTGGCTGAAGGTGGCACAAGGTCATTCACAAGTCTTTCATAAGACACCATCAGCAGTCATAGTCATATTTAAAATATAATCGCATAACACAACAGATAAATTGGAATGACACTCTCACTCACGGTTGCACAAAAAGAGCTGTGCGCAAACCACGCCCCAAAATATTCTAATGAACCGCCATCCATAAATTTGAATTATCACTAAAAGGAAATAACCCTTTTTTGAACTGCATCACCCTTCCCAAAGAACCCTTGAGGAATCCAGATGTTTTTAGTGTGTAGTAAATAGCAGGGGAGAAGTACGTGTAGTGATGGTAGAAAGCTTACTCAGTAAAGTAGTGACAGTCAGTAGTAAACTAAGCTTACTCAGTATAGTGGTGACAGTCAGTAGTAAACTAAGCTTACTCAGTATAGTGGTGACAGTCAGTAGCAAACTAAGCTTACTCAGTATAGTGGTGACAGTCAGTATTAAGCTTACTCAGTATAGTGGTGACAGTCAGTATTAAGCTTACTCAGTATAGTGGTGACAGTCAGTATTAAGCTTACTCAGTTTAGTGGTGACAGTCAGTATTAAGCTTACTCAGTATAGTAGTGATAGTCAGTAGTAAGTTTACTCAGTACAGTGGTAACAATCAGTAGTAAACTAAGCTTACTCAGTATAGTAGTGACAGTCAGTAGTAAAACCTGCTCAGTATAGTAGTGACAGTCAGTAGTAAACTAAGCTTACTCAGTATAGTAGTGATAGTCAGTAGTAAGTTTACTCAGTACAGTGGTAACAATCAGTAGTAAACTAAGCTTACTCAGTATAGTAGTGACAGTCAGTAGTAAACTAAGCTTACTCAGTATAGTAGTGACAGTCAGTAGTAAGTTTACTCAGTACAGTGGTAACAATCAGTAGTAAACTAAGCTTACTCAGTATAGTAGTGACAGTCAGTAGTAAACTAAGCTTACTCAGTATAGTAGTGACAGTCAGTAGTAAACTAAGCTTACTCAGTATAGTAGTGACAGTCAGTAGTAAAACCTACTCAGTATAGTAGTGACAGTCAGTAGTAAAACCTACTCAGTATAGTAGTGACAGTCAGTAGTAAAACCTACTCAGTATAGTAGTGACAGTCAGTAGTAAAACCTACTCAGTATAGTAGTGACAGTCAGTAGTAAAACCTACTCAGTATAGTAGTGACAGTCAGTAGTAAAACCTACTCAGTATAGTAGTGACAGTCAGTAGTAAAACCTACTCAGTATAGTAGTGACAGTCAGTAGTAAAACCTACTCAGTATAGTAGTGACAGTCAGTATTAAAACCTACTCAGTATAGTAGTGACAGTCAGTAGTAAAACCTACTCAGTATAGTAGTGACAGTCAGTAGTAAAACCTACTGAGTATAGTAGTGACAGTGGGTAGTAAAGACCACTCAGTGGAGAAGTTATAGAGTCATGGACTGTAGTAACCTTGTGGCAGCAAGGTTATAAAAATACTCTTCTGCTGAGTAACCCTCTGAAACAGGACGCAGTGGTGAGAGAGAGAGAGAGAGAGAGAGAGAGAGAGAGAGAGAGAGAGAGAGAGAGAGAGAGAGAGAGAGAGAGAGAGAGAGAGAGAGAGAGAGAGAGAGAGAGAGAGAGAGAGAGAGAGAGAGAGAGAGAGAGAGAGAGAGAGAGAGAGAGCGAGATAAACACACACACAGAGCGAGAGACACACACACAGAGAGAGAGACACACACACACAGAGAGAGAGACACACACACACACAGAGAGACACACACACAGAGAGAGAGAGACACACACAGAGAGAGAGACACACAGAGCGAGATAAACACAGAGCGAGATAAACACACACACAGAGAGAGCGAGAGAGAGATAGAGACACACACAGAGAGAGAGGTGTGAATTCTACAACCACCTAAAAGGAAGCGATTCCCAAACCTTCCATAATAAAGTCATCACCTACAGGGAGATGAACCTGGAGAAGAGTCCCCTAAGCAAGCTGGTCCTGGGGCTCTGTTCACAAACACAAACACACCCCACAGAGCCCCAGGACAGCAACACAACTAGACCCAAACAAATGACTTGACACATTGGAAAGAATTAACAAAATAACAGAGCAAACTAGAATGCTATTTGGCCCTAAACAGAGAGTACACAGTGGCAGAATACCTGACCAATCTGACTGACCCAAACTTAAGGAAAGCTTTGACTATGTACAGACTCAGTGAGCATAGCCTTGCTATTAAGAAAGACAGGCTATGTGCACACTGCCCACAAAATGTGGTGGAAACTGACCTGCACTTCCTACCCTCCTGCCAAATGTATTACCATATTAGAGACACATATTTGACTCAGATTACACAGATCCACAAAGAATCCACAAAATATTTTGATAAACTAACATATCTACTGGGTGAAATACCACAGTGTGCCATCACAGCAGCAAGATTTGTGACCTGTTGCCACAAGAAAAAGTCAACCAATGAAGAACACCATTGTAAATACAACCCATATTTATGCTTAATTATTTTCCCTTTTGTACTTTAACCATTTATACATTGTTACAACACTGTACATATACAGTGCCTTGCAAAAGTATTCATCCCCCTTGGCATTTTTCCTATTTTGTTGCATTACAACCTATAATTTAAATAGGTTTTTATTTGGATTTCATGTAATGGACATACACAAAATAGTCCAAATTGGTGAAGAAAAATGAAAAACATTACTTGTTTCAAAAAATGTATAAAAAATAAAAAAATGGAAAAGTGGTGCGTGCATATGTATTCACCCTCTTTGCTAGGAAGCCCCTAAATTTAGATGTGGTGCAACCAATTACCTTCAGAAGTCACATAATTAGTTAAATAAAGTCCACCTGCGTGCAATCTAAGTGTCACATATATATAATGTATATATCAGGGGCCTTTCGGTATATATTCTGAAAGGCCCCAGAGTCTGCAACACCACTAAGCAAGGGGCACCACCAAGCAAGCAGCACCATGAATACCAAGGAGCTCTCCAAACAGATCAGGGACAAAGTTGTGGAGAAGTACAGATCAGTGTTGGTTTATAAAAAAATATCAGAAACTTTGAACATCCCACGGAGCGCCATTGAATCCATTATTAAAAAATGGAAAGAATATGGCACCACAACAAACCTGCCAACAAACCTGCCAAGAGATGAGGCAACAAAGAGACCAAAGATAACCCTGAAGGAGCTGCAAAGCTCCACAGCTGAGATTGTAGTATCTGTCCATAGGACCACTTCAAGCCGTACACTCCACAGAGCTGGGTTTTAAGGAAGAGTGACCAGAAAAAAGCCATTGCTTAAAGAAAAAAATAAGCAAACATGTTTGGTGTTCGCCAAAAGGCATGTGGGAGACTCCCCAAACATATGGAAGAAGGTACTCTGGTCAGATGAGACGAAAATTGAGCTTTTTGGCCATCAAGGAAAATGCTATGTCTGGCGCAAACCCAACACTTCTCATCAGCCCAAGAACACCATCCCACAATGAAGCATGGTGGTGGCAGCATCATGCTGTGGGGATGATTTTCATCAGCAGGGACTGGGAAACTGGTCAGAATTGAAGGAATGATGGATGGTGCAAAATACAGGGAAATTCTTGAGGGAAACTTGTTTCGGTCTTCCAGAGATTTGAGACTGAGACAGAGGTTCACCTTCCAGCAGGACAATGACCCTAAGAATACTGCTAAAGCAACACTCAAGTGGTTTAAGGGGAAACATTTAAATGTCTTGGAATGGCCTAGTCAAAGACCAGACCTCAATCCAATTGAGAATCTGTGGTATGACTTAAAGATTGCTGTACACCAGCAGAACCCATCCAACTTGAAGGAGCTAGAGCAGTTTACCTTGAAAAATGGGGCAAAAATCCCAGTGGCTAGATGTGCCAAGCTTATAGAGACATACCCCAAGAGACTTGCAGCTGTAATTGCTGCAAAAGGTAGCTCTACAAAGTATTGACTTTGGGGGTGGTGAATAGTTATACACGCTCAAGTTTTTAGTTTTTTTGTCTTATTTCTTGTTTGTTTCACAATAATAAAAGAAATTGCATCTTCAAAGTGGTAGGCATGTTGTGTAAATCAAATGATACAAATTTTAATTCCAAGTTGTAAGGCAACAAAATAGGAAAAATGCCAAGGGAGGTGAATACTTTCGCAAGCCACTGTACATAATGACATTTGTAATGTTCTTTTGGAACTTCTGTGAGGGTAATGTTTACTGTTCATTTGTATTGTTTATTTCACTTTTGTAAATGATCCACTTCACTTGCTTTGGCAATGTTAACATATGTTTCCAATGCCAATAAAGCCGCGAGAATTGAATTGAAGAGAGAGAGCGAGAGAGAGCGAAAGAGAGAGAGAGAGCGAAAGAGAGAGAGAGAGAGATGGGACTTTGAAAGAGCAGGACAGGGATATGTCTGTGAGAAGGGCAAACGTGTGCCCTGTTTGCACCCGAAACATGATCTACCAGACCAGAGGGACAGTGGGTGTGTGTGTGTGTGTGTGTGTGTGTGTGTGTGTGTGTGTGTGTGTGTGTGAGTGAGTGAGTGAGTGTACCTTTGGTTGTTTCTAATCAGGACAGAATATATAGGTAAATTGACTAAGCGAGCAGAAAGAGAGAAAGAGAAAGAGAAAGAGAGAGAGAGAGAGAAAGAGAGAGAGAGAGAGAGAGAGAGAGAGATAAAGCCATAGACTGAGACCACTACAGATATCCCCTGAGTGACTGAAAAGCAGAAGAAGACAGATGTGCTAAACCTTCTGTCCTTACTCTCAGAACACAACATAAGGTACATGTGGGGTTGCAATATCACACACAAAGCACACTCCATCCACACACGCACTCCGGTACTCACTCACACAGGGGGAGCGAGCATGGGGGGGGGACTAAGACTCTGAGCAGCTCTTCTCTTTCTAAATTTATCGGAGGAGAGCAGAGAGGAGAGCACTCTCTGTGTGTGTGTGTGTGTGTGTGTGTGTGTACGGGGACACACACTGGACACACACATGAGCTCTGCTTGCCACAGTAGCAGAACAGTTTATGCTCAAAGATAAAGACAGTGAGATCTTACAGGAGTTCGTATGCACTGTTAAGACAAAGAAACAAACCAGTCCAAACAAACCAGTCCTTTCAGCTGACTGCAGTCAATGCAGGCATCAAATCAAATCAAGCTTTATTTATACAGCACATTTCAGACATGGAATCAATGTGCTTCACAGGAGAAAAAAAACGAACAAAAACAATGTGTTTTTGTGAAATGTTTACTACACAACAAACATAAGAGGATTAAAAACAAAAGAAAAACAATAAAAACTGAACGACTAAAAAACACCCAAAGGTAAAGCAAAGCTAAAAATATGTATTTTAAGATCTCTTTTTTAAATGACCACAGTTCCAGCCCTGCTTGTAATAAAAGCATGGATGAGTCTCTCTGTATCAGACTAAGAGAGAAACGGCCGCACCTTGGTAATGTTCCTCAGCTGGTTAAAATATATATTGGTCCTCATGTGTGATTCGAAATGGAGTTCAGAATCTAAAATAACACCTAGGTTTTTTACCTGGTGTTTTATCTTTATTGCCCGTGAATTACAATGTGCGGCCAGATTCTCTCTCTGTGCTTTGGCACGAACAATAAGCACAATATATACAAAAGTATGTGGACACCCCTTTAAATTAGAGGATTCTGCTATTTCGGCCACAACCATTGCTGACAGGTGTATAAAATCGAGCACACAGCCATGCAATCTCCATAGACAAACATTGGCAGTAGAATGGCCTTACTGTAGAGCTCAGTGACTTTCAACGTGGCAGTTTGTCAAATTTCTGCCCTGATAAAGCTGCCCCGGTCAACTGTAAGTAGGGATGCACGATATATCGGTGAACATATTGGAAACAGTCGATATTAGCTAAAAATGCCAACATCGGCATCGGCCCAAAGTCTAGATTAACGGCGATGTGCAAAATCGATGTCAAAGCTGACGTGCATAGCTATATAACGTAGGTACATGACGTAATGACGCCACTTGAAATACAGCATTCCTAACTTAGCCCACAATGTCTGCTGCTTGGATCGAGCAGTCAACAAGTCAAGCAGTCATTTGAAAGAGTAAGACAATTTCAGCGAGACGACTTAAAGGTGAAATCCATTAAAGCCAAGATAATGGAATTAATTGCCCTTGACAATCAACCGTTCTCTGTCGTAGGTGATGTTGGCTTTCACCGACTGGTCGAGCAGCGGTACACACTACACACTATTTTTCAGATGTTGCCCTCCCGGAGTTACACAGTAATAGCGTCACTGCTATTAGCTTCACAACTGACATTTGGACCAGTGATGTCAGCCCCATGAGCATGCTGAGTCTGACAGCACAGTGGGTCGACGAGGATTTCGTACTGAGGAAAGCTGTATTGCATGCTCAAGAATGTGCTGGTTGTCATACCAATGCTGCCATTTCAATGTCATTTGAGAACATGTTTGAAACTCGGAAACATGAACACACTCCTAGCTCCATTCGAACAACTGACTCGAGAAATAAGCTCATCAACTGCGCCTGTAGCAGACGTGATACCCTCGGTCACGGCACTGAAAAGCCTGCTCAACAAAACTGCCGACACAGGCTGTGAACAAGCGATTCGATAGCATTCTCTCTTTACTGTGTCACCACCATGTTCGATGCTAGGTACAAGGACAGCTACTTTGATGCAGACAAGAAACAGTTACTCCCAATCACAGCCGGAAGTGATACAGCCTGGATTTGAACCAGGGACTGTAGTGACGCCTCTTCACTGAAATGCAGTGCCTTAGACCGCTGCTTGTGTGTGTGTGTGTGTGTGTGTGTGTGTGTGTGTGTGTGTGTGAACTATTTAACTGTTCTAGAATGCTTGAAAGGCCACAAAAAAAAGTAATATCGGTTATCTGTATCGTTTTTTTTGGCAATGAAAATATTGGATATCGGTATGTAATATCGGTGCATCACTAACTGTAAATGTTGTTATTGTGAAGTGGAAAACGTCTAGGAGCAACAATGGCTCAGCCGCAAAGTGGTAGGCCACACAAGCTCACAGAACGGGACCGCCGAGTGCTGAAGCGAGTAGCACATAAAAATCGTCTGTCCTCGGTTGCAACACTCACTACTGAGTTCCAAACTGCCTCTGGAAGCAACGTCAGCACAAGAACAAGAGCAATGCGAGCTTCATGAAAATGGGTTTCCACAAGCCTAAGATCACTATGGGCAATGCCAAGTGTTGACTTCAGTGGTGTAAAGCTTGCTGCCATTGGGGGAAAGGGGGATACCTAGTCAGTTGTACAACTGAATGTATTCAACTGAAATGTGTCTTCCACATTTAACCCAACCCCTCTGAATCATAGAGGTGCAGGGGGCTGCCTTAATCAACATCCACATCTTCAGCACCCAGGGAACAGTGGGTTAACTGCCTTGCTCTGGGGCAGAATGACAGATTTTTACCTTGTCTGCTCAGGGATTTGATCTATCAACTTTTCAGTTAATGCTCTAACCACTAGGCTACCTTCTGACTCTGGAACAGAGGAAACAAATTCTCTGGAGTGATGAATCACGCTTCACCATCTGTCAGTCCGACGGACAAATCTGGGTTTTGGCGGATGTCAGGAGTACACTACCTGCCCAAATGCATAGCGCTAACCGTAAAGTTATGTAGAGGAGGAATATTGGTCTGGGGCTGTTTTCATGGTTAGGGCTAGGCCCCTTAGTTCCAGTGAAGGGAAATCTTAACGCTACAGCATACAATTACATTATAGATGATTCTGTGCTTCAAACTTCATGGCAACAGTTTGGGGAAGGCCTTCCTGTCACAGAATGACAATGCCCCTGTGTACAAAGCGAGGTCCATAAAGAAATGGTTTGTCGAGATCGGTGTGGAAGAACTTGACTGGCCTGCACAGAGCCCTGACCTGAACCCCATCGAACACCTTTGGGATGAATTGGATCGCTGACTGTAAGCCAGGCCTAATTGCCCAACATCAGTGCCCCGACCTCACCTCACTGATGTTCTTGTGGCTGAATGGAAGCAATCCCGCAGCAATGTTCCAACATCTAGTGGAAAGCTTTCCCAGAAGAGTGGAGGCTGTTATAGCAGTAAAGGGAGGACCAACTCTATATTAATGCCCATGATTTTGGAATGAGATGTTCGACAAGCAGGTGTCCACATACTTTTGGCCATGTAGTGTACCTCAGTCTTGTTTTGATTTAGCTGAAGGAAGTTGTGAGCCATCGAAGTATTTAAATCACTAATATAGTCTAATCATTTATTTGTGCAGCTAAAATCCTCTGGTGACACAGAAATGTAAAGTTGTGTATTGTCCGCGGAACAGTCTAAATAAATGCTGTGCTTTCTGATAACGCTGCCAAGGGGGAACATATATAAACTGAACAGTAACGAACCCAAAATCAAACCTTGTGGAATGCCACATGTGATATGTATTTTCTATTAGTTATGTTCACCAAGGGTGACAAAAGGTCCCAATTTAGAACTGGACTGGAGAAGCCAACCCACCTCTCCAGTCTATCCAGAAGGACGTCATGGTCAACAGTGTTGAATGCGGAACTTAAATCCAAGACAGAGAGCTGTTTGGTATCTGTGTTGGCTCTAAGATAATTTACCACTTTAACTAAGGCCGTCTCTGTGCTGTGGTGGGCCCGAAAACCAGATTGGATTTTTTCTTTTTACATATAGTTGGCAGTTAGAAAATCATTTTGCTTTTAGAACACCAATTTCTCCAGAATTTTGCTTAATAATGGAAGGTTAGAGATTGGCTGAAAATGGCTAAAAGCTGAAGAATCTAGATCACTTTTCTTCAGAAGGCATTTCACCACAGCAGTTTTTAGTGTGGTGGGGAAAGTGCCTGTGGACAGGGAGTGATTAACAATAGCTTGCACTTCTTCAGATATGCAATTAAAACCTGTTTTGAAGAAGGTGGTGGGGATAGACAGGTAGAAGGCCTAAGTTGTGATACTACTTTCCTGAGCATGTCTGTGTCAACCAGGGGAAATAAATCCGTAGTGGCTCTGCATGGTAGTCTTCGGCACGTATATCATCAAACTCCTCATCAGGTCTTGCTTGACTGATACCCAGCCTAAAGTTTGTTATCTTATCTCTCAAATATACTGCAAACTCATCACATTTGGAGGAAAGTTCACATAGGTTTGCAGGGGTAGGCTTTATCAGGCCAACAATTGTCAAGAAGAGCTCTCGAATTATTATTAGTTTATAAATGTTTCGAGCTAATTCTTTAGAGCACTACTTCACTGCTCTGGTATCACTGAGGGGGGCGAGGAGTGCATGGAGGGACTGAACCATTTGATTTGTGGTTAAAAAGGAGAGCAGTCCAGAGACAGGTCAAAAGCCATCACCAACAACACTCCTAACCAGAGAATCCTGGAAAGACAAAAGTAGTGCAATCTGAACTAGAGGTTGACCGATAAAGATTTTTCAACGCTGATACCGATACCGATTATTGGAGGACCAAAAAAAGCTGATACCGATTAATCGGCCAATTTAAAAATACATGTATTTGTAATAATGACAATTATAACAATACTGAATGAACACTTATTTTAACTTAATATAATACATCAATAAAATAAATGTAGCCTCAAATAAATAATCAAACATGTTCAATTTGGTTTAAATAATGCAAAAACAAAGTGTTGGAGAAGAAAGTAAAAGTGCAATATGTGCCATGGAAAAAAGCTAACGTTTAAGTTCCTAGCTCAGAATGTGACAACATATGAAAGCTGGTGGTTCCTTTTAACATGAGTCTTCAATATTCCCAGGTTTAGGTTGTAGTTATTATAGGAATTATAGGACTATTTCTCTCTATACCATTTGTATTTCATTAACCTTTGACTATTGGATGTTCTTATAGGCACTTTATTATTGCCAGTGTAACAGTATAGCTTCCCTCCCTCTCCTCGCTCCTACCTGGGCTCGAAGCAGCGTTACCCATGCAGAGCAAGGGGAACAACTACTCCAAGTCTCAGAGCGAGTGACGCTTGAAACGCTATTAGTGCGCACCTCGCTAACTAGCTAGCCATTTCACATTGGTTACACCAGCCTAATCTCGGGAGTTGATAGGTTTGAAGTCATAAACAGCTGCTGGCAAACACATGAAAGTGCTCTTTGAATGAATGCTTATGAGCCTGCTGGTGCCTACCACCGCTCAGTCAGACTGCTCTTTCAAATCATAGACTTAGTTAAAACATAATAACACACAGAAATATGAGCCTTAGGTCATTAATATGGTTCGAATCCAGAAACTATCATCTCGAAAACAAGACGTTTATTCTTTCAGTGAAATACGGAACCGTTCCGTATTTTATCTAACGGGTGGCATCCATAAGTCTAAATATTGCTGTTACATTGCACAACCTTCAATGTTATGTCATAATTACGTAAAATTCTGGCAAATTAGGTTTTAATTGGCCCATACACTGACTCTGTGTGCAATGAACGCAAGAGAAGTGACACAATTTCACCTGGTTAATATTGCCTGCTAACCTGGATTTCCTGGATTTCTTTCAGCTAAATATGCAGGTTTAAAAATATATACTTCTGTGTATTGATTTTAAGAAAGACATTGATGTTTATGGTTAGGTACACATTGGAGCAACGATACGCACCGCATCGATTATATGCAACGCAGGACACGCTAGATAAACTAGTAATATCATCAACCATGTGTAGTTAACTAGTGATTATGATTGATTGATTGTTTTTTATAAGATAAGTTTAATGCTAGCTAGCAACTTACCTTGGCTTACTGCATTCGCGTAACAGGCAGGCTCCTCGTGGAGTGCAATGAGAGGCAGGTGGTTAGAGTGTTGGACTAGTTAACCGCAAGGTTGCAAGATTGAATCCCTGAGCTGACAAGGTAAAAATCTGTTGTTCTGCCCCAGAACAAGGCAGTTAACCCACCGTTCCTAGGCCGTCATTGAAAATAAGAATGCGTTCTTAACTGACTTGCCTAGTAAAATAAAGGTGTAAAAAAATATATATAGGGGTGGGGACTGTGAAGAGAGTCTTGTTCCATCCCAAATGGCTCCCTATTCCCTTTATAGTGCACTACTTTTGACCAGGGTCCATGGGGAATAAAGAGCCATTTGGGACACAGCCAGGGACAGAAGAGTGGGAGTGTGAGGAGAGAGAGAGGAAGAGAAGAGGTAAAAGTCACCCCCATACCTCTGCTGTTTCCATAGTGAAAAGGTCAACATTTTAAGGGTATGGGGGGCCACTTTTGAGGAATGCCTTCGCTCGCACACACTTTATTTATTTATTTTATTTGACCTTTATTTAACCAGGTAGGCTAGTTGAGAACAAGTTCTCATTTGCAACTGTGACCTGGCCAAGATAAAGCATAGCAATTTGACACATACAACAACACAGAGTTACACATGGAATAAACAAAACATAGTCAATAATACAGTAGAACAAAAGAAAACAAAAGGTCTATATACAGTGAGTGCAAATGAGGTAAGATAAGGGAGTTAAGGCTTGAACAGATGAAGGATACACACCCCATGTACCACACACACACACACACACACACACACACACACACAGACAGACAGAGACACAGACATGGACACACACATACAGAGACACACAGACACACAAACAATTTAAAGACAAAGGCAATCCAATTTTTAAAAATAACTGTATCAGGGTTTATTCTGGGTCAAAAAGGAGCTGAGGTGGTGGTCATGGATGGGTTGTGGTAACTGGTGCCCTCCTGTTGGCAAATTTCTTGCAATTCTACACCTTTTTACATGTTGCGGAGAGAAAATGTTGCAGTTTTAAAGCTAATTTTGTGTTCTACTCATTTTGCCATGGCTATCTGAGTGACTCAAATGTTATAACAAAATGAATGGGGGCACCATGCCATGACAAAAATACTTCCCCTGACTGTCTAGCTTTTATTTTGATGATTATTGGTTCTCAAAGATGATTTCATTTAAAAATATTTAGGTCCATGATCTTTTCTACATACTTTCTATCTGCTTTTAGTCATTTAAGTTAACACTGAAAAAGTTTTTTTTACTGTTTGGAAATAGGCGGACCAAAAAAACACACGCAGAGCAGAATAAACCCTGTGGATATCTGTCACTATCGTTAATGACCTTACGTAGAAGTCAACACACCCTCACTCACGCACGCACATACCTTAGAAGAGCCAAAGGATTTTTTATCTGCTCATCTCCTATTCACAGTAAGTTGACATGCACAGACAAGTCTCAAGTCCTTGTAATCACCAACAACACTACTGTTGAAATGAAACAGACTATCATCAACGTTGAGTGACGGACTGAACAAAGCCAACACGGTCAACGGAACGCTAGCCTAGCGACTGGTGCCTCTGTCACAGACTGTATCCCAAATGGAACCCTATTCCTATACGCTCTGGTCAAAAGTAATGCAAGATAGGGAATATGGTGCAATTTGGGCCACTATCTCTACGAATGCTGCCTCTAATCAGCCTTACAGGGGTGATGTGTTTGCCCAGAGCATCCTGTTAAAGCCAGGGTTAAAGAAAGCTAATATCAGAGCCATGTTTTTCTCCCAGTGCAGTCCCAGCCACGCTGGAGTCTTGTGTCGTAAGGGACGGTCAATTATTGGTCCTGCAGGCAGTTTGTGTGTAGTGTAGGTGGACTCTGCTAAGCATGCTCCGTAGGGTAGGTAATGATGTGAGGGGCCTTGTCAGCTCAACCTTCAACCCTCCATTCATCTCTCTCTCTTGCTCTCTCTCTCTTACACAAACACATACACACAAACAAGGACACATGCAGGCACGCTTACTAATGCATGCAGTGCCTTCAGAAATTATTCATCCCCCTCGACTTACTTTTGTTGTGTTACAGCCTGAATTGAAAATAGATCAAATATTTGTTTTTTTCACCCATCTACACACAATACCCCATAATGACAAAGTGAAAACATGTTTTTAGTTTATTGAAAAAGTTTATTGAAAATTACATATATATTTAATTTAAATACAGTTGAAGTTGGAAGTTTACATACACCTAAGCTAAATACATTTAAACTCAGTTTTTCACAATTCCTGACATTTAATCCTAGTACAAATTCCCTGTCTCGGGTCAATTAGAATCAACACTTTATTTTAAGAATGTGAAATGTCAGAATAATAGTAGAGAGGATGATTTATTTCAGCTTTTATTTCTTTTATCACATTCCCAGTGGAACAGATGTTCACACACATACACTTAGTATTTGTTAGCATTGCCTTTAAATTGTTTAACTTGGGTCAATGTTTCGGGTAGCCTTCCACAAGCTTCCCACAATAAGTTGGGTGAATTTTGTCCCATTCCTCCTGGCCACCTTGCTCGCACACGCTTTTTAAGTTCTGCCCTCACATGTTCTATAGGATTGAGGTCTTTGTAGTGACTGGGTGTATTGATACACCATCCAAAGTGTAATTAATAACTACCATGCTCAAAGGAATATTCAATGTCTGATTTTTATTTTCATTGTGAGGAATTGGGAAACCTCCCTGGTGTTTCTGGTTGAATCTGCGTTTCAAATTCACTGCTCGACTGAGGGACCTTACAGATAATTGTACAGTGGTTGCTCCACTAAAAGTTTAGTGATTATGCTGCGGTACTTAGAGGTCCTTTGTGGTTTAGTACGGTACCCTGCGTCACCACTTCATTGCTCCAGACCAGCGCAAGGGGAAGTTAGAGTCCTGATGATGCTTTTGGGTTCTATAATGTGTCTCTAATTGACAATGAATGGGCGACATAAACCTAAATAGAAACTGATAATTGTGCACAGCTTCAGTATTACTTACTAAAACTGTTGTTACACTAAGGTTTTTATTATTTTATTTGGATGATTTTGCACTTACTGTAGTAGTGTAGCCCAGTCTTTAATAAAGACATGTTTTGGTTATCCTGACCTGGACACCATGTACAGTATTATAATAGCCCATTATGGGCTGTTAGCAGGACAATATACCTTGACCAAAACCTCTCTGTATTTTGATAGTTTGTGGATGGGGCCTCCCCATTGGCGTCGCTGTCTAGGTCACCGCATCACAATGCAAAATTAGTTGCTACAGATACTCATGTTGGGCGCCACCGGGAGACCCATGAGGCGGCTTTTGGTTTTAATTTAGAATCCTCCAATCCTCTATATCTAATTATTGCCGGAGAGTCACGTCACATTTGTCGATATACTGTAGGCCTATGAGTCTCACTAGCGTTGAGTAATGTGCTGTTAAAAGTGGTGTAGGTTTTATTTATTTAAAGGGCATATTGAAGTTAGAAGCAATAGGATTTGAATCAATAGCCTACAACTATTTTAGCACCATTTTGCTCTATTCTGAGAAAAGCATGGGGACTGGTCTTGATAAATCAATGAGATTTTTATTTTCACTGAATCTTCGTTTGGGTATTGGTTAGATGAAAATGACACAATTAGGGTGTATAAATGTTATGCTCTTAGTGTATCCTTTATTTAACTATTCAAGTCAGTTAAGAACACATTTTTATTTACAAGGACAGCCTACTCCTTCCTCCCCATCTGGGAATTGAACCCTGGTCTCCCACGTGCCTGCACAACACGGGGATTCTTTAGCTAAATAGCCAAGCACTGTATCCTACTCCCGCCCATCACGTTGTACAGTGCCATATTTTACGTTCCATCCCAACGGAAACACCATAATATTAATCAAATTAATTAAGCAACATTTCTTAAAATCAGTCCCATATATTGTTCTTACAAAAAAAGGTTTTAAATTCTCGAGCACAGCCACTATTGAAGGCTATGAAACGCTTCTCAAAGATGCCCTCTGGTGGTCAAACTAGCACTAACTAGCATTAATGCTACCAGTGGTTGGAAATTAAATAACGTGCCATAGAATTCTGCGGCACCACGCAAGCTGTGCTGCAGTACGCTGCAACTTTTAAAGGACGAACCACTGTATGTGTAGTGTACAGATATGAGGTAGTCATTCAAAAATCATGTTAAACACTATTATTGCACACAGGGTGAGTCCACACAACTTATTATGTGACTTGTTAAGCACATTTTTACTCCTGAACTTATTTAGGCTTGCCATAACAAAGGGGTTGAATACTTATTGACTCAAGACATTTCAGCTTTTCATTTTTCATTTGTAAACATTTCTAAAAACATAATTCCACTTGAACATTATGGGATGTTGTGTGTAGATCAGTGACACAAAATCTCAATTTAATCAATTTTAAATTCAGGCATTTTAAATGCAGTGGCAGCCATGATTTAGCAGTATAGGGGAAACACTGACGTAACACCCTGTCTAAGCCAGTGTTGGGACATTAAGCAGCTGTTACCCCAGACTGAGGGTTGTCCCCTTTGCCCCAATTACCCAGCTGGGGGGTATGGGCAGACTGCCCTCTAGATCCTGCCCTTAAGAGTCCAACAATAATGTTTACATTATTTATCACATCATTAGTCTGCTCATAATTTACATAATTGTGTACAGACTGCTGACAGCCTGCCTTTGTTAGAGTTCCATGAAGATGTGAGGTGAACTACAGAGGAAAGGCTCTAGTCATAAGGAGACATTGTAGGAACCTGGGTTCTACAGGGGGCTAGACTAGTCGAGTAGAGATATGGTAGAGAGATATGGAAGACCATCCCTCACCATAACCTCCACATGTGCCGGTCTAGCCACATTTATAACGGAACCCAATCAGCAAAGCTAATTGAGACTAATTCTGTTAGCGACGGCTAATTGTTTGTCCCCAGAGCTCTGAGAGGAATGTCTGTTTCCGTCCCTGTTCATCCCCCGACCTCTATGCTAAACAGAACGCATTGGAGAACGTACAATACAACAAAATTCCCTCTGACTGTAAATTCAATTCAATTTCAATTCCTCAGAATGATTATGTCACTATACTAGTTATACTTGAAATATAGAAATACAAGTTTAAATTATTATTTTAAAATCCTGCAGTCAATGTTTTATACTAAGTGCATTAACTCCATTACATAACTGTGAAATGTACATATATTGAATTCTAATTCAATTCAATTCCAAAGATGAAATGTTTTTACAATTCCAATACAAAAAGTTTAATTCAAATTCAATTCCAATCCCATAACCTAAAGATTGTTGAAATTCTTTTTTTTTTTAATTCGACCTTAAATAATTCCACTGCACAACCTCACCTTACTAGCTCTAACTTTGCTGATAGCTACTTTATTGTGGAAAAATGTACTTATTATGACTGTGATATGGTTCTCCCAACCTAGCATTCTTAAGATGAATGCACTAACTAAGTCACTCTGGATAAGAGTGTCTGCTAAATGACTCAAATGTCAATGTTAATGTAAACATAAATTCTCCACTTCATGAGTGAATTTAAGAATTTCTAATTGAATTGGAATTGACCCCAACTCTGATGAGAACATATGACAGGACTATGAGAACGATGTGAACCTCATGATCCGCGAAATTCCACTTTCCAGGGATATATATATACTGTATTGTATGCACAAGCTACATACGTTTAATAACACCTGAAACAGTCAGTAGCCCAGTTTACTCAGCAAAGGGGGCCAGTAAAAACCTTTAGAAATTAGATTGTTATAACAGATATATAACGATTAATCAAAGGTGTCTTACCGAGGTAGAGGGAGGCATTCTCCTTCTTGACGTTGTCGTCCAGGTAGGTTGGTCCCAGGGTATAGATGGGCGTCGACCCCATACCCACCAGGATCTGTGCACAGATAAATAGCGCCACGTACAGGTTGTGTTCGTTACCCTCCTGGTCTCGGGGGCACGACGCCACGTCCAAGGCATCCCGCCCGCTGCCGTTCCCGCTCTGGCACAGACCCTCGTGGCCCGTGGACGAATTGAGCTCCTGGATCTGGTAGGGTGGTGAGATGAAGTGTGGCAAGGAGAACAGAGCCGCTCCTACGGCTATGAACACCCCTCCTACCGCCAGCCAACGCGGCCTCTGACCCCTGCCTCCAAAGTAGGAGATGAAGACGACGACGAAGAGAGAGCCGATGTCAAAGCAGCTGACAAGAAGGCCGGACTCGGAGCTGCGGAGGCTGTAACGCTTCTCGATGGTGGTGATGACGCTACTCAGGTAGCCCGATACCATCAGCGACTGGATGAACGTCAGGTAGCACATGCAGAACAGGAAGCAGCGCGAGTCGGCCAGGATGGCTTGCACATACTTTCTGGCGGGGATACGGAGGAAGCGGGTTAAAGAGAAGCCTAGTTTCTTATCCCTGGCTCCAGTGGCCATGGAGCTTCTCAGCCCCATCAGGCTGGAGGCCGAGGGGGACTGGAGCTTGAAGTCTGTTAGAGAGGAGGGAGACTCTGCCTGGCTAGAGTCAGGGTCAGTGGGGCTTTGGCGATGGAGCTGGCTGCTGTGGTGGTCGGTGGCTGCTGTGGCCATGGAGGTTTGGGTGGTATGGACCAAACGTGGTTCCCCCAGCAGAGGCTCATCACAGCCTGACAGACAGGGCCCATTCAGGATGGGGAGACTCTTGGACTTGAAGCAGCTCCCTGTGTCATGGGTCATGTACTGATACTGGTTCTGGAACTGTAGGACCTCACGGACCTCCAGGGAATCTGATAGGTCGGAGCCCGTCTCGTCGTTGTCTGATGACATCATTGTGTTTGTTGGGCTACTGAAGATAACTAAGGCTTGAGTATCACTGTATCTCAGTTTAGCTTATTTGGATCCCCATTAGCTGTTGCTCGGGCAGCAACTACTCTTTCTGGGGGCCAGTGTCTCAGAGTGGATAGCTAGAGCCACATTAGCACACAGTACTAGTGTGACTACTAATACTTCTGGGCAGACAGCAGTAGAAAGTACACTGCCCTGACAGTAGATATGGAGACCTGTGTTGGTGCTGGTGGGACTCTCTAGCAATGGACATGATTCAGCTGCATTGCTGTTTGCACTTAGCAGAGCAATGCTGCTTTGCTTATATCACAAACATACTATGTATGCTCCTCATTTGGGCTAAAATAAATCAATAAAAATATCTCACAAACAACTAAACAGCGCTATCTGGGTTGGATAGAAAAACATAACGTTTTTCAACTGTGTGATTCCAGCGAGCCAGCCCGACGTTATTTCTATGAAGTAATTCTGTTGACAGGCAACAAGCAAGCAAAACACTAAGGGAACTATGTAAGCTATCTGAGATGTTTGGATTTGGAGAAGATAATAGGTCCTTTGTATAGTTTTTTTTTCAGTCCTGTTTTTCGTTTTTCTGGTCAGTGGTGATTTGATCGCTCTTTGTTTAGTTGTCACTGCATTAAGTCCTCGTGGGGAAGCTTGTTTCTCTCTCAAACAGCTGAGCAGAACCCTACAGAGAAATGACAGTGGAGACAATTTACCACAAAAGCATTCACCTGACAGCACTTTGTGACATAAACTGGTGTAAGAAGGGCTTTATAAATACATTTGATTGATTGACAAATAGGCTATTCTCCATGTGTAAAAGGTTGTTACATGTGTTACATCTCCATCGTGGTTCGTTTTTCCTATATCCCACTGGCAACATTGTGTCATTTTTGAAACAAGTCATACGATATAGGTTACATATTCGATGAATAACGGTCAACAAGAAACAGTAATTTCTTACAAAACAAATCAACATAATTGAGTCGAAATTAAAACCTGCCATAGCAAATCTCCCGTTCTGTCAAGCGATGAATTCAGAGAACAATGAAAAACACCACTGGTTACCCTTTCAGAAAATATAGGCTACATGATTCAAGTAACTATTCAGACATACAGCTGTAACCGTTCTTGAACCTAACTGTTATGTTGACACCAAACTTCCAGACAATGTAAAGAGAAAAGCGACCGTAAGATGCCATCGTTTACCGTATTGAGGCTCGAATCCTCGCGCAGGACCGAGAGACGGAAGTAGGCTGTTGTCTCCAACGCTGCCACCTCAGTGAATGAGATTGCGGATGGTGTGGGGGAATAGGCTAATGTAAAGGGGCGAATTATTTTTCACGCAAGCGACCGGGATTTGTAGTCTTTCCATCGCCATGCTCTCCCTTAATTTCCCTTACGTTCTCTCCAAACATGAGAAACAAGTGGTGATTGTCTGCTCTAGCCTACTCGGATTGTCGTGAAAACGACACACGGAGCGTCAGAAAAGATGATGTATGTTTCGCTATAAATGTCATCGATTATGTGGACAGTGAGACACAAAGTTCCAAAATGATTGGTCAGCCGCTCAGCTCATTCAGAACACAGCATTATAATCGACAGCTGGGACCCTCGTTGACCCCACCGGGGTTTGACTGCGGGAATGAATTGGCTATTTGCACAATCGCCTCTATTCTTGGGGAAAAAAACCTTACTGCAGCCACTTATCCAGAAGTTGCATGGCATTTGAATTGAAAGTAAGGAATACTTTCAATTCAAATGCTATGCAGCTTGTAAACTCAATGTGTGTGAATTAATTTTAAAGCATTGCGTTTGTTGTTTGCTTCTGTAGTTTTCTCCATATATATCAAGGATGTTTTCTAGCATAATGTTCTCTATAAGGTAAAACGTATTTAAGTAGCCTATGTTTTATTCAATACCTTATTAGCTTTCTTATTAATTAGCCTAGATAGGTAAACACACTGGAGCATTAATATAACTATTAGCCCCCACCTTCAAATAACCTAGAGCAGGGGTACTCTGTTAAAAACCCTGTAAAGCCCTGTAAAGTGGCCATGAATTTGACAGTATCTTAAAGGCAGCTCTGTGGCAAGTACAATTCTGTATGTCTTATACGCCTACTATAATCAGGGGTGTCATGCACCCCAGACATCTGAGGGGGCACAAAGTACATGAGGATGGCTGGGGGGTGGTCCGGAGATGGGCTTGCATATCCAAGCATCTCCGTTATTATCTATGCATAGTCACATTAATAACTCTACCTACAGTTGAAGTCGGAGGTTTACATAAACTTAGGTTGGAGTCATTAAAACTCGTTTTTCAACCACTCCACAAATTCAAATTTCTTATTTAACAAACTATAGTTTTGGCAAGTCAGTTAGGACATCTACTTTGTGCATGACACAAGTCATTTTTCCAACAATTGTTTACAGACAGATTATTTCACATAATTCAATGTATCACAATTCCAGTGGGTCAGAAGTTTAATACACTAAGTTGACTGTGCCTTTAAACAGCTTGGCAAATTCCAGAAAATGATGTCATGGCTTTTAGAAGCTTCTGATAGGCTAATTGACATAATTTGAGTCAATTGGAGGTGTACCTGTGGATGTATTTCAAGGCCTACCTTCAAACTCAGTTCCTCTTTGCTTGATATCATGGGAAAATCAAAAGAAATAAGCCAAGACCTCAGAATTTTTTTTATACCTCCACAAGTCTGGTTCATCCTTGGGAGCAAATTCCAAACGCCAATCTGTACAAACAATAGTACGCAAGTATAAACACCATGGGACCACGCAGCCATCACACCGCTCAGGAAGGAGACGCGTTCTGTCTCCTAGAGATGAACGTGCTTTGGTGCGAAAAGTGCAAATCAATCCCAGAACAACAGCAAAGGACCTTGTGAAGATGCTGGAGGAAACAGGTACAAAGGTATCTACAGTATATCCACAGTAAACCGAGTCCTATATTGACATAACCTGAAAGGCCGCTCAGTAAGGAAGAAGCCACTGCTCCAAAACCGCCATAAAAAAGCCAAACTGGTCACAAATGGGTCTTCCAAATGGACAATGACCCAAAGCATACTTCCTAAGTTGTGGCAAAATGGCTTATGGACAACAAAGTCATGGTATTGTAGTGGCCATCACAAAGCCCGGACCTCAATCCTGAAATAGCGTGTGCGAGCAAGGAGGCCTACAAACACACTCAGTTACAACTTCTCTGTCAGGAGGAATGGGCCGAAATTCACCCAACTTACTGTAGGAAGCTTGTGGAAGGCTACTCAGAACATTTGACCCAAGTTAGACAATTTAAAGGCAATGCTACCAAATACTAATTAAGTGTATGGAAACTTCTGACCTACTGGGAATGTGATGAAAGAAATAAAAGCTGAAATTAATCATTCTCTCTACTATTATTCTGACATTTCACATTCTTAAAATTAAGTGGTGATCCTAACTGACTGGGATTTTACTAGGATTAAATGTCAGGAATTGTGAAAAACTGAGTTTAAATGAATTTGGTGTACAAGGTGTATGTAAACTTCCAACTTCAACTGTGCATGTACATATTACCTCAATTACCTCAACACTGGTGCCCCGGCACATTGACTCTGTACCGGTACCCCCTGTATATAGCCCCGCTGTTGTTATTTACTGCTGCTCTTTAATTATTTGTTATTCCTATCGCTTACTTTTTTTAAACATATTTTCTTAAAACTCCATTGTTGGTTAAGGGCTTGTAAGTAAGCATTTCAATGTCTACACCTGTTGTATTTAGCGCAAGTTACAAATAAAATGTGATTTGATTTTGACCTCTTGAGCGGTCTTTATCCTCCAGACTGGTGGTTCTTTTTTTAAAGAAACTAAATATGCTTTTCTGCATCTCTGCTAAAATCTAGGTAAAATATTTAAAGGAATGTGAGTCTTATTCAGTACACTCAGTTATTGCTTGCTTGCTTTGCTAAAGTCTACCAACCTTGCCAGCAGGAATGACAGCTAAGATAACCATTAGTCATGGTTGGCTAATAGCTAACCAGCATAGCCGTCTCCTCCTCCCTCCTCTCCTCCTTCCTGTGGTCCCTCGCTCCCAGTCACGGTTGGCTAATGGTTAACCATCATAGCCGTCTCCTCGTCCTCTCTCATCTTCTGTATTTGACGAAAGTTACAAATAAAATGTGATTTGATTTTGACCACTTGAGCGGTCTTTATCCTCCTGACTGGTGGTTCTTTTTTTAAAGAAACTAAATATGCTTTTCTGCATCTCTGCTAAAATCTAGGTAAAATATTTCAAGGAATGTGAGTGTCACGCCCTGACCTTAGATATCTCTGTTTTCTATATATTTTGGTTAGGTCAGGGTGTGACTAGGGTGGGTACTCTAGGGATTTTTGTATGTCTAGGGTTTTTGTATGTCTAGGGGTTTTTGTATATCTATGTTGGCCTGATATGGTTCCTAATCAGAGACAGCTGATTTTATCATAGTTAGGCAGGCCTTTTTTTCACAGTTGCCTGTCAGCACCATATTGTATAGCTTCACGGTTTGTTTGTTATTTTGTTAGTTTGTTCGGTGTTCATTCTTTTAATAAAGAGAATGTACGCATACCACGCTGCGCCGTGGTCCGATCCTTTCAACGAACGTGACAGAAGATCCCACCCAAAATGGACCAAGCAGCGTGTTCAGGAGGTATGGACCTGGGAGGAGATCCTGGATGGAGCAGGACCCTGGACGCAGGCGGGGGAGTATCGCCGTCTGAGGGAGGAAATTGAGGCAGCGAAAGCGGAACGGCGACGTTACGAGGAGTATTACCAGTGAGGCAAGCACGAGAGGCAGCCCCAAAATATTTTTTGCCGGGGGCACATGGGGAGATTGGCGAAGGGAGGGTTTAGACCTGAGCCAACTCCTCGTGCTTACTGTGGGGAGCGTGTGACTGGTCAGGCACCGTGTTATGCAGTGATGCACACGGTGTCTCCAGTGCGCATTCATAGCCAGGTGCGCTCTATTCCAGCTCCCCACATTTGCTGCGCTAGAGTAGGCATCCAGCCAGGACTGGTTGTGCCGGCTCAGCGCTCCTGGTCTCCAGTACACCTCTTCGGACCAGATTATCCTGCGCCGGCTCTACGTACTGTATCGCCAGTACGCCATCACAGTCCAGTGCATCCTGTGTCAGCTCCCCACATGTATCGAGCTAAAGTGAGCATCCAGCCAGGACGCATTGTGCCAGCTCTACGCCCCAGGTCTCCAGTGCGCCTCCACAGTCCAGTACGTCCTGTGCCTCCTCTCCTCACTCACCCTGAGGTGCAGTGTCATCAGCCCGGTGCCACCTGTACCGGTCCCACGCATCAGGTCTCCAGTGCGCATCCACAGTCCAGTACGTCCTGTGCCTCTTCCCCGCACTCGCCCTGAGGTGCGTGTCATCAGCCCGGTGCCACCTGTACCGGTCCCAAGCATCAGGTCTCCAGTGCGCATCCACAGTCCAGTACGTCCTGTGCCTCTTCCCCGCACTCGCCCTGAGGTGCGTGTCATCAGCCCGGTGCCACCTGTACCGGTCCCAAGCATCAGGTCTCCAGTGCGCATCCACAGTCCAGTACGTCCTGTGCCTCTTCCCCGCACTCGCCCTGAGGTGCGTGTCATCAGCCCGGTACGGTCCCACGCATCAGGTCTCCAGTGCGCATCCACAGTCCAGTACGTCCTGTGCCTCTTGGTTTCTAATCAGAGACAGCTGTTTATTGTTGTCTCTGATTGGGGATCATATTTAGGCAGGCCTTTTTTTACCACTTTCTGGTGTGGGATCTTGACTATGTGTAGTTGCCTGTCAGCACTATATTGTATAATTCACGGTTCGTTTGTTATTTCTTTTAATAAAGAGAATGTACGCATACCACGCTGCGCTTTGGTCCGATCCTTTCAACGAACGTGACAGTAAGTCTTATTCAGTACACTTAGATTTTGCTTGCTTTTCTAATGTCTACCAACCTTGCCAGCAGGAATGACAGCTAAGATACAGGTAACTGCCAAAATAATGGAAACACAAGTAAATGAGGGATACAAAGTATATTGAAAGCAGGTGCTTCCAAACATGGTTCCTGAGTTAATTAAGCAATTAACATCCAATCATGCTTAGGGTCATGTATAAAAATGCTGGGCATGCCATTATTATGGCTACCATGGCTATGCCTGCATTTCTAAGGTCTTCAAAAGCCAAGTTAACAAACAGATCACCGGCCAGTTCACATCCCACCGTACCTTCTCCGCTATGCAATCTGGTTTACGAGCTGGTCATGGGTGCACCTCAGCCACGCTCAAGGTCCTAAACAATATCATAACCGCCATGGACAAGAGACAGTACTGTGCAGCTGTATTCCTCGACCTGGCCAAGGCTTTCGACTCTGTCAATCACCACATTCTTATCGGGAGATGGTTTCTCAAATGACTGCCTCGCCTGGTTCACCAACTACTTCTCAGACAGTTCAGTGTGTCAAATTTGAGGGCCTGTTGTCTAGACCTCTGGTAGTCTCTATGGGGGTGCTACAGGGTTCAAACCTCGGGCCGACTCTTTTCTCTGTATACATCAATGATGTAGCTCTTGCTGCTGGTGATTCTCTGATCCACCTCTACGCAGACGAAACCATTCTGTATACTTCTGGCACTTCTTTGGACACTGTGTTAACTAACCTCCAGACGAGCTTCAATGCCATACAACTCTCCTTCCATGGCCTCCAACTGCTCTGAAATGCAAGTAAAACTAAATGCATGCCCTTCAACCGATCGCTGCCCACACCTGTGCGCCCGTCCAGCATCACTACTCTGGACGGTTCTGACCTAGAATATGTGGACAATTACAAATACCTAGGTGTCTGGTTAGACTGTAAACTCTCCTTCCAGACTCACATTAAGCATCTCCAATCAAAAATAAAATGTAGAATTGGCTTCCTATTTCACAACAAAGTATCCTTCACTCATGCTGACAAACATACCCTTGTAACACTGACTATCCTACCGATCCTTGACTTCGGCGATGCCACTTTCAAAATAGCCTCCAACACTTTACTCATTAAATTGGATGCAGTCTATCACAATGCCATCAGTTTTGTCACCAAAGCCCCATATACTACCCACCACTGCGACCTGTATGCTCTAGTCAGCTGGCCCTCGCTTCATATTCGTCGCCAAACCCACTGGCTCCAGGTCATGTATAAGTCTGTGCTAGGTAAAGGCCCGCCTTATCTCAGCTTACTGGTCAACATAGCAGCACCCACCCGTAGCACGCGCTCCAGCAGGTATAGTTCACTGGTCACCCCCAAAGCCAATTCCTCCTTCGGCCGCCTTTCCTTCCAGTTCTCTGCTGCCAGTGACTGGAACAAACTGCAAAAATCACTGAAGCTGGAGACTCATGTCTCCCTCACTAACTTTAAGCACCAGCTGTCAGAGCAGCTCACAGATCACTGCACCTGTGCATAGTCCATCTGTAAATAGCCCATCCAACTACCGCGTCCCCATACTGTTATTTATTTGATTTATGATGCACACTCATCATCTGCACATCTATCACTCCAGTGTTTAATTGCTATATTGTAATTATTTCACCACTCTGGCCTATTTATTGCCTTACCTCCCTTATCCTACCTTATTTGCACACACTGTATATATACTTTTTTTCTATTGTGTTATACTGTATGTTTGTTTATTCCATGTGTAACTCTGTGTTGTTGTTTGTGTCGCACTGCTTTGCTTTATCTTGGCCAGGTCGCAGTTGTAAATTAGAACTTGTTCTCAATTAGGCTACCTGGTAAAATAAAGGTGAAATAAAACAAATAAAAAAATTACAATGTCCCCGTCCACAGGGCACGAGAGGTCACTGAATGGTGAAAACGATGTAAGGCATATTCCATGGCTTCTTGGTAGCTAGTTATGAGATTGGACGATTGGGAATCTATCTGGGCTAGCTAAATGGGGGGGACAGAGGGTTAAATACACGACAAGTAATGAGGGAATGTAAACCAGGTGTGTGGGAAAACAAGACAAAACAAAAATTAAAGGTGGATCGGCGATGGCTAGAAGACAGGTGACGTCGACCGCCGAACATCGCCCGAACAAGGAGAGGAACCGACTTCGGCAGAAGTCGTGACACCACCTAGCAATTTTATTAAGTATTGCCTCTCCTTGTTCGGGCAGCGTTCGGCGGTCGACGTCACCGGTCTTCTAGCCATCGCCGATTCACCTTTAATTTTCCATTTGTTTTGTTTTGTTTTCCCACACACCTGGTTTACATTCCCTCATTACTTGTCGTGTATTTAACCCTCTGTCCCCCCCCCATGTCTGTGTGTGAAATTGTTTGTTGTAAAGTGTTTGTGCACTCTGACTGGTTTGCAATGGGTTATTTTGTACCCATATTTTGTTGTTCTGGGTGCCATTGGATTTGCATATTAAACTGCTCCGGTTATTACCCAGTTTTTGCTCTCCTGCGCCTGACTTCCCTGCTGCCAGTCACGCACCTCTTACAGGTGGCTAGTAGTATTACAGAGAAACAACAATTGTTATAATTATTTTAACAGGAGAAATCTGAAGGGGCACGTGCCCCTGTGGCATGAACATCTATTAACCTGAAGGTTGCGTGTTCGAATCACATCACTGACATCTTTAGCATTTTAGCTCATTAGGAAGTTTGCATCTACTTACTACTACTTTTTAGCTACTTTGCAACTACTTAGCATGTTAGCTTACCTTTCCCCTAACCTTAAACCCTAACTCCTAACACCTAACCCTAATGCCCAGGGTAGCTAACGTTATTCGCCTAGCCATCTAGGTAATGTTAGCCAAAACAAATTGGAATTTGTAACATATCGTAAATATTGCAAATTCGTAACATATTATACGAATTGCATTTCTTAACATATCATACTAAATGAATGATGGACTTCCACTGGAGAGGAGGATTCAGGTTGCAGAGCAAGGTAGCTTACTTCTCTCCTCAAACAGGCTTATATTAGTTTTAAAAAGTTGCTGAACATTAGTGACCTAGACTACTCAATCAAGAGCTGTAAGAGGAATAGAGAGAGAGGAAAGAGAGACAGGAGGAAAGAGAGTGAGGAGGGAATAGAGAGTAGGGAAGGGAGAGCGGCCAGTGGAGATGCCAGTGGAGTTTAGTGAATTGTGCAATAAGGAAACCGTGAAGAAAGAGATGTTTAAATTAGAAACTAATACATAGGTCTATATTAATACATTTGTATGCTAGCCTGTATATAAGGCTATATATTATGCTCCTACAGTGAATCTCGCTGACCACGTGCTATGCTACAGGCAGAGACAAAGAAAGATATCTGCTGGAGATTACCCTTATCAATAAGTGACTACACAGATTTAGTCACTCATTCCGATCTGATCTTGTTCCATGCTGCTCTGAACTTGCCAGTCATGGCTGTATCAGAAGGATGGATGACTTTCCACAATGTTATTCATTTATTTCCTGGGACAACGTGGTGTAGGTGACGGTTCCTCCTCTTTCCATCCCTTTTCTTCCCTCTCCTCCCTACTTCCTGTGGTCTCTCGCTCCCAGCCATGGTTGACTAATGGTTAACCAGCATAGCCATCCTCTCCTCCTTTCTTCTCCCTCCTCCTCCTCTCCCCCATCCTCCTCCCTCCCAGTTGGCTAATGATTAACCAGTCCAGCCGGTTGGGGGATGGATGGATGCTATCTGAAATTAGACACTGCAAATTGTTACACACAATGCAAAGCAATTAATGACAACATTGCAGAAAGTGATGGTCCTCTAGTCTATCCAGCAGAAATGTAGCCTGGTGGAATCAGCTTGGTCTTGATAGCTCACCTTCTGTTTCACTTCAAATTAAACAAAACATGAGTGCAGCGGTCAGTCTGCATTACCAGGCTAGGATAAATGTCTTCTACTTTCTCAAAGGTAGTGCATAATGTAGGGAATAGGGAACTATTTGGGATGCAGAACATAAATTGGCAGACATAAAATGGGAGAGGCCTTGTCACTCTATTCTGCATGAGATTCTCTCTATTCCCTATTTCAATCTGCAGTATAGTGAAACCTGACAACAACACACGAGACTGGCTCCTCAATAGAACTGCACCCAAAATGGCACCATATTCCCTATATTGTGCTCTGCTTTTGACCATAAAGCTCTGGTGAAAAGGAGTTGTTCTATATAGGGAATAGGGTGCCATTTGGCACACATCCTAAGACCCATTCAGGCGGCCTTCCTGAACACTGATTGACTCCCAAAACTCAATAAGAGGATCAATAAGGACCATCATTGCCCATCGACAGACAGGTCGTTTTGGACGTGCGGAAAACCCCCTCCATAATTTAGGCTAAGTATCCACGCCCATCATGAAACGAGAGATAAGTACCTCGGTGAATACCAGAGAACCTCGTATTTAGAAGTTGTCTGTAACCTGTAGAAATGACTTGTTTTTCGTTCCATGTTATTGCAACCAAACTGAGGTTTTATGGTGACAGCGTCCATGGCTCGCTTGCAATGGAACTTCTGGAAATGTGTGAATGTGATCTGAAAAATGGTTCCGATTATGTTCATAAAACATAGGCCTATTTGGCGGCCGTATATCGGTGAGTGGACATTCTCCCTTTCTATTTCTATTGGATATTTGTCCAGCCACTGTGAAAAGTTTGGATGTGCGTAAAACCCTCCATGGTATGCGTTGTTTTAATATTATATGCCCCACTGGGAGAAATTACGGCGAATGTAAGTTTGACAAATCCAAATAAAACAAATAGATTTGTTTAGAATTTGATTCAAAATATTTGTTCAATTTTCAGGCCTTGTCAATCATTAATTGAATCTTGCTTATTGACTATGTTTGTGGCATGTCCATGCTCAGCCATAATGTAATTTACAGTAGGCCTAACCTCTATATCAGTGTGTGCCATTGAAGTCATGCAATTCCTTAGAACAATGTAGACTGCAAATGGGTTCAAGCTAACGTATTTATCAAAGTTAAGTCTAGATTTTGTTATTTCGTTTCTGTAAACCATTTAACTAACTATAACGGACTAACATTGGAATTGGAGTTGATTCCAAAGCAATACATAAAAGACCGTACATACACAACTTGAAGCAGCCACATTTTCCGCATTGTAGCATGTTCTGATTGGCCAGTGACGTGTTTATTCATCAAAACCCAGCCCTTTCGCGCCAACGCCCGCGGGAAAAAAAGTGTGATAGACCCTGTACCTATAGCGCTACCGCCTGCGCTTGGATTTACCATTGCGTGCAGTCAAGTGCAGTCAAAAAACCATCCAGCGCTATGATGAAACGGAAGAGCCAGATTTACCTCTGCTGCAAAGGATAAGTTCATTAGAGTTAACTGCACCTGAGATTTCAGCCCAAATAAATGCTTCACAGAGTCCAAGTAACAGACACATCTCAACATCAACTGTTCAGAGGAGACTGCGTGAATCAGGCCTTCATTGTCAAATTGCTGCAAAGAAACCACTACTAAAGGACACCAATAAGAAGAAGAGACTTGCTTGGGCTAAGAAACACGAGCAATGGACATTAGACTGGTGGAAATCTGTCCTTTGGTCTGATGAGTCCAAATTTGAGATTTTGGGTTCCAACCGTCGTGTCTTTGTGAGACGCGGTGTGGGTGAACGGATGATCTCCGCATGTGTATTTCCCACTGTAAAGCATGGAGGACTATCATTTTTTAGTGGGAGTATACATTTTTTTCAGCAGGAAAATGACCCAAAACACACCGCCAGGCTGTGTAAGGGCTATTTGACCAATGAGAATGATGGAGTGCTGCGTCAGATGACCTGGCGTCCACAATCACCCGACCTCAATCCAATTGAGATGGTTTGGGATGAGTTGGACCGCAGAGTGAAGCAAAAGCAGCCAACAAGTGCTCCGCATATGTGGGAAGTCCTTCAAGACGGTTGGGAAAGCATTCCAGGTGAAGCTGGTTGAGAGAATGCCAAGAACGTGCAAAGCTGTCATCAAGGCAAAGGGTGGCTATTTCGAAAAATCTCTCAAATATAAAATATATTTTGATTTGTTTAAATAAGCATCAGTTTGGGGTCTTGGCCTGACTCCTCTACTGTTAGTGTTAACAGGGCTCTGCTGGCCCCTAAAGATGGCCACCAGGGGCTTTGGTTATAATCACTAGACATTGCCAATCACAGCCCAGGAATTTGGCATCTTTGTGATCTCTGGCGTTGCCATTGGTTAAGCACTCTGTATAGCAGCTGTCCCACGCCAGCAGAGACTAAAGTTGTGGCTGACCTACACAAACACATGCGCACACACACACAGGCACGCACACACACACACACGCAAACAAACAGACACACATGCACACACACACACAAACACACGTATCCCGACATGTCATATACGTACACATGCAGGGTTTACAACACAAATATGGTCCAAAATCAAACCAAACACTGGTATAAAACATGAACAGTTGCAGTTTTATTACTTATTGATTAGATATGCAGACAGACTGTGGCGTTATTGATTAAACAACATTCCCCACAGATTCTGTCTAGTCCAGTGGAGGCTGCCGATGGGAGAATGGCTCACAATAATCGCTGGAACGGCGCAAATGGAATGGCATCAAATCATGTGTTTGATGAATTTGATACCATTCCACAGATTCCGCTCCAGCCATTACCACGAGCCCGTCCTCCCCAATTAAGGTGCGACCAACCTCCTGTGGTCTAGTCCTGCTGATTCACCAAAAATGTATATAATTTACATAATCTATAATGCGTCCCAAATGGCACCTTATGGGCCCTGGTCAAAGTACTGAATTCATAGAGAATAGGGTGCTATTTGGAATGCACTCTATATTATGATGTGCTAATGAGAGAACATGAAGGTGTCTCTGCTACCCACAGGCACTGATCTAGGATCGGTTTAGCCTCCCCAAATCTTTCCCTAAACAATGAGGGGAGAAAATACCAAACTGACCTAGGGGCATGTTCACCCTACTCCTTGGCTCTCTCTCAATTCATCCTTCCTCAATTTCTTTCATCCTCTCTCCTCGCCTTCTTCTCAAAACGTATTGGAAGGTCAGAGGGTAGGGACTTTGGACCTTCTCCTCCAATATGGTTGAGAAGGAGGGGAGGAGCTAGGACATGAGGAATCAAAGAAATACAATTGAGATTCACTCTAGGGGTAAATTCACCCTCCTCCTTATGGGTTGCTTAATTGATGATTGTGGTGGTTTTCAGTATAAAGGAGGATACCACCCCCTAGTGGTATGAACTAAAAGACACATCTAATACTTTTAAATTGCACTTCTCTTGAATACCACATGGCACTGTAACCTATTGATTAGTACAGGCCAGGTAGGCAAAAAGTAGTCTACCTGAGGATGAGGCTTGTATTTGTGTGCAGTTATTTTTCTTACCCAGAGGATGGACCCAAGCCAAGACCCCACACTGTCGCTTATTTACGAGAGGTTGTGTTTTCAGTTGCAATTCTAGTAGGCTATTAGGACATGCCTAAGGTATTATTGTCGTTATGTCATGTGGTTTATATGTGTGGAATGTAGATGGTAAAACTTCTGTGACTTGCAGACTGCTTTGAGTGGACTGTTTGAGTAGGAGTGTAACCCACTGAGACTTTAGTAGACTGTGTTTGAGTGTCAACCGAAGATGGTAAGGTAAGATAGAGGAAAGAGATTAGAGATGCCGTACAACACAGTTTCAAAGTCAAATCCGTTGCCAAGCAAATACTGACAGTAAAATATAGACTTTGTTTCAGTATATATGAGACTTTGTTTTAGTGTATTGGTTGAGTAGACTGTGTTTGAGTGTGTCAGAAGCAGATGGTAAGATAAGATCAAGGAAAGAGTTTTTGTATGTGTGTATGTTGCAGAATCTCCCTGTTTTTCCCTCACTCCTCCTGGACAATACAACAACAGCTAAATGTGTCCTACATTTCTCTTACTTCTGTGACCAACACCTCCAAAAGGCAAATAAACGCGGCAAGGGGATAAGCGTGTCCACTTAGAGGAGAAGAGAGCGAAAGAGAGAGAGGGGGGGGGAGAGAAAGAGAGAGGGGGGGGGAGAGAGAAAGAGAGAGGGGGGAGAGAGAAAGTAGAGTGAGAGATGGGGATTGTGCTGGAGGATCTGGAGGATCTCTTTCTGTTACCTTCACCCCAACGCTCACTCAGTTACTGTACGGAAAGTTGCACTGCATGGGCACATGCTGACACGCCGCCATACAAACATGTTTTCCCATGCTCTTCTGGGGAGCAACAGGAGAATATGATAAAAGAATCCAATACACCGTAGAGACGATCGTTCAGACAGGAAACGCCACACATTCGTTTAACAATTTATTGGAAAAAGATGACAATAAAGCAATACATTAGTCCTGACATCGAGCTCTGCTCCTTCGGGGTAGCTCACTGCCAGAGATGCATCACGTTAAGATAATAATAATAATAATAATTACAGGCAGTGAGAAAGGTACGCTGTACAAATCCCTCTGTCTGAAACAAAAGCAGAGGCATAACAGGTGGAGGCTGGGGCGGGGTGGGTCGTGGGAAAGCAGAAAACAGACATGCATGACGAGTAACACGTTACAGCAACATCACTCAGGTGTTTAATTGCTCAATTGTATTTACTTCACCACTACGACCTATTTATTGCCTTACCTCCCTAATCTTACCTCATTTGCACACACTGTATATCGATTTTTTATATTGCGTTATTGACTGTATGTTTGTTTATGTGTAACTCTGTGTTGTTGTTTGTGTCACACTGCTTTGCTTTATCTTGGCCAGGTCGCAGTTGTAAATGAGAACTTGTTCTCAACTGTCATACCTGGTTAAATAAAGGTGAAATAAAATATAAAAGAATTGCAGTTTGTTTTGGTTGGGTTTCGGATTATAGTTAGTCAATGCTGTATTTTGGTGACTCCAACTGCACACTGTATCCCATTTTCATGCATAGGTTATCTAGTTAACATTAAAGTAATGTTACATTAGTGAAATGCTTACTTCCAAGCCCTCAATCAACAATGCAGTTTTAAGACAAATAAGTGTTCAGTAAAAAACAGATAAGTACATTTTTTAAATATAATAATAATTAAAGAGCAGCAGTAAAATAACAGTAATGAGGCTATATGCAGGGGGGTACCGGTACAACGAGTCAATGTGTGGGGGCAAAGGTTAGTCGAGGTAATTGAGGTAATATGTACATGTAGGTAGAGCTAAAGTGACTACTCATAGATAATAAACAGAGAGTAGCAGCAGCGTAAAAGAGGGGGGGTGGCAATGCAAATAATCTAGGTAGCCGTTTGATTAGCTATTCAGGAGTCTTATGGCTTGGGGGTAGAAGATATTTAGAAGCCTTTTGGACCTAGACTTGGTGCTCCGGTACCGCTTGCCATGCGGTAGCAGAGAGAACATTCTATGACTATGGTGACTGGAGTCTTTGACAATTCTTAGGGCTTTCCTCTGACACCGCCTGGTATAGAGGTCCTGGATGGCAGAAAGCTTGGCCCCAGTGATGTACTGGGCTGGGCTACCCTCTGTAGTGCCTTGCAGTCGGAGGCCGAGCAGTTGCCATGCCAGGCAGTGATGCAACCGGTCAGGATGCTCTTGTTGGTGTAGATGTAGAACTTTTTGAGGATCTGAGGACCCATGCAAATCTTTTCAGTCTCCTGAGGGGGAATAGGCTTTGTCGTGCCCTCTTCACAACTGTCTTGGTGTGTTTGGGCCATGATAGTTTGATGTTGATGTGGACACCAAGGAACTTGAAGCTCTCAACCTGCTCCATTACAGCCTCATCGATGAGAATGGGGGAGTGCTCGGTCCTCCTTTTCCTATTGTCTATTCTCCCGAGGCAGGGTATGCAGCACAACCCCAATGGTGGGCCCAGGGGTTAAAGGTCAGCTGTTCCTCCTGAGTGACGCCTCTGCCTCAATATGACGGGACTCATCATAACATAATATTTTAGGTGTGTTCAGGATCACAAAAAAATTATTCAACACCAGTTTCAACATTGTTCAGCATCTTTTGACTGCAGTTCACATCTACATAGCCATCATGGTGGAATGAATCTGTATACATGTTCACGCAACTGTTGGATGACCATGAACGTAACCCTGTTTGCTGACTTCATGTAATTCAAGATGAGAAAGGAAAGGGAACAATCAGAAGCTGTTTTGGAAACACTGTGACGTCGTAATAAATGTGTAATGAATTAAATGAAATGTCCTTTTGAATACAGAAACGTGCAATGAGCTAATTTATCCTTTCATGCTTTCGAAAACAAAACGTTATCGGGTCTCTCTCGTCTCCAACAGACATTGAAACACAAGAACAGTAATACTCTCTAGCCTAGAGAACATTATCTCCCTTAAATGTTGCCCGGAATCTCAACTATACAGTGTGGAGTATTGGTTGGGGATTATGCATAAGGGGATCTAACACTGGTTCATTATGAAAGATGAAGTGCAACCGATAGGTTGAGGCTGCATGTTACATATGTCACATACAGCCAGCTAATGGCAGCAGGTGCACTCTCCTTTTTAAAGGAGACAAAGTTTATCATTCCCTCCAATCGTTCAAAGAAAGTCTCTTAGAGTAGGTTTTGTTACCCACACAATCTGTACGGATGTTAGGTTTCAAGAAATGAGGACAGAATATTAATTTGCAGTTCTGTATAATATATTTATTCAGACAAGAGAAGATTGGAAACATGTCTGTTCTCGGAGTAAAATGATCTTATTGAGAAATGTGTATTTATACATTATTTAAACATAAGCCTCCACCGAAATGCAGAACTAGTTACAGTATGTACAATGCATAAAGTCATTGGATCAACTGCAACAAACTTTGTCAAGATCAACTCCAACTGGTTGCCGACTCCTGCCAGATTTCCCTTGTCGGCCAACGGATTCGAACCGGCAAAACACTTACTGGCCGGCTTCTCTAACCTTGAGCCTCCTTCTGCCCCTCAGTTGGTGATTAACATGAATATTTTTCAATCTTGCAAGTGACCCCACTTTACACAGTAGTCTAATAAATCTCTTTGATGTAAAAGCCTCTCCGATTCACAAACAAATAACTTCCCAACTAATTTATCACTTACAGTTCAGTAAACATAAAGTAGTTGCTGTTCTTAAATCAGATCTGTAATACTCTTTGCTTTAAAAGTCTGTATCAACTACTATCACCGGTGGTTGATTTTCCTGAATGTAAGGGATGAGTGTGTGCACCAATCCCCTGTTTACTGATTGCCACGTTTCTTAGCCATAGCCTTGGCTAGTTCTGACATGAAGTCCCCGCCCCCGGGCGCTGCTAGCGGTGGTGTAGTCCTCTTGGGTGGAGGGGGGCCTGTTCTCCTCACCGACGGGGTCGATTGTAACCCTGCCGAGGCAGATGGGGGAGGAGGTGGAGGCGGGGGTGCTCCAGCCCCTATATTGGACTGGCGAGGCGGAGGTGCTGGTAAGGAATCCCTGTTGGTCACAGGGCAGAAGGCAGGATCAGGTGGTGGAGGTGGTAGGGGAAAACCTGGGTCCGGTGGTGGTGGTGGTAGGAAGCTGACTGGAGGTGGAGGGGGTAACGAGCCGGCACCTGGACCGAATCCAAGAGTTGGAGGTGGGGGAGGGAGGAAGTCTGGAGGTGACTCAGAGCTGTCGTCCTGGGAGAGAGATGGAGGTGGTGGAGGGAGGTTGGCCATGGATGTCGGTAATGGAGGGAAGCTGGTGGGCAGGCTGGGCAGTTGTCGTGGGACAGAGGTTGCTGGTGGGCTTTTCTTGGTAGCCTGGGGCGGTGGTGGTGGGGGCAGCACTGGGTCAGGGGGTGGCGGGGGTAGGATCTGTGTAGGTAACATGGGTGGTGGTGGAGGCGGTGCATTGCCAACCTTGGCCACGGGTTCTGCAGGGGGCTGTGGAGCATGTCCATTGGCCTGACCAGAAGCTTTGGCTGGGAGAAGAGCAGAGAGAAACAGACAAGCAATAAATAAGATATTTCATCTTATCAATGCAGTCATTAATTCAATTTTGATTTGAAGGGTTCTTGACATTGTACACCCAGTATAGTAAAACAACGATGATCTATCCATTGATAATCTTTTTTGCTCACAGCTAATCTCTACCAGCAGAAAAGGGGTTTACTAACCTTTCGTGGTAGGGGAAGGTGTTGACGGAATGGACGTTGTACCGGCAGTACGGTTGGTCCATGCAGTGGTGATTGCAGCCTTCTTCATCGAAGTTTTGTAGTTTTCGTACAGAGACTTCCCATACTGAGAGGGACAAACACCAACCGTTACAATACACGCAAGACCACCAAACCCTGTCTGTCTAACACGTCACCGTTTGTGTTTATGCCTTAGATATACGGGCTGTTGAGCTGTCTGCGCTCACCTTTGCGATGCGTATCCCCGTCACCCAGAGATTCATGGTCCAGGCGTCATCACAGCACAGATACTTAATATACTGAGACTCTTTCTGGATCTGGGGGTGCTGAAGTTAGGGATGGGGATGGAGAGAAAGGACACATCTTTAGGGTAGCGAATCAGTGGGACAAAACGATCGCGTCACCTCCAACGCAGGTTTTTTGTATCACTACCCTGTATGAGCTTCCAATGTGTTTTTTTTTTTTTTGGGGGGGGGGGGGGGGTGATTCCAGCCATATGATCTCTGAAGTCCTCTAATGTAGATTGCATGAAAATATCAGATATCCACATTAGCAGAATTAAGGGTTACAGACTGATGACAGTGGTGAGATTTAAGATAGTGAACTCCTCCTCCATATTGAATGCGTCACTGAAAAGCTGGTGAAGCTCCCCTTGCCGTTGTTCAAACACAGCAGTTTGTATGAGATCATTGTCTATCTGAGAGAAAATGTCTTGACTTTGTTGTAGGGCCATTACCACACACTGATTGGTATGATTCAGTGTTTTCCACTGTGAAGCGGAATGTGCCTGGTAGTGCCACTAGGGGTCACAGTCTGTTTAAAATTGTGGGCCAGTGCATTTTGTTTTGGTCTTTGTTTTGGTCTCTCAGTGTTGTAAAGCTCACCACTGGGCAGATGTAACCACTACTGTCTGGGTAATATACTGTGATTGAAACTTTGGAGTGTTGAACCCAGTAAACATGGGTTGTGTCACACTATAGTAAGATAATAGAACTGTCCAGCTTGTAGTCCCAAAAAACGAAAACGAGTTAGCATGTTCTACCTCTGGTTCCTGTGTTTACCACAGACCTTATTTTCAGCGTTTATCGGAAAAACCCTACAAAAACCGCATTCATTTCCCCATTAGCTTTGGCCAACGAGCCATGGTGGAGTTAGTCTCCACTAGTGCCTACAGAAAGATGCCATTACTATTGCTCTCTGTAACATCTGAGTCCAAATGCCTAGCTCCGTTACACTCCTTCAGGATTGCAATATGAGCATTGATAACCCAATGCAGAGCTAGATATTAGAGACCTTTGCTAAACTTGCCCAGGGTTCCAACCTGTCTGCTGCATTGACTGAGATCATCTTCCTTCAGCCTCACTTCTTCAACCCTCTGGCCTTGGGGGGGATATCTCTCAGTGAAATGTAATTCTCCTTCCCTCTCTAAGCTCTTTGGCTTTGATTCCCAACACCTCCTAGGCCTAGAGAATAATGGTTGTTGCTGATTCAAGTGTTTCCAAGAGGAGGGAAGAAAAGAAAGAACAGTTTCAGATCCTTAAAAGACTATAACCACCAACCCATCCAATTCTCGTTTTTTCAAATCAGTGTTCTGAGAAGAAGTGCGGATCTTATTGAAAGATACAATGTGAAACCGAGCCAACTGAAGTGAGCCCACTATATTGCCTCCAAGTAAAGGGTTTTCACCAAGACAAACACTCTATTATGACTAACGTGTTACAAACCAAATAACCATTTTTTTGGCGACATTTACAGTGTTCCTCATGCCATTCATTTGATCTAACTCACTTGTAAATTCAATGGCCTGTAAAAAGGGGGGACTTTTCACTTCCTGAAAGTAATGAACTGTCACTATATATTGAAGTTCTCAATTCCAGCGAGGCAGCTGTTGGGTTGACCACAGTACCAGTCTGTAGAGTGACATAAAAATATACCCGAGTTATTTACAATTATAATAAACAAAACCCTCACTGTATGCTTATTTAATATGTACATGCATAGTACTTACACTTGCAGCATATGAGATACTGTACCTTTCCAAATAAAGCTATTCAATATTTAGACTATTACAGTAGCTCATAGTGGAAGAGTTATGCTCGGTTTAAAGGAGCAATCTGCAGTTCAAACAATAACAAAGAGGACACTGCTGTTAATAGTGAAACGCTTGTGGGATGGGGCTGGAGAAAATGTAACCACTCTCAAATTCCTAGACAGAGCTCTGGATGCAAGGACTGACCATTGATCCCAAAATTATAGTCTTAACCATTTTTTTGAGACGATGCAGTGTTTTGTTTAGAATTACACTGTTATTCTGTTATATTCTGCGTTATTGTTATATTCTGCGTTCCGATGGGGTACGACAGTTGAACGAAGCTAATGAGGCATCGATCAAGAATCAATGGGCATACATGATTCATTTAAAAGTCAATAAATGTACGTAGCAATTGAAGATAATATTGGGGAAGAGATGCACTTGTGTAGTTTCTCTCTTTATCTACCTTGCACTAACTGTGACTCTTAAGCTGTGAGACTAAAATGGGTTCGTCCTTCCAAAAAAAAAGTGCTTTCAACTGTTCACTCACCTTCAGAACAAAACAGAAATCTGTTGGGGCCTTGTATTTGTTTTTGAACTCTTTGCCATAGTACACATTTACATTGTCGAACTGGACGAAACACACCAGGTCACGAGATGTCTGTGGGGGGGAAAAAAGGTCGTCAAACTTGAATCTTGCAGTATTGTGTTCGAACACTACAGCCCAACTTCAAAATAATGTGATCACTTAATCAATGCCTTGCAACAAGAGCCAGTAGCCACTGTAGCCTTACAGTAGCACCTAAAATGTAAGGATGTCATGTACGAATGGCGTGTGTATGAATAACTGTTGCCACAAGATGAAAGATGTAAGTGAATATAGGTAGCCAATGAGGTGCAAATACTCCAGTTGTATTTTTAGAGCGGCTTGAAGAGAATAAGGGGTTGATACGGCAAAAAGTACTAAGTACTATAACTTTGTAGTCCAAGAGTAAAGAACCTCCCAGCCGTTTCATTAAGGTCTCAGTTGACATTGAGAGTTTCAGACTTCTTTTTTCTCTTACCTTTTTTGTTGTTGTTGCGGGGAAAAGGGTTACTTCTGATCACATAGCAACTGTGTATGTATGTTGGGTTAGCTGGGAGTGTACAGTGTTCTGTTCACACTAAACTGAGGCTGACTAGGCCATATATTCAGTGGATGTGTTTTCTTTATCTGGGTTGTAGCCCAAGATGTCCCTTTTTGACCTCTGAACTTTGATCTGCTGACCTTGCTCTTCCCTTTGGGCACATAATAAATTCCAGAGGCCCGCAGCAGGAAGAGGCGCTGTTTCCACGACTTCTTGCCATCCTCCCTGAGATAGAGCACCCCCTCTAAGTCAGGCACGATGATGGAGGTCCCACAGAAGTTCTCCTGTGTGGGGAGGAGGCAGGAAGGGAGCAAGAAGTCACAGAAGGGTCACATCATTGGAAACTGCCACTCAACATGAAGTCTCACATCTTTTCAACGGTCTAGTCTACGTGGTGGTGTTTGTGTTATTTACCTCCACGAGTAACTCCTTGTCTCTGTCTTTCATGTCTTTGATAGTTTTCTTGTCCTTCTTCCACAGATAAAAGTTCTATGGTGAGAAAAATATTATCGTTACCATGCCTGTTAAAATATACATTTTACAACAACAACAAAAATCACACATGGTACTTCAACCTTTATCTTAACTGATGTGAAGAGTTTAGATAGCAATAGTAGCCATGCTATTCAAGAGGGATTTAAGTGAAATCATATTTTCTTATATTCACAAGGATTTACACGGTAATCATGTTTCCACGGAAGAATAAAAGCACTTAATAATTGTAAGAATACACAATGTAGTATTTTGGAAATGAGACAATCCCTCACACATTTTTCCATACACTTCAGGCCTGCATATGATACGACAGCCTCTCACTGCCAACAGCCAAAACGCATTAATACAATACAAAGGGCTCTGTTGGAACAATAAACATTGTTTCAACATTATTAAATTGCCATGTCTTTCACTGGCGGACATTTTGTTTGATGCATCAATGTGAAGATGACATAAAGGGGTCTGTCTGTTTTTGAAAGGATATCTCATGATTGAGCAAACACTTGAAAGTAACCAGGGTTGAAATAATGGAGAGATTGATTTGCAAAAACAGAGAGGCCAAGAAAAATGGTCTGCTGAGTATTGAGCTGCCGGGATATCATGACCAGACCACCTCACTCTATTTGAAATCGGGGCAGTCGGCAAAACCTTTTGTCAATTCTTCTTACGGAACAGGCATTTCTGATGATAACTATGCAGGATGTGTATTTGTTCTATGTTTACTCAGCACAAATTATACCCTTAGAAAGGGATTGCCGTTTGAGAAAGCAAGGTGAAAAACTCACCTGAGGGTTTTTGAAGACTTCGTATTTGTCTGGTCTCTCTTGGAAGAGAACTTTGTTTTCACTGTCCCTTGTCCATGCAGACAGTGGGTCTACTAGGTTCTCGTGATCTTCAAACCCCCTTTCTGTCAATACAAAGGCACACAGAGCTCACACAATAACCTGTTATTCATCTATTATAATGTGTTATTATGTTAGTCCTTAGAAAATAATATATCAGGGGTCAGTCAAAGAATGATAAGATGGAGTCTTTGGCCTGCCAACATGTCCTCTTTTTTACATTTACTTATGTTGTCTGAGATTATTGATAGTTTGATCAATATCATTATTGCAACACCTTTTTTTCACCGAAAAAATATGCTGTAGAATATAATGGTGACCCTAACCCTGATAAAACGTCAAACACAGCTATGAAAATGTACATTCTTCACTGCACACATTCATTTAGTTTTGTAAGGTACTGTTATGTTTCTAAACAATTCTAGCATATCACCAAATATAGTTTACGAGACCAATGTATCGAGCACATGGACACACACGGTTTGAAGTAGATTTCACTAACGTACAATTCTCCATTTTACAGTTCTACGCAGAATGGTATTGCGCTTAAAATGGGCCCAATAAAAGACAAGTCGCTCATTTGCTTACAGATTTAAAGTGGCATTACAACACATTAAGTGAACTATTAAGAGAACATTCTGCTTCTTCCCACCACGTTGCCCACCCACGCTCTGGTGTTTCATCATCATGTCTGGGAGTTTCACTGTGGTTTCACCATGTTTCTCAATGACAGGCTACTAGTACTAACTAAAACAGAGACAGGCTTTAAGCATTAGCCAATCGCTTTCAGGGCTGTAGTCTGTGGCCAGGCCTATTACTGCCATTAAATGGCTAGTGAGGGTGTGAGACTTTGCTCCTAAAGGAGTCCCATAGGGGGTGGTTACTGGTTAAAATCCCATTGAACGACATTACTGTATCATCGTGGTATGTTGCAGTGCAGGATGCTGTGTATGGTGAACACATGGATGTCTCACGGAAATAAAAATATTATTTTTATTTCACCTTTATTTCACCTTTATTTAACCAGGTAGGCCAGTTGAGAGCAAGTTCTCATTTACAACTGCGACCTGGCCAAGATAAAGCAAAGCAGTGCGACACAAACAACAACACAGAGTTACACATGGAATAAACAAACATACAGTCAATAATACAATAGAGAAAGTCTATGCACAGTGTGTGCAAATGAGGTAGGATGAGGAGGGTGAGGCACTAAATAGGCCATAGTGGCGAAATTATTACAGTATGGCAAATTAAACACTGGGGTGATAGATGTGCAAAAGATGAGTGTGCAAGTAGCGGTACTGGGGTGCAAATTAGCAGAATAAATAACAATATGGTGATAAGGTAGTTGGATGGGCTATTTACAGATTGGTTATGTGCAGTGATCTGTGAGCTGCTCTGACAGCTGGTGGTTAAAGTTAGTGAGGGAGACATGAGTCTTCAGCTTCAGTGATTTTTGCAGTTCATTCCAGTCATTGGCAGCAGAGAACTGGAAGGAAAGGCGGCCAAAGGATGAATTGGCTTTGTCGGTGACCAGTGAAATATACATGCTGGAGCGCGTGCTACGGGTGGGTGCTGCTATGGTGACCAGTGAGCTGAGATAAGGCGGGGCTTTACCAAGCAACAACTTATAGATGACCTGGAGCCTGTGGGTTTAGCGATGGATATGAAGCGAGGGCCAGACAATGAGAGCAAACAGGTCGCAGTGGTGGGGCTTTGGTGACAAAACAGATGGCCCTGTGATAGACTGCATCCAATTTGCTGAGTAGAGTGTTGGAGGCTATTTTGTAAATGACATCGCCGAAGTCAAGGATCGGTAGGATAGTCAGTTTTACTAGGGTATGTTTGGCAGCATGAGTGAAGGATGCTTTGTTGTGAAATAGGAAGCCGATTCTACATTTAATTTTGGATTGAAGATGCTTAATGTGAGTCTGGAAGGAGAGTTTACAGTCTAACAAGACACCTAGGTATTTATAATTGTCCACATATTCTAAGTCAGAACCGTCCAGAGTAGTGATGCTGGACGGGTGGGTAGGTGTGGGCAGCGATCGGTTGAAGAGCATGCATTTAGTTTTGCTTGCATTTAAGAGCAGTTGGAGGCCACGGAAGGAGAGTTGTATGCCATTGAAGCTCGTCTGGAGGTTAGTTAACACAGTGTCCAAAGAAGGGCCAGAGGTATACAGAATGGCGTTGTCTGCATAGAGGTGGATCAGAGAATCACCAGCAGCAAGAGCGACATCATTGATGTATACAGAGAAAAGAGTCGGCCCGAAGTTTGAACTCTGTGGCACCCCCATAGAGACTGCCAGAAGTCTGGACAACAGGCCCTCTGATTTGACACACTGAACTCTTTCAGAGAAGTAGTTGGTGAACCAGGCACGGCAGTCATTTGAGAAACCCAGGCTGTTGAGTCTGCCGATAAGAATGTGGTGATTGACAAAGTCGAAAGCCTTGGCCAGGTTGATGAATACAGCTGCACAGTATTGTCTCTTATTGATGGCAGTTATGATATTGTTTAGGACCTTGAGCGTGGCTGAGGTGCACCCGTGACCAGCTCGGAAACCAGATTGCATAGCGGAGAAGGTAAGGTGGGATTTGAAATGGTCGTTGATCTATTTGTTAACTTGGCTTTCGAAGACCTTAGAAAGGCAGGGTAGGATAGATATAGGTCTGTAGCAGTTTGGGTCTAGAGTGTCTCCCCCTTTGAAGAGGGGGATGACCGCGGCAGCTTTCCAATCTTTGGGGATCTCAGACGATACGAAAGAGATGTTGAACAAGCTAGTAATAGGGGTTGCAACCATTTCGGCGATAATTTTAGGAAGAGAGGGTCCAGATTGTCTTGCCCTGCTGATTTGTACGGGTCCAGATTTTGCAGCTCTTTCAGAACATCAGCTATCTGATTAAGTAAATGGCACTTCAAGGGGGTAGACTTCAGCTTTAATTTGACAATGCCAACAGTGGTAAGCTATGAGTGTACATTTGACAATTTTCCAGAACATTTGCACCATGTAACATGTACAGTAAAACATTATGTTCACAAGGATGTTTTAGGACGCAGATCAAAATCAATTTAATTTCCAATCGATCAGATATGTTTTGAGGTTTTATAGAAGCAGACGTACTGTATGCCTTGAAACAAAAATACGTTTTGTTGCGAGTGACGCGTATCTGTGTCATAGACAGGAATGTAGCATTGAGCATAGAGTCATATCAGCAGTACTTCTGGTTTGTTCAAGAGTAACAGTTCAAGAGCAACACCCTGTCATGGAATATAGTCTTAAGAGATAACAGTCCAAAATGTCATGTGGGTGAGGTGGCCGACATTGGTCTTCAAATAGCCCTCATGACAAAAAATAAACCAAGTGTTGACCAATGGGAAGTTCCTTTTTCCACTCATTTCCATTGGGGTTTAAAATACATGCAAATGCACCACTGTATTCAAATTGCACTAACAGGAATTCAAAGATTATCATGAAGTCAAGTTGTGATCCACTGTTATAGAATATGGGCAATGGTTTGAAGGTTTGTCTTGACTCTCCATAAACTGACTGCAATTAGAGAAATGAGCTTAGCGTTATAGGAAACCAGAAAGGATTACAGATGATCAGAAATGTATTACATCAGGTAAATCATGATTTGCATGTTTTTCTCCAGAGCAAACCGAAGACATGGTAATGAGCTGACTGAACAAACATGTTGCCTATAAAGTCCAACAGTTGCTAAGGTAGAGAGATGGAGGATTGAGGTCATGAGGACTATATTTCCGCAAAACAGGGAGGATGACTGACCGTGCCCAATGCAGGAAATGAAACCCACCTGCCTTGTGTGTGTGTGTGTGTGTGTGTGTGTGTGTGTGTGTGTGTGTGTGTGCGCGTGTGTGTGTGTGGTGGGTTACATCAACGCCTTATTGTGTGCTCACCACAGCAAGGCTGTCATCGTGCCAATGAAAACACAGTCCATCATCTGGACCTGAATAAAATCCCACCTGGTACATCACCCTCTGTATGTGTGGTATAGAGTGAGCGCATTGAAACCACAGAACAGTATATATTGTGTGTGCGTGCCTGCGTGGGTCTGTGTGTGTTTGGCGAGAGGATCAGGCTCACCAAGCTGCAGCTCGGGGTTGGTCTCTGACAGGCTCCAGTCCACGTTGCAGTCACAGTGGGTCTTCTCAAACAGGTTGTCTAGAACATCCCTCACTGTCTGTCTCTCATCCACCATCAGTGTCTTGGAGCTACCGTCATGCATCACCACTTTCACCACCAGCTGCATAGAGATACGAGACATTTACAGAGATGAGCATTTAAATGTTGCCGGCATTGGAAAGTATGTATTGTGTACTAAATCCGAGTAATACTTGTAATGACAGTAGGACACTGTTCAGGTTGTCGTTTCATGGTTTATTTATGTGTTACAGAACGAGATGTGAGCTTTTCATTAATCATGACTCACGACACCTGGTGTGTCCTATTCATGACAGCTCATAACAAATGACTTCTCACTTGCATGATAAAGCTGTAGAGTACATGGGTAATGTATGGATAAAACAGTTGATAGCTTCATATTCCTCTCCATATAGCTTCATAATTCTTTCATGAACGCTTATGCAGAGCTCATTCCATCAGTCATTTCATAGGCTTTAATGTATATGACAGCTTTATAGCCCAGAGTGTGTTTCCAGTACGATGTTGATGAGAAAACAGTACAGGTGTGTGGGGGCGGGGGGGGGGGGGGATAATACAGATGTCTTGATTCCAGCTGACCGTTGTATAACAGTCCTCAAAGAGCTAGCCGCTACAGCTAGCATTGGCGCTTGCTGAGCAGTCTCAGGGGAGCATTGAATGATCATTAGCCTCTATGGAGCTATGGTGGTCATGGTCTTGCTATCGCCCCATAAATAAAGCCCAAAATAGACTGGAATTAAGCTCACACATCCTGGCTCATGTGTCCTTGAATTTCCTGTCGTCTGGCAACAGATCCCAACTTAGGAAGCAGAGAAGCTTCGCAGACCATCCAGAGGTCAGCCAAGTTGTGTCATAAAAATGTGTCTTTCGAAGACGATAGCGTCATAGAGGATTTGTCGTTTTGGGTCAGGTTTTTTCCCCCATCTCCTACGAAGAATAATGGATGGATGTGCACCATATGGTTAAGTAGTGTGTGTGTAATGGATCACTTATAGAACTAGGTGTCTTCAAACAAGTGGATTCTCAAATGAAATGTGCTCATTCTGGAACCTTGGCTTTAACCTTTAGAACACGTAAAGGAAAAGGCCTCATTGGCGTTTGACCACAGAGAACGACACTGCAGACCACAGAGAAATGAAACGCCTCTCTGCTCAGGACAGGTGTTTCTATGAAACCGGCCAGAGACCGCAGAAAGTCTGTTTCCTGAACCTTCATTTGTGTCATTTTATATTGCCATTAGGCACATTGGCCTACATGACTGCAATGTCACCTAATCTAGTTACCTTACACACTGCTTCAGGCATTTATAAAAAAAATGCATTTAACCTTTATTTTGACATGGAGTCAGGATGAGACCAAGGTCTCTTTTACAGATGAGCCCTGTAATTACAAGCATATACACATCAATACAATATGAAAACAAAACAGAGATGCAATACACAGTCATGGAAAACAAGCACATTCTTCATTAAAAAGGTCCTCAATCAGCTGTCTGAAATGCCCTAGATGCACCAATTCACCCAATTTTAGAAAGTTTTGGAGATTATTCCACAAGTAAGCTGATTTACCTAACTCTGTAGACACCGAAGGAATTTCCAGAGTTAGCCATCCCTGAGACCGGCATGGTAATGCGTATGTCTAAAGCGGACGTTTTTGTAAAATAGCATTATAAAAAAAAAGAGAGAAAAGAGGGCCAACCTACTTTCTGATACAGAATGCAGTGATGTGCACTAAGCCTATTGCCCGTAATAAAGCGCAATGCTCTGTGATAAACTACAGTGCATACATCCAATGGTTTCAATGTATTGGTAGCTGCATATTGGTTGTTGATAACCATTTCCAGGTCTTGCCATAGATTTTCAAGCCGATTTAAGTCAAAACTGTAACTCGGCCACTCCGGAACATTCACTGTCTTCTTGGTAAGCTACTCAAGAGTAGAGTTAGCCTTTTTTTGTTATTATCTTTCTGAAAGGTGAATTCATCTCCCAGTGTCTAATGGAAAGCTTACTGAACCAGGTTTTCCTCTTGGATTTTGACTGTGATTAACTCTATTCTGTTTATTTTGTATCCTGAAAACATTCCTTAACAATTACAAGCATACCCATAACATGATGCAGCCACCACTATGCTTGGAATATGTAGAGTGGTACTCAGTAATGTGATTTGCCCCAAAAATAACACTTTGTATTCAGGGCAAAAAGTTAATTGGTTTGCCACATATTTTACAGTATTACTTTAGTGTCTTGTTGCAAACAGGATGCAAGTTTTGGAATATTTTATTTATGTATAGGCTTCCTTCTTTTCGCTTTGTCACTTAGTTTAGTATTATGGTGTAACTACAATGTTGTTGATCCATCCTCAGTTTTCTGTTATGACAGCCATTAAACTAAATTCACCATTGGACTCATGGTGAAATCCCTGAGCGGATTCCTTCCTCTCCGGCAACTGAGTTAGGAAGAAGGCTTGTGTCTTTGTAATGACTAGGGGTATTGATACACCATCCAAAGTGTAATTAATAACTTCGCCATGCTCAAAGGTATATTCAATGTCTGTTTTTTAGCATCTACCAATAAATGCCCTTCTTTGCGAGACATTGGTAAACGTCCCTGTTCTTTGTGGTTGAATCTGTGTTTGAAATTCACTGCTTGAGTGAGGGACCTTGCAGATAATTGTATGTGAAGTTTACAGAGATGAGGTAGTTCTAAAAAATATATTTTAAACTCTATTATTGCACACAGAGTGAGTCCATGCAACTTATACTTGTTGAGTAATTTTTTTACTACTGAACATATTTATGCTTGCCATAACAAAGGGTTTGAATACTTCTTGACTCAAGACCTTTCAGCTTTTCATTTTTTATTCATTTGTAAATATTCTGAAAAACATAATTCCATTGTGACATAATGGGGTATTGTGTTTAGGCCAGTGACCAAAAATCTCAATTTAATCAAATTTTAATTCAGATTGTAATACAACAAAATGTGTAAAAAGTCAAGGGGTGTGAATACTTTCTGAAGGCACTGTATAAGCAAGGACACAATCAATGTTGCCACCATCCAATATTCTTATGCATAAATCATCATATACCATTTTAAGTGTTTTGAAAAATAACATAGACTTGGTTTTACCTGCATTAAGTACCAATTTCAGTTCAACAAAGCCTTTCTGCAATGGAATAAAGGCAGATTGTAGCTCTGAAAGAGCCCTGTCAACTGTGGGGCAATAGCATACACAACTGTGTTATCTGCATACAGGTAGGTATGTTCAAATTTCTTGCAGATAGACCAATATTGTTTTTATAGAGAGTAAAAAGTACAGGACCTAAAATCGACCCCTGTGGGACACCTTTCGCATTATCAAGGAAACTTGACTTAACACCATCAGAGAATACTCATTGTGTCCTTTCTGTAATGTAGTTTTTAAACCAATTACATGATGCCTGATCCAGGCCAACTTCAGACAGTCTTTGAATTAGTAGAAAGTGGTCAACGATATCAAACACTTTTGACAGATCAAAGAAGAGGGCAGCACAGAGTTTCCAGAGTTTCCTACAATTTACCACATCATTTAAAACCAGTGATTCAGCAGAGATGGTGCTATGATTTGACCTTAAACCAGATTGATAAGCACTTAGAATTAATTTCTTAGCTAGGGAAGACATAAACGGAAAGTTGATAGGCAAGACAGTTTAGAGATTGGGCAATAAATATGTAGGTCGGAGGGGTCACCAGCTTTGTGGAGAGGAAGCACATGGGCAACCTTCCAAACCCTGGAGTTAGCACCAGAGATAATCGTCAGGTTAAAAGTATGTGTCAATGATTCTGCAATCAGGGGAACATAAAGCTGCAACAAGAAAGGATCAAGCAGATCAGCCCCAGTGCATTTTAATTTAAAAAAAGAATCAAGCCAGGCGTCTAGTTGAAATGAAAACAAAGATTGACTAGAAGTTGACAGATCTTTCTTTGAGTAAACTAGAGGCTGGGAGACGGAAGAGCAGTTGAACTGTTTTCCAAAATTAAGAGAGATCACCAGCAGTCTAAGATAGAACTTAGAGTGTAGCTTGATTTTATCTTTCTTAATTGAAGAAGTGCATCTATTTTGCAATTGCCTGAAAAGCTGCCAATCCGCTGCTGAGTGACAATGTTTGACATGTTCCAATGTCATGTTATGATGCTGTTATGACAGCTTATTACATCTATTATATAATATTAATGATGGTTTATTTTCAAAAGCATTATTGCGGTGAATCTGAGTAAAATTGTAGATTTCACAAACCAAGCTATTTTCTCTCTTGCTAGCAGTAGTGCCAGAAAGGCCACATGTGTCAGTGATTTAGCAGACGGCTGCTTTGAAGATGTGGAAGTGTCCACAAATCACACAGAGAAGGAAACCATTTTGTCCTATGTAAGGCAGACATCAATTATCAGGATGAATGGAAACAGAAAAGAGAATGATCATTGAGCTTGACTGCTGTTCGGGGTTTTCTTTCCTTCTCCCCGAAATGCCTCTTTTGGTTGGTGGACAATGTATTGGATTTTGTATAGTGTTTCATCCTCTGTCATGCTACTTACCTTTTTGACTTTGGCCTCTTTCAGCTTCTCCAATGCCAGTTTGATTTTGTCTGCTTTCATCTGTGCCTCTATTTCTTCCTGAAGGAAAATGTGACATAGAGCACAGTAGGTTTATAATTAAGCAATAAGGCCCGAAGGGATGTGGTATATGGCTAATATACCAGGGCTAAGGGCTGTTCTTAGGTACAACGCATTGCGGAGTGGTATATTGGCCTTTTATCACAAACCCCCGAGGTGTCTTATTGCTATTATAAACTGGTTACCAATGAAATTAGAGTAGTAAAAATAAATGTTTTGTCATACACGTGGTATACGGTCTGACATACCACGGCTGTCAGCCAATCAGCATTCAGGGCTCAAACCAACCAGCTAATAACACACAACAAATCCTTGCTACTGTATATAATGTGCATTAGTCATATGTTACGTAGCATAGGTTATGAAAAATGGATGATGCCGGATGGCTATTGAATGTGTCATGTTGTGTCTTGTCTCTGTCCTTTCCCTTCACCCTGTCTCCCTCTGCTGGTCGTTGTTAGGTTACCTTTTCTCCCCCGCTTTCTCCCAGCTGTTCCTTGTCTCCTCTAACTACCCATTCACCCCGTTTCCCACCTGTTCCCTTTTTCCCTCTGATTAGGTCCCTATATCTCTCTCTGTTTCTGTTCCTGTCCTTGTCGGATTCTTGTTTGTGTTTCATGCCTGAGCCAGACTATCGTCATGTTTGCTGTAACCTTGTCCTGTCCTGTCGGAATCTGCCGGTCTATCTGAGCCTACCTATGTTTGGTTATTAAAGAAGCTCTGTTTAAGTTAGTTCGCTTTTGGGTCCTCATTCACTCACCATAACAGAAGAATCCGACCAAGAATGGACCCAGCGACTTCGGATCCTCTCCACTCAGCCGTCGGGATCCAGGGAGCGATGCTAGGCAGACACGAGCAGGAAGTGTCTGCTGCTCGACATGCCGTTGAGACCCTGGCCACCCAAGTCTCCAACCTCACAGAACAGGTTCACCATCTCCGCCTCGATCCACCGGCCACTTCCAGGGCTTTCGAATCTCCGGAGCCCAGAATCAATAACCCGCCGTGTTACTCTGGGGAGCCCACTGAATGCCGCTCGTTCCTCACCCAGTGTGATATTGTGTTTTCTCTCCAGCCCAACACTTACTCCAGGAGCACTGCTCGTGTCGCCTACGTCATATCTCTCCTTATTGGACGGGCTCGTGAGTGGGGCACGGCAATCTGGGAGGCAAGGGCTGAGTGTACTAACCAGTATCAGGACTTTAAGGAGGAGATGATACGGGTTTTTGATCGATCTGTTTTTGGGGAGGAGGCTTCCAGGGCCCTGTCTTCCCTATGTCAAGGTAATCGATCCATAACAGACTACTCTATTGAGTTTCGCACTCTTGCTGCCTCCAGTGGCTGGAACGAGCCGGCTTTGCTCGCTCGTTTTCTGGAGGGTCTCCGCGCAGAGGTAAAGGATGAGATTCTCTCCCGGGAGGTCCCTTCCAGCGTGGATTCCCTGATTGAACTCGCTATTCGCATTGAGCGACGGGTTGATCTGCGTCACCGAGCTCGTGGAAAGGAGCTCGCGTTCTCCGTTGCCCCCCTCTCCGCATCACTACCATCTTCCTCTGCCGGCTCGGGAGCTGAGCCTATGCAGCTGGGAGGTATCCGCATCTCGACTAAGGAGAGGGAACGGAGAATCACCAACCGCCTCTGTCTCTATTGCGGTTCTGCTGGTCATTTTGTCACTTCATGTCCAGTAAAAGCCAGAGCTCATCAGTAAGCGGAGGGCTACTGGTGAGCGCTACTACTCCTGTCTCTCCTTCAAGATCCTGCACTACCTTGTCGGTCCATCTACGCTGGACCGGTTCGTCAGCTTCCTGCAGTGCCTTAATAGACTCTGGGGCGGAGGGCTGTTTTATGGACGAGACCTGGGCTCGGGAACATGACATTCCTCTCAGACAGTTAAGGGAGTCCACGGCCTTGTTCGCCCTGGATGGTAGTCCTCTCCCCAGGATTCAGCGTGAGACGCTACCTTTAACCCTCACTGTTTCTGGTAATCATAGCGAAACCATTTCTTTTTTGATTTTTCGTTCACCTTTTACACCTGTTGTTTTGGGCCATCCCTGGCTAGTTTGTCATAATCCTTCCATTAATTGGTCTAGTAATTCTATCCTCTCCTGGAACGTCTCTTGTCATGTGAAATGTTTAATGTCTGCTATCCCTCCTGTTTCCTCTGTCTCTTCTTCACAGGAGGAGCCTGGTGATTTGACAGGGGTGCCGGAGGAATATCACGATCTGCGCACGGTGTTCAGTCGGTCCAGGGCCACCTCTCTTCCTCCACACCGGTCGTATGATTGTAGTATTGATCTCCTTCCGGGAACCACTCCCCCCCGGGGTAGACTATACTCTCTGTCGGCTCCCGAACGTAAGGCTCTCGAGGATTATTTGTCTGTAGCTCTTGACGCCGGTACCATAGTCCCCTCCTCCTCTCCCGCCGGAGCGGGGTTTTTTTTTGTCAAGAAGAAGGACGGGTCTCTGCGCCCCTGCATAGATTATCGAGGGCTGAATGACATAACAGTTAAGAATCGTTATCCGCTTCCTCTTATGTCTTCAGCCTTCGAGATTCTGCAGGGAGCCAGGTTTTTCACTAAGTTGGACCTTCGTAACGCTTACCATCTCGTGCGCATCAGGGAGGGGGACGAGTGGAAGACGGCGTTTAACACTCCGTTAGGGCACTTTGAATACCGGGTTCTTCCTTTCGGCCTCGCTAACGCTCCAGCTGTCTTTCAGGCATTAGTCAATGATGTCCTGAGAGACATGCTGAACATCTTTGTTTTCGTTTACCTTGACGATATCCTGATTTTTTCACCGTCACTCCAGATTCATGTTCAGCACGTTCGACGTGTCCTCCAGCGCTTTTTAGAGAATTGTCTTTTTGTGAAGGCTGAGAAGTGCACTTTTCATGCCTCCTCCGTCACATTTCTCGGTTCTGTTATTTCCGCTGAAGGCATTAAGATGGATCCCGCTAAAGTCCAAGCTGTCATTGATTGGCCCGTCCCTAAGTCACGCGTCGAGCTGCAGCGCTTTCTCGGCTTCGCGAACTTCTATCGTCGTTTCATCCGTAATTTCGGTCAGGTGGCCGCTCCTCTCACAGCCCTTACTTCTGTCAAGACGTGCTTTAAGTGGTCCGTTTCCGCCCAGGGAGCTTTTGATCTCCTCAAGAATCGTTTTACATCCGCTCCTATCCTTGTTACACCTGACGTCTCTAGACAGTTCGTTGTCGAGGTTGACGCGTCAGAGGTGGGCGTGGGAGCCATTCTTTCTCAGCGCTCCCTCTCTGACGACAAGGTCCACCCATGCGCGTATTTTTCTCATCGCCTGTCGCCGTCGGAACGTAACTATGATGTGGGTAACCGCGAACTGCTCGCCATCCGGTTAGCCCTAGGCGAATGGCGACAGTGGTTGGAGGGGGCGACCGTTCCTTTTGTCGTTTGGACTGACCATAGGAACCTTGAGTACATCCGTTCTGCCAAACGACTTAATGCGCGTCAGGCGCGTTGGGCGCTGTTTTTCGCTCGTTTCGAGTTCGTGATTTCTTATCGTCCGGGCTCTAAGAACACCAAGCCTGATGCTTTGTCTCGTCTCTTCAGTTCTTCAGTAGCCTCCACTGACCCCGAGGGGATTCTCCCTGAGGGGCGTGTTGTCGGGTTGACTGTCTGGGGAATTGAGAGGCAGGTAAAACAAGCGCTCACTCACACTCCGTCGCCGCGCGCTTGTCCTAGGAACCTTCTTTTCGTTCCCGTTCCTACTCGTCTGGCCGTTCTTCAGTGGGCTCACTCTGCCAAGTTAGCCGGCCACCCTGGCGTTCGGGGTACGCTTGCTTCCATTCGCCAGCGTTTTTGGTGGCCCACCCGGGAGCATGACACGCGTCGTTTCGTGGCTGCTTGTTCGGTCTGCGCGCAGACTAAGTCCGGTAACTCTCCTCCTGCCGGCCGTCTCAGGCCGCTTCCTATTCCCTCTCGACCGTGGTCTCACATCGCCTTAGATTTTGTCACCGGACTGCCTTCGTCAGCGGGGAAGACTGTTATTCTTACGGTTGTCGATAGGTTCTCTAAGGCGGCCCATTTCATTCCCCTTGCTAAGCTTCCTTCTGCTAAAGAGACGGCACAAATCATCATCGAGAATGTGTTCAGAATTCATGGCCTTCCGTCAGACGTCGTTTCGGACAGAGGTCCGCAATTCACGTCTCAATTTTGGAGGGAGTTTTGCCGTTTGATTGGGGCTTCCGTCAGTCTCTCTTCCGGCTTTCACCCCCAGTCTAACGGTCAAGCAGAACGGGCCAATCAGACTATTGGTCGCATCTTACGCAGTCTTTCTTTTCGCAACCCTGCGTCTTGGTCAGAACAGCTTCCCTGGGCAGAATACGCCCACAACTCGCTTCCTTCGTCTGCGACCGGGCTATCTCCTTTTCAGAGTAGCCTCGGGTACCAGCCTCCGCTGTTCTCATCTCAGTTCGCCGAGTCCAGCGTCCCCTCCGCTCAGGCTTTTGTCCAACGTTGCGAGCGCACCTGGAAGAGGGTCAGGTCTGCACTTTGCCGTTATAGGGCGCAGACTGTGAGGGCTGCTAATAAGCGTAGAACTAAGAGTCCTAGATATTGTCGCGGTCAGAGAGTTTGGCTCTCCACTCAGAACCTTCCCCTTAAGACGGCTTCTCGCAAGTTGACCCCGCGGTTCATTGGTCCGTTCCGTATTTCTCGGGTCATTAATCCTGTCGCAGTTCAACTTCTTCTTCCGCGATACCTTCGTCGCGTCCACCCGGTCTTCCATGTCTCCTGTATTAAGCCCGTTCTTCGCGCCCCCGCTCGTCTTCCTCCCCCCCCCCCCCATCCTTGTCGAGGGCGCACCCATCTACAGGGTCCGCAGGATTTTGGACATGCGTCCTCGGGGCCGTGGTCACCAGTACCTTGTCGATTGGGAGGGGTACGGTCCTGAGGAGAGGAGTTGGGTTCCCTCTCGGGACGTGCTGGACCGTGCGCTGATCGAGGATTTCCTCCGTTGCCGCCAGGTTTCCTCCTCGAGTGCGCCAGGAGGCGCTCGGTGAGTGGGGGGGTACTGTCATGTTGTGTCTTGTCTCTGTCCTTTCCCTTCACCCTGTCTCCCTCTGCTGGTCGTTGTTAGGTTACCTTTTCTCCCCCGCTTTCTCCCAGCTGTTCCTTGTCTCCTCTAACTACCCATTCACCCCGTTTCCCACCTGTTCCCTTTTTCCCTCTGATTAGGTCCCTATATCTCTCTCTGTTTCTGTTCCTGTCCTTGTCGGATTCTTGTTTGTGTTTCATGCCTGAGCCAGACTATCGTCATGTTTGCTGTAACCTTGTCCTGTCCTGTCGGAATCTGCCGGTCTATCTGAGCCTACCTATGTTTGGTTATTAAAGAAGCTCTGTTTAAGTTAGTTCGCTTTTGGGTCCTCATTCACTCACCATAACAGAATGAGGTCAGATAATGATGGACCCAGAGCCATATACTGGATACATACATCTCCATGCAGTATATGTCTCTGAATGGACCAATAGCAAAGCAGGAGCTGAGTGACGATGGACAGTATTGTGGGTAGTGTTATGTGTGACTGTGACTGTGATGGATACCTGGTGTTTTTCACCTCCGTCGGCGGCAGTCAGAAGGACTGTTAAATGAATCAAATCTCTCACACTAACCCCTCTATCGATCCTGTTACTCTTTCCCCCCTATCTATGTGTGTGTTTGGTCCATTACAGACAGAATACCTGCTTTTCACTCTGAGGTATTGTAATAGATGCCCCAGTGGCCTGGGCCAGGAAACAATCTCACTATGACTTCACTGTGAGAAGGTGGTAAATACAATACCATCCTTCCCTGACTTCAAGTACATGTATAGCTTCATTATACAGGCCCTCTATCTTGCAAGTATCTGTTTCAAGCACCTAATGTAAACAATGAGTTTGCGTTGATCTAAATTCCAATTTCCAATTCCTTTGTTGTAGTCACACTAGAAAAGAGTGTCTGCTAGAGTAAAGTGGAAAAAATGTGGATATAATCAAATGAGTCTGTGCTGTCTCTGTCAGGATGAGACGTGGCTGACAGGCTTTAAAACGATGGAGTGTAGCTTGTTCACTTCCTCTGTGCTCAGCTAAAGGCCTTTAGTGCTGGCCTAGGTGTCGAACCTGAGCTGACTCACCATGGAGAGCTTAGCATGCTGTGGAAGTGTAGGTGGCGAGAGAATGGGTGCGGGGGAGTCAGTTAGTGGGGCGCTAAAGGTGTTGGGGCCTCTCTCAGGTGAGGTGGGGGTGGAGAGTGAGGACTCTGGGTAGAAGCTGAGCCCATGCGAAGCGGGAGGTAGGTCCGGGTGCGGCGCTTCAGCCTCTTTCTGCCCTCCTAGCTCCGCCGCCAGCTTCTCCTCTGTATCATTGAGGTCGGCCATCAAATCAGCCATTAGTGCGTCCAAGTCATTTTCCTCCAATTCATTCAGGGATTCAACTGTGTAGAAAAGAGGAAAAACAAAATGAAGCTCAAGCTACGATATAATAACAAAGGACATTTTGACCTTGCTATGACACAAGCTCCAGACAAATACTGCTTGTTTTGCACTGAGTGAAAGCCGGAGGCCTACAGCTATAATTGGTGTGTCGGCTGGATCTTAATCTCTGTCTGAAATTAGAGCCTGAACAGTAGCCAGACATATTCCAGAGGTATGATTAGTAACTCTATTTCTACCTCTCTGCGTCATTGGTTCAATCTTAATTTCTGGTAATTTTCTAGGTAATTGATGTCATTCTTCCCCAAGAAAAGTGACCCACTGGAGAAATATAGGCGTCATACTGTACCAAAGTTAGAAAAGGCCGACGTTGGCCTCTGGGATTTTTAAACTGATATCTGAGACATTTGAACACTATATTTTTAACACTGGCAGTGTTTGGTAGGGCCATAATTAGGCCTGTGATTTACCGTTCATATCAGCAAAGCCCATGGAGAAGTTATTTTCTTTGCTTGAGCTAGAAGGTGGCTCTGGGGGCAGCGTTTCAACCCCAAGACTCTGCAGGGAAAAACGAAGAGCAAAGGAGTTTAACAATAAACCAAAGACAACAACTCCAGTCCCCATGTAGCCATCTGGATTTCTAAATCCATTGTCTTGCATAGAGAACAGTTGAAGGACTAATGTCAAATTCATGAAATCAAATGAGAAATGACGTTCAGTATTAGGTATCTCAGGCAACATGGAGTTTTAATAGAAAACAGGAAGTGAGTGTGAAAGTATCAAGTGTTAAACTTGATACGTGTCTTCAAACAGTTATGCTAATGTCCACCCTGCTTATGAGTTTAACATTCTACCCCCTTTCTTAAAGGGGAGTGTGGCTGTGTTTTTAAAAAGAAACGGTGGTTCTCTCGCTGTTTCGCGGCTGCCTGGCAGTCTGAAGTGTCTTATTGATCGTTGATCGTGTGCTTTAGTGTTACTGTCCTGTTTCTCATAAGCAGTGCTTTATTTACCCGTGGTTTCGGTCCAAATAGACAGGGAACAATCCGAAACATCGCTACTGTGTTGCCCATAGAATATCATTGTTATTATGTTACTAGCAACTCTTCAACGGAATGAGGAGTAATATATGCATCCTTACAGGAAGATGGGGTCCATAATACTGACCATATTGTATTGCAGATCTGTGTGTATGAATAACGTATACATGTTTTTCTTGCGGGTTTGCATAATAGTCAGCAGCAGCTGGCATTTGGGGGATCACCTTGAAGAAATGAAGAGAGATGAATGCTATCTTCCCTGGTGAGCGAAAGCACAACAGTCATGACTACTGTCAGTTTGAAACTTAGGGACATGTATTGTGTACGGTATATTAGATCGTGTGAGGTCCTTTTATCAACAGTTGTTGGGGATTTTATCTGGACATGTCTATCCTGTGTGACTGCTGGCATCCGTTGTGAAGATGTTTAAACATGCAGCATGACAAACGTTACAATTCACAGGCATTTCTGACATTTATAAGAATGTATAAACATTTGTAAGTATTTATAAAGGCTTATTCAGGGTAGTTGTTAATACAGTGTTTACAAAGGGTGAGTTACAAATGCCCAAGGCATTGCTGTTGTGTGTGGACTGAACTCACCTGTGTGAGGAGATCCATCTCCCCCAACAAGTCACTAAACATAGCGTCTATGTCGTCCATCTGTTGAAGACAAGTCAAGGGATGAGCGAGGAAGGACCTAGAACCTACCACATTGGCAATAGGTAAAGTCGTAGATTGAGACTGATACATTACATCTCAGCACAAGAAAGCTATTTCCAACCGGAGAATGTTAGGAATGAGTTTGAGATTATATTTAAGATTGTCATGCGCAAACATACTGTGTCACCTTTGAAGGAGTGCACACTAACTTCGACACACACACCGCATTTCTCCATTTCTGTGTTGAACCGCCAACTGTAGGAGATCAATGCACTATAGAATGTTTTCATTCGTAATATGTAGCCAAGGGCCAAATGTTCTTGCTCAACCTCCCCAACATAGACTCCAGGAAGTAAAGCATGGTATGTTTAACTCCAGGCATTCATTCCTTGTCAAGACATGCAGTGCCTTTCAAAACTCCTTTTTGGGGAACTGCTTGAGTACAATAAATTATGAAAGATAGTTCATTACTTGTTTCATACGTTGTTTGGTTGATAATCCAATAATGTGGATATATAGAAAGTCAATCAATCAGATACTGGAATTCACTTCCTGGTTAGGCCAAACAAAAAAACAAACAAACTTTCAAACAGACCTTCCCCTTGCCCAGAAATGTTACACCTACTGTACATCACTGATAGAGTATGTACAGTACGTTGATATCTTAGATTAGGGCTGAGGCTTTTATGCATTTGAAATGCAGACAGTAATATCTTCCCCTTCGATACTTTTAAAATGTCATTGCCTTGATTACATTCAAGACCACCTTTTAGTTTCTTAAACTCAGGAAAATAATGTGGATGACGTGGTAAATTAAGTTAAAATAGCATAATTTTGGTATGCCCGGTAAATCATTAAATTAACTGAGGATAAAGGTTGAGTTAAGGTAAGTTACACCACAAATTATTACTCAATCACAATAATTTTTTTTTGACCTTTATTTAACTAGGCAAGTCAGTTAAGAACAAATTCTTATTTTCAATGACGGCTTAGGAACAGCGGGTTAACTGCCTGTTCAGGGGCAGAACGACAGATTTGTACCTTGTCAGCTTGGGGATTTGAACTTGCAACCTTTCGGTTACTAGTCCAACACTCTAACCACTAGGCTACCCTGTCACCCCTGAATTAGTTGCTTATCAAATTACTCATCAAGAAGGAAAATCCAGACCCACTTTTAACAGACATGATCAGATCCTCAGTTGTCATACTATGACTCCCATGGTACTATTGTTGGCATGAGTGTGTAGGCTTAATTTATCATGGGGCCACCTACTTTCAACATCACGAGAAGCAATCAATTTTTATTGACTTAAGTCAACGTAAAAAAAATTGATTGGGAGCCATATCGAGAGCTACCGTAGTCATGATGTACATTATGCTGTCTCTTTCTCACACACAATATGTTAAGCCCCATTATCTGTAGTAGAACAAATGTTACGGTGTGCCGGACTGTGCAGTCAAAACACAAATCGTGTTTTTCTATCGTAGAATATGGCTAATTTAGTAATGATGTAGGATTGGTGAGATGTATAGAATATGTCATTAAATATACTCATGGGTAATTCACATACAATTCATGTCAAATTCATAATTCATTTCAAAACAAACCATTGAAAATAAAATGTTTTGTCAAGATGTAATCTACGACCAGCTAGACTGGCATTCGACAAACGTTAACTTCTCAAGGGAAAATGTGATTCACTGCTTCATTGCAGGCATCATTATATACAGTAACGTTAGTGATATCAAGTTTCTCTAAAACTATTTTAATCCATAACAGATTGAGCACTTGTTTGTACAGATAACACCTGTGTGTGTGGGTACGTGTGTTGCTCCCCCACCCTTGCTAGAATGTCCGGTGTGTCCCAAAACAGAGGGAAGTGGTTACAGGGCAACTTCCTCTTGCTTCTCGTGATGTTGAAAGTATTTGTGAAGGTTGCAGGAGATGGTAGCATGCAATGTCTTTTGCAAGCACTGCAACTTTATACGCCTGATGTATTTGGTCCTCTCTAAATACCCCATGAGGTTAACGTGATCATATCTTGTCAGTTTAACACTCAGAACACATGACTCTTATTTCACTCAAAATCTGATTATGGGCGAACAGTTGAAAATCCTATATTCAGTAATAAACGTGAGCAAATTCACGACAATACAGCCAAATGTAAACAAAGTTCCTTCTGCCCCTCAGATGTAGCCAGCCTGGTCTCATAGACGTAATATAGTAAACATAAATCCAGGACACTAAAATTAGTAAGACATGTTATGTTTGGTATGGTTACGTAAAGTTGATGTTGGCTAACACTTCCCCTATCCCTAACCTTAACCTTTTTAGCTAACCCTTCACCTAACCTTAACACCTTTAGTGATTCCCTTCCCCTAACCCTAACCTTAACCCTTTAACCCAACTCCTCAAATAACCCTAACTCCTAACCCCTAGCCTAGCTAACGTTAGCCAGCTAGCTAACGTTAGCCACCTGTTCGTAACATATTATACATTTTTCAAATGCAAAACATATAGTAAATATTGCAAATTCATAACATGTTGTATATTTAGAAATGCGTAACACATAATACACTTTTAGCTATCCCCTTCCACTAACCCTAACCTTAACCCTTTAACCAAACTCCTAAACTTAACCCTAACCCCTAACACTAACCCCTAGCCTAGCTAATGTTAGCCAGGTTGCTAACATTAGCCACCTAGCTAGAACTCATAACATATCATACGGTTTGTAATTTGTAATTTGTAATATATGGTCATGGACATCCACTAATTATTACATACCATACATATATTACGAATTACAAACCGTATTATGTGTTACTAAATGGAGTGCCTCGGATTTACGTACAGAATAATACGAAATGCTCTGAGACCAGGTTGCAGCTCAGTAGCAGGGGTTTGTGTGGTTACAACTGTTTAAGACAGCAGATGAAACAAGGAGAAAATCAGACAGAGCATCCTTTCTTACTAGGTTTCCCCCACTTCTATGCTCTGTAGTTGTTTTCCACTCTGCATTGGGTTTCTGTTTTGCTTTGTGTTATGTCAACCCCAGAATATCATACAATAGCCATCTCTTGGTGATTTCTGGAAATGTCTGCAATCTACAAAACATACAAACCCATTGTGTGGCTGATGTCAGTTTCCATTTGTGCTTGGACGTCACAGGAGGAAAGGATTAGTGTATCGGTCATTTAGATCCAGCCAGCTGTGTTTAAAATAATCATTTTGAAGAGGATACTAAAGTGCACAGTGCCAAATCTCAACATTGCCTCTCTGAAGTGACTGAAAAATCTCTAAGGGGTTGACTTTTCAGCAAACGGTCAGAACAGGGAAAGGGAAAAGGATACCTAGTAAGTTGCACAACTGAATGCATTCAACTGAAATGTCTTCTGCATTTAACCTGAACCCCTCTAAATCGTAGTGGTAACTAACACCCTTAGCCTGAATGAGAGGCCAGTGTCAGTAGCTAGAGAATGGGTGAAACGCGACCTAACAACACCTACAACTATCTTTACGGCATATTATATCATATATATTATTTTGTTTCCACCCCAGGAAGGTCTGATGGGGATCCTCCATAAATACAAATTCCACCTCGCCAGAGAGCACGGATTGAGAGAAGCCAGGTACAATACTCAATCCGTCGGCTCTGGTTAGTGGTTATATTCCACCCTGAGCAAACATGGTAGAAGATATTCAACAGAAATCCGTTGGCAGCAGTGACCTAGTTTATGTTCAAGACTCTATTATCTGATTGGTGCAATAACCTATTGCTGTCAAGATAATCTGTGACCCCACCCCTCTACATAGAAGCCCAGAAAGCCATGTTACTGGAAGATGCGTGTCAAACCTCATAGCTTAATTTTGCTCATGACCTCCACCCATGTCAAGACATGGGCTTGAACACAGGATGTAGACAAACAAACAACTATTAAAAACAAACAGTTGAGTTGTAAGCTGCAAAGTGATGTCAGCAAAAACCACTAACATCTATCTTAGTTGTGAGTTAACACCCATCGTCCTGCTACATGAAATGTTGAGCAAGACAGACACAGCATTTGTTACAATGACAGTTTGTGTAAACACACAACTACTAGGTCATTCAACCATCGCATCAACTTGAACTGAGCTGCAATTCAAACTGTGTGTATGAGGAAGACATTTTTCTTGAAATGTAGTGTGATCTTATCGACATGGAGGTTTGTAGACAGATGAAAAGTGCATGCATTCTCAGGGGCGTCATCCATCCCAAAAATCTGAAGGTGCACGAAGTACGTGAAGATGGCTCGGGGTGGTTTGACAGTCTGGAAGTTGGAGAATTGGAGAACACTCGAAACAGCTTTTTCCTGCAATTCTATGTTAAAAAAATCATTTTTTTAATGCATATCTAAGCAATGTCTCTTCAGCTGTCTGTATCCTCCTGACTGGTGTTTTTTTTTTTTTAAGAAACAAAATATGCTTCTCTGTATCTCTGCTACAATCTAGATCAAATATTGAAAGGAATGTGAGTCTTATTCAGTACATTTCATTTTTGCTTGCTTTTCTAAAGGTTGGGAGATTGAGAACCAATCTGGGCTAGCGAAAGCCAACTCCATATAATTGCTAGGTGGTTTGTAGTATTACAGATAAATTGTAATACTGTCTTTTTTTTAAAACAGGACAAATCTGAAGGGGCACGTGCCCCTGTGCCCACAGGCATGACATCTCTGTCAGTTTGCTTCTTCTGTTCAGCGATCATCAACAAAAAAGTACAGGAAAGAAACATCCTGGGTTTATATACAGAAGGTCTGCAGTGAGAACAGAAGTGCTTCGTGTTTGGAATTGAGGTCGACCAGCATGACCAAAGCTGTGTATGTTTTCACAGTGTCAAGGCAGTGGGATAATGTGTTCCCGAACCTTGACCTGTTTTCCATGTCAATTGGACATGGTTGCCAGAGGCAGACCAACTCAAGCCATTGCAGGACCTCTGGGTAGGTATAGTGAATTATGATGAATTTCACATTTTATCGACAACACAAAAGTAGAGATTTTGTTCTCAATTCCTTTTGGTATCATTTTCTATAACTTGTTTGTGTAGCTTTTTTCCTTATCAAAATACTGAGCAGACTTGAAGCTTGTTGTAACGGCCGTTGGTGGAAGAAGGTGAGGACCAAAGCGTAGCACGTGTTCGTCCTTTTATTAATGGAACTGAACACTGATTAACAAAACAACAAAAGACACAGCTCCGTCAGGTGTAAAACACACTAAACAGAAAAAAACTTCCCACAAACACCAGGTGGGAACAGGCTACCTAAGTATGGTTCTCAATCAGAGACAACGATAGGCAGCTGCCTCTGATTGGGAACCATACCAGGCCAAACACAGAAATACCATACCTAGACTACAAAACATAGAATGCCCACTCCAACTCACGCCCTGACCAAACTAAAATAGAGACATAGAAAAGGAACTAAGGTCAGGATGTGACACTTGTACAGTGCCTTCAGAATGTATTCACACCCATTGACTTTTTTTTCTGCACATTTTGTTTCCACATTTTGTTTAAGCAGTGAATTTCAAACAAAGAGCAGGAAGGTTTTCCAATGCCTCGCAAAGAAGGGCATCTATTGGTGGATGGGTAAACATTTTAAAAGCAGATATTGAATATCCCTTTGAACATTGAGAAGTTACTAATTACACTTTGGAGGCCAATGGTGACTTTCAAACAGTTCCAGAGTTTAATGGCTGTGATAGGAGAAAACTGAGGATGGATCAACAACATTGCAGTTACTCCACAATACTAACCTAAATGACAATAAAAAGAAGGAAGCCTGTACAGAATACTTGTACACAGGGTTCAACCAAAATTTGACCCTTCACTTTATCCTATCCCTTCCAAAAGACACACATACATATGCTGAGTTGAATGCAACAAACACATTTCTATCACTAGCATACACATTCATGGGTGGTAATTCCAACATTCACTGACAGGCACTCTGGGATCTATGCAGATATTTACCTACATTAGCATATATCGCAGTGTGCCTTTAGAGTGAAAGTTGGAAATACCACCCCTGACTGTGTTTGTTAGTGATAGAGATTAATTCATTCCGTTCACTTGCATGGTTAGTCTTTATCTTCAAAAAAATATCCCACCTCTTTACATTGTTGTGTTATAAAGTGGGATTAACATGTCTTGATTTAAATTTTTGGTAATGAGCTCCACCAAATAGTCTGTAATGTCGAAGTGGAACAAAAATTCAAACGTTAGTAAAAAATATATCTGAAACTAAAAACACTAATATATCTTGATTATGTAAGTATTCAACCCCCTGAGTCAATACATGTTAGAATCACCTTTGACAGCGATAACAGCTGTGAGTCTTTCTAGGTAAATTATTTGCACATCTGGATTGTACAATTGTACAATACGTTATAATTGTACAATTCTTCAAGCTCTGTCGAGTTGGTTGTTGATCATTGCTACAAAGACATTTTCAAGTCTTGCCATAGATTTTCAAGCCGATTTAAGTCAAAACTGTAACTAGGCCACTCAAGAACATTCAATGTTGTCTCCGTGAGCAACTCCAGTGTACAGTCGTGGCCAAAAGTTTTGAGAATGTCACAAATATTAATTTCCACAATGTTAGCTGCTTCAGTGTCTTTAGATATGTTTTGTCAGATGTTACTATGGAATACTGGAGTATAATTACAAGCATTTCATAAGTGTCAAAGGCTTTTATTGACAATTACATGAAGTTGGTCTTTTTCAAGACCTCTGCAATCTGCCCTGGCATGCTGCCAATTAACTTCTGGGCCACATCCTGACAGATGGCAGCCCATTCTTGCATAATCAATGCATGGAGTTTGTCAGAATTTGTGTGTTTTTGCTTGTCCACCCACCTCTTGAGGATTGACCACAAGTTCTCAATGGGATTAAGGTCTGGGGAGTTTCCTGGCCATGGACCCAAAATATCGATGTTTTGTTTCCCAAGCCAATTAGTTATCACTTTTGCCTTAGGACAAGGTGCTCCATCATGCTGGAGGCATAGTTCGTCACCAAACTGTTCCTGGATGGTTGGGAGAAGTTGCTCTCGGAGGATGTGTTAGTACCATTCTTTATTCATGGCTGTGTTCTTAGGGAAAATTGTAAGTGAGCCCACTCCCTTGGCTGAGAAGCAACCCCACACATGAATGGTCTCAGGATGCTTTACTATTGGCATGACACAGGACTGATGGTAGCGCTCACATTGTCTTCTCCGGAGCAAGCTTTTTTCCAGATGCCCCAAACATTCAGAAAGGGGACTCATCAGAGAAAATGACTTTACCCCAGTCCTCAGCAGTCCAATCCCTGTACCTTTTGCAGAATATCAGTCTGTCCCTGATGTTTTCCTGGAGAGAAGTGGCTTCTTTGCTGCCCTTCTTGACACCAGGCCATCCTCCAAAAGTCTTTGCCTCCCTGTGTGTGCAGATGCACTCACACCTGCCTGCTGCCATTCCTGAGCAAGCTTTGTAGTGGTGCTGCCCTGATCCTGCAGATGAATCAACTTTAGGAGACGGTCCTGGCAAATGCTGGACTTTCTTGGGTGCCCTGAAGCCTGGGCACTTTGAATCCAAAGTGTAATCAATAAAGTTACCATGCTCAAAGGGATATTCTTTTTTTTTTTTTTTTTAATTCAAACAGTTCCAGAGTTTAATGGCTGTGATAGGAGAAAACTGAGGATGGATCAACAACATTGCAGTTACTCCACAATACTAACCTAAATTACCTTTTCTCCCCAATTTCGTAGTATCCAATTGTTGTAGTAGCTACTATCTTGTCTCATCGCTACAACTCCCGTACGGGCTCGGGAGAGACGAAGGTTGAAAGTCATGCGTCCTCCGATACACAACCAACCAAGCCGCTGCTTCTTTAACACAGCGCACATCCAACCCGGAAGCCAGCCGCACCAATGCACCGGAGGAAACACCGTGCACCTGGCCACCTTGGCTAGCGTACACTGCGCCCAGCCCGCCACAGGAGTCACTGGTGCGCGATGAGACAAGGACACCCCTACCGACCAAGCCCTCCCTAACCCGGGTGACGCTAGGCCAATTGTGCGTCGCCCCACGGACCTCCCGGTCGCGGCCGGTTACGACAGAGCCTGGGCGCGAACCCAGGACTCTGATGGCACAGCTGGCGCTGCAGTACAGCGCCCTTAACCACTGCGCCACCCGGGAGGCCTCAAAGGGATATTCAATGTGTGATTTTTTTATTTACAGATAATTGTATGTGTTGGGTACAGAGATGAGGTAGTCATTCAAAACTCATGTTAAACACTATTATTGCACACAGGGTGAGCCCATGCAATTTATGTGACTTGTTAAGCATATTTTTAATCCTGAGCTTAACAAGGGGGTTGAATATTGACTCAAAACATTTAGCTTTCATTTTTTATTCATTTGTAAAAAAAAAAAAAAACTAAAAAAATGTAAAACATTATTCCACGTTGACGTTATGGGGTATTGTGTGTAGGCCAGTGACACAAAATCTAAATTTAATCCACTTTAAATTCAGGCTGTAACACAACAAAATGTGCAAAAAGTCAAGGGGTGTGAATGGTTTCTGAAGGCACTGTATGTTAATCAGCCCTCTGACACCATTTCAAATGTATTTCTCCAAGGCTAAAAGTAAGCAATACAAAAGTGTCTGCTATATGGCATATGTTGTGGAATTATAAATCAATACATAATAATTTAATAAACAATACTTAGTGGAATTAGAATTATGCATCCATATAAAAGGCATCCTTAAGGGATCGTTCACCCAAATTACAAAATGACAATGTCGTAGTTCATAGACTTCTTAAAGATGCGCTATGCAGAAATGGCTCTGCCATTTCCTGGTTTCAAAAATTCGAATAGTTTGCCTAATTTCAGTTTATGTGACAAAACAAGCAAGTATCGTGTAGAGAATTATTATACCATCTAAACCGCTGTTAAATATATTTTCCATAACCAAAAGAATATTGTATTGTCAGTGAAAGATTTAAAAAGGAAACTTAAGAACATGAAGCATAGAAATAGCACACATAGAACATATCTTTATTTTACCTCAATTTCATGGTATCCAATTGGTAGTTACAGTCTTGTCTCATCACTGCAAATCCCATACAGACTTGAGAGAGGCATGGGTCCTCTGAAACACAACCCAACCAAGCTGCACTGCTTCTTGACACAATGCTCACTTAACCTGGAAGCCAGCTGCACCAATTTGTCGGAGGAAACATCATACACCTAGCGACCATGTCAGCATGCACTGTGCCCAGCCCACCACAGGAGTCGCTAGTGCACAATGGGACATCCCTGCCGGGCAAACCCTCCCCTAACCCAGACGATGCTGGGTCAATTGTGCGCCACCACATGGGTCTCCCAGTCACGGCCAGCTGTGACAGAGCCTGGACTCAAACCCAGAATCTCTAGTGGCACAGCTGGCTCTGTGATGCCTTAGACCTCTGCGCCACTCGGGAGGCCCCCACATAGAACATATCTACCGTTTCTTAGACTTGCTTTCAATGATAATGACAGATCAATAACACACATTTCCATGTGAGTTTGGTCAGGTCTACCAAAAAGTTACATATTGCAGCTTTACGGGTAAGGTCATTTTGGTAAACTATCACTTGAATTGGAACAAAATAACCTAAATGGAAAAAAATTGCATTTTAACTACTCTAGACAAGCTACAAAACATGCTGCATATAAGTAATGTATATAATTATAATTATTTGATTTAAAACTAAATTTGCATAAAATTTCAATTCTAAATGCATTTAATTTGCACAATTATAATACAATTCAAAGATGGAATTCCATTCCAAGGATGTTTTCTTTTCTAATTCTAAATCAATTCTAACGCAGACAGTCTAAATTCCAATTAAATTCAAATTCAATTCCAAGGATGGATTTCTTCTTCAATTCCAATTCAATTAATATTGAATACAGACTGTCTAAATTCCGATTCAATTCCAAAGGAGGTTCATGATCAATTCCAATTCAGACAGTCTACATTCCAATTCAAATCCAATTCCATTTCAGGGATAATTTTCTTTTACAATTCCTATTCAATTCTAATTATGTTTTTTGAAGATTGCTGCAATTCCAATTCAACTGTCCAATTCTCCACCTCCTGCTTGAATACCAGAATGGAATTTGGCATTTGAAATTAAATTGGAATTGACCCCAACCCTGATATCTACATTGTAAAGACTATGTAGACAACTAAAATATGGACCCACATATTCCATCTTGAAAAGCTGGCACTTCAAAATAGTGTAATAATATGACAGTTACTTGCATGAAAACAACTCAAGATGTCAAACAGACCAGACTGATTTCAATTTGAGAGAAATGCAATCTATGTCAAAGTCTTCCAACATTCAGTCAAGAAAAATTCTGCCTACTTCCTTCCGCATACTTATGAAAGTTCAAATACGCCTGACCTTCTGAAATTGGTTTTCCCTCTGCTCACTCCTTCCCTTTCTCATTGGAAAGTATTGAGAGAGATATTTCACAAGTGATTTGCTTCTCTCTGTAATAGTGTCTGCAGTCATTGGTTGTCATCTCAGCAGGAATTTCAGCTGCCAGGAGCCAACTTTCTGAACACCAATAGGGAGAATATAACTACTCTACTGGCATTCCTGGTGGAATTAGAGGCTAACCAAGTTCTTCTAGCCTGGCTCCTGAGTCATACATCAGCCTATATTTAGTTAATGGTCAACCCTAGTTGGAGAGATAAAACACACAAGAACTGGCACGATCCAGAATGGCTCATAGGAGAAGATATCCTGTTTCTGTAGCATGAGGCAGCTTGATGTACAAGTACACCCCCTGGACAAGACGCTAGTCTATCGCAGGGCCTTAACCCCAATCTCTCTCCTTAATGCCAAGCAGAGACGCATTGGGTCCCATTTTATGACTCTGGTATGACTCGGCTGGAGATGGAACTCCCATCCTTCCAATCTCAGAGCAGACACTCTAAACACACTCTACCGGGGAAACGGTGTATTAGTGTGGGGAATGTTTTCCTGGCACACGTTAGGTCCCTTGATACAAATTGAGCAACGTTTGAACGCCATGCCTCGAAGAATTCAGGCTGTTGTGTAGGAAAAGGGGGGTCCGATCCAATACTAGATGGGTGTACCTAATAAACTGGCCACTCTCTGCAACTCTGCCCTCTTTTAATCTGATATCAATAGAATGTATCACTCAGGAAAACTTGACAACACAGACATATGTAATCTGACATGTCTATGGAAAGTACATGATGGGTGTACCTAATAAACTGACCACTCTGCAATTCTGCCCTCTTTTAATCTGATATCAATGCTATGCATCACTCAGGAAAACTTGACAACACAGACATACGTAATCTGACATGTCTATGGAAAGTACATGATTTTCACATTGATGGTATCTGACATTTAGATAAAGACAAAAAAATAATTTGCTTAAGCCTGATGTAGAGAAATAACGAACATGATTGACATTGACAAATGAGGAGATGATCCTATTGTTAGTAGAGGTACTCTTTCAGTACTTACTGTGAACGCAAGCAGCATTGGAAGACAATGGTTAGTTATATAGTTTCTTAAGTGGATCGAGTGGATCCCAACAACAGAAATGGAACTCACCTTTGATACCTGTGTAATCCTTTTTCACGTATCGATAGAATAATAACAGGTTATTGGACGTCAATTATGTCTAGTTTTCTCTCTAATAACACTGAACAAACACCACAACTCATGAAGGGTTGGGTGTGTGGAGTTGGACTGTATCTGACTCAACAACTGTTACTTTAGTTTCCTGGTCTATGCGGAAGTTCAGGTCTAGACCTGTCAGTGCATTCCATCCAGAGCAGAGCTGAACACTTTTACAACACTGAGCTCTGGGCAGTGCCAAAGTTCGCATATCCACTTGCTTAACTGTAAAATAATGGTGAGTATGTACACTACTGATAGGTGTGATTTAGCATTAAAAGTTAGAGAATAGTCTCTTTTATTTTTCGTGTAGTGCAGATCTAAATTTGAAAACAATGCGTGTCAATGAGACATGAGGTTCATTAATGTTGATACTGGGAAAGGAGTGTCTGGAGAGGGAAATAGAAAGAGAGAAGGTAGAAGCATTGCAGAGATTGTTGAGGTGTTTAGGTTCAGAAATAATTTTGTCCTTTGAAAGTGATTAACAGATGAGTGGGTGTATGCTATGACATGTAAACCTTAGGGTTTATAATGGGGAGTTGCCTTTGGCTCAATTTGACCAGAATTCTATATTACATGGTGCCAATGGAGCCAAATGATGTAGAACACATTTAAAGTAACTGTCCAGTGCTTCCAAATGTCTTTTAAATATGACCTGTAATTAATTACAATATGAGTAAAATACTTTAACTTCCACAAAAATCGTATTTAAATATGCTGAAAAAGCAGATTTTCTTTGTCACAATTGTGTGGGCATACCCCAACAAATATTAATGCGAGTAGACCACTGATTGGCCAGTTTAGCCAATGAGGCAGGATGACATCGTTCTCTATGAGGAAATAGCAAGCACTTTTTAAACCTCTTAAGGATCTGCCCCTTTTTTTTCAATTTTTGCCTAAAATGACATACCCAAATCTAACTGCCTGTAGCTCAGGCCCTGAAGCAAGGATATGCATATTCTTGGTACCATTTGAAAGGAAACACTTTGAAGTTTGTGGAAATGTGAAAGGAATGTAAGAGAATAAAACACAATAGATCTGGTAAAAGATAACACAAAGAAAAAACAACTGTTCTTTTGTATTTTTTTTGTACCATTATCTTTGAAATGCAAGAGAAAGGCCATAATGTATTATTCCAGCCCGGGTGCAATTTATATTTTGGCCACTAGATGGCAGCAGTGTATGTGCAAAGTTTTAGATTGATCCAATAAACCATTGTATTTCTGTTCAAAAATGTGTATCAAGACTGCCCAAATGTGCCTAATTTGTTTATTAATAACTTTTCCTGTTCAAAATTGTGCACTCTCCTAAAACAATAGCATGGTATTATTTCACTGTAATAGCTACTGTAAATTGGACAGTACAATTAGATTAACAAGATTTTAAGCTTTCTAACAATATCAGATATGTCTATGTCCTGGGAAAGTTTATTGTTACTTACAACCTCATGCTAATCGCATTAGCCTACGTTAGCTCAACCGTCCCGTGGAAGGGACACCGATCGCAAAACAGAAATAGATCTCTGTTTGAGATATCAGTTTGAGTTTTTTTAAGTTTTTTTTTTTATCCAATGGATGCTTTAGCCACAAATACAAGTACAACATTATTTGGCCACGAGTTAATAGACTATTCACTTTTAAAAGTGAGATTGTCATTGGACAGGTTTATTCTAAAAACGTTCATGAAAATAAAAATGCGAAAGAAAAAGATGTTACTGAAAGGGAGCACAAAAACTCAGAACTCTGAAAGATGACTAAACATACTAATATACCAATAACTATTTTTGTGTCCTTACGCTGTTTGAATATTGGTGTATATATACAGTGTATTGTGGTGTGAGTTCAGATTTGTGCAGGGTAAAGTCAGGGACCGGGACTGTAAAAGCTATGAATATACTCAGGGCCATTATCTAGTAAAGCAGACACGCAGACATTTATATTTATCCAAATATATAATTGATGAAGGTTATATTAAGATTCGAAATATCTTTGTCAAGTAAGCCTGGCCAAGAAGACAGAACACATTAGTTACAAAATAAAATCTTGACCCATCATGACTTATGTGCCAGATATTATCAGTGATCATAAAAAAGCGAGACTTCCTTTGAGTAACTGTAGTTAAAAGCAAGATGGTTAGGATTCATTTCTGGCCAGTCACATTAAAATGCTATAAAATGATGAAAAACCTCATAGGGAATCTTAGTCCATTTTCAACGTGAACTGGATTTAGGGTATTTCCCTTAATGAGCCTAACTAAAAGGGAACTGACCCCCATCCCCACCTTGGCAACCAACAGTGGAAAGAACTTCACTAAAAGTGGAAAAATAGCAGCCAGCTTCCCATATTTTCTGTCCATTATTCAGCCATTACTAGCACTGGAGCTGTAATGTTTGAACCTATTTTCTCTTGGGGGCCTTTGGCTCCAATGGGAAACACAGACCACCCTCTCTCTCTGTGGCGAGAGGCTGTCAACATGTTGTGTGGTTGAACTCCATGGGGGGAAACAAAATAGCTTTGAATGAGTCTAGAGCCTTTCATCAGATGTGATGTATTAAATAAACACTTGGGGAAAGCATGTGCTCCACCCACTCTTATTTCCTATCCCAGGGGTTGAAGAACAGATGGTAGCCATAGGCTGCCTTTGCTGCCCCTATTAACTCTATATGATAGCGTAAAGGCTAACAGTCATATTTTGGAGAGCTCTATCAGGGCCAGCTCTAGCCTTTTGGGGGCCCAAAGCAAGATTTCCTGCAATTCTACCCATTTTGCTGACATGGCTAATTGATTGACGGTGTGACTGACATAACAACAGAAATATTGTTGATGCACAACCACACTACCGACTTCCAGTAAGTTTACTAAAGTCCCTAAAGAAAGTTGTTGTTTTTTTGTGTTTTTTTTTGTGTGGTCGGGACCCCCCTAGCGGCATGGGGCCCTAATCGACCTCTTATGTTACTTATTCCTGAGCCCTATCCAAATAAATTCACTGAATGAAAGATCACCATTGTTGAGTTAAGAAGCTATGTTTATTGTGCCTTTCCTTTCCTGTCTGTCCACCTTTCATTGACTGGGTGGAGGTGGTCAGCGGAGAGGGTAAATAAAAACTGTGTTGTCACCCTCGCCGGTATATGGTTGATGTCAGCTATCCATCAGATTTCAGCTCCATCCATAAACCCTACGATGAGGGAGCTATGTTCCTGCTATAGCATCCCCATACCATGTGTTTTAAAGCTGGAATCCATAGCTGTGAAACTGCCACATCAGTTTACACAATATCAAAACAACAAAAATACTTTTTACATTGTTTTTTCCTCCAATGCACACAGTGGTGTCATGCACCCCAAAAATCTGAGGGGGCACAAAGTATGTGAGGATAGCTGGGGGGGGGGTCCAGAAGCTAGAGAATTTAGACTTTTTCAAACAGCTGAAACTGATATTTCCTGCAATCTACAGTCATAATCATTATGCTTAATTTCATGTAAAAAAATATGTATGTTTTTCTGTATACCTAAGCATGCCTTTTAGGTATATATTTTTTTACATAATGTTGAATACTCATTTCCTTGGAACAAATTCAAGAATAAATGCCCCTGGGGTGGCTGGCGTTGTTTCACCTATTGCTTTAAGGATCTATTTAAAAGCACTTGACAATAGCAGGCTTTCCGCACCATTGACTCTGTTTATCCATAGCTGACTAATAGGAAGACGTTTGAGATAACGCTTCTGAGATGTAGGAAACATGAAACAACAACTTAACTTCTGACCATTGCCTGTGCAGCTTCAACAGCAAACTTAAACACACATTTAATGGAGGCAGTATTTGATACAGTGAAGTGGCAGTTTGAATAGAAAAATGGACTTTGACAAAGCTCTCTTTGACAAAGATCAGTCTTGCCTTCAGTACAGGAAAGCGGTTGTGAAAATCCATACCAGGTTTCAAATAACTGCAAAAGGCCAGATGGTAAGGTGTGAGGGTTGTGGCGTACATGAAAGGCAAGGTAAGATGGCATACTTTAAAACCATTATTATTATGTCTCCGGCGTGTTATTTCTCTTAATCTATGTGCTAGTCCACACCTCACATTGGCTTTCCAAGTAATGCCCTTCCAAACCGAAGTGCTGTGTGATAATCGTAAAAGCAGTTTGAAAACCCTGAAACATTCATTGAAATACAATAAAGTGTCTGTAAAAATGTAATTCAACACAAAGACCCAGGTCAGTGTTTTATCAAGTTATGCATACACTAATATGTTTTCCAGGTGTGCAGTAGCGCCCTCTACTGCGAGGTAACATTAGCTTTCCTTCGGTCTCATATGAATTGCTACTGAACTTGGTGGGTGGTGTGAGGGTAGGCAATGCCACCAACCTTGAACCTTTCTTAAGACTGATAAGTCTGAACACTTAAAATGTTTACAGGAGTACATTTATTGGGGAGCAGCAGGAGCAGAAGTTTAAAAGTGTCAGGGCAGAAACATTGAGGGTTTTGATCACTTTGCTCTATTGACTGACTATTTTTTCCTTTCATCGTGTTGTGGCAAAATAACTCAACTCAGCAAAAAAAGAAACGTCCTCTCACTGTCAACAGCTTTTATTTTTAGCAAACTTAACATATGCAAATATTTGTATGAACATAACAAGATTCAACAACTGAGACATAAACTGAACAAGTTCCACAGACATGTGAATAACAGAAATTGAATAATGTGTCCCTGAACAAAGGGAGGGGGGGTCAAAATCAAAAGTAACAGTCCGTATCTGGTGTAACAGTCCGTACCAGCTGCATTAAGTACAGCAGTGCAGCTCCTCTACATGGACTGCACCAGAGTTGCCAGTTCTTTATTTATTTACCTAGGCAAGTCAGTTAAAAACAAATTATAATTTGCAATGACAGCCTAGGAACCTAGGCAGGGTAGTCTAGGTTAACTGCCTGTTCAGGGGCAAAATGACAGATTTGCACCTTGGGGATTTGAACTTGCACCCTTCTGGGTAGGAGTCCAACGCTCTAACCACTAGGCTACCCTGCCGCCCCACAAACCTCTTGCTGTGAGGTGTCACTCCACTCTTTCACCAAGAAACCTGCAAGTTCCAGGACATTTTGGGGGGGAATGGCCCTTGCCCTTACCCTCTGATCCAACAGGTCCCAGACGTGCTCAATGGGATTGAGGTCTGGGCTCTTCGCTGGCCATGGCAGAACACTGACATTCCTGTCTTACTGGAAACCACGCACAGAACCAGCAGTATGGCAGGTGGCATTGTCATGCTGGAGGGTCATGTCAGGATGAGCCTGCAGGAAGGGTACCACATGAGGGAAGAGGAGTCTTCCCTGTAACACACAGCATTGAGAATGCCTGCAATGACAACAAGCTCAGTCCAATGTTGCTGTGACACACCGCCCCAAACCATGATGGACCCACCACCTCCAAATCGATCCTGCTCCAGAGTACAGGCCTCGGTGTAACGCTCATTCCTTCGACGATAAACGCAAATCCAACCATCACCCCTGGTGAGACAAAACCGCAACTCGTCAGTGAAGAGCACATTTTGCTAGTCCTGTCTGGTACAGCGACGGTGGATTTGTGCCCATAGGAGACGTTGTTGCCGGTGAAGTCTGGTGAGGACCTGCCTTACAACAGGCCTACAAGCCCTCAGTCAAGGCTCTCTCAGCCTATTGCGGACAGTCTGAGCACTGATGGAGGGATTGTGTGTTTCCGGTGCAACTCAGGCAGTTGTTGTTGCCAGCGTATACCTGTCCTGCAGGTATGATGTTCGGATGTACCGATCCTGTGCAGGTGTTGTTACACGTGGTCTGCCACTGCGAGGACGATCAACTGTCCGTTCTGTCTCCCTGTAGCTCTGTCTTAGGCGTCTCACAGTACGGACATTACAATTTAATGCCCTGGCCACATCTACAGTCCTCATGCCTCCTTGCAGCATGCCTAAGGCATGTTCACACAGATGAGCAGGGACCCTGGGCATCTTTCTTTTGGTGTTTTTCAGAGTCAGTAGAAAGACCTCTTTAGTGCCCTAAGTTTTCATAACTGTGACCTTAATTGCCTACCGTCTGTAAGCTGTTAGTGTCTTAACGACCGTTCCACAGGTGCATGTTCATTAATTGTTTATGTTTCATTGAACAAGCATGGAAGGCAGTGTTTAAATCCTTTACAATGAAGATCTGTGAAGTTATTTGGACTTTTACTAATTATCTTTGAAAGACAGGGTCCTGAAAAGGGGGCGTTTCTTTTTTTGCTGAGTTTATGTGGAAAATAGCTATTCTAACAAGATTTCATTAGCAATCAAAAGAGCAAACAACACTCAAATAATATATATTTATAGCTGTGTGTACTGTATGTCTTTATTAGGGTGCTCCCGAGTGGCGCAGTGGTCTAAGGCAAGAGGCATCACTGGTTCAAATCCAGGCTGTATCACACCCGGATGTGATTGGGTGGCGCACAATTGGCCCAGCGTCGTCCGGGCTTGGCCTTTGTTGTAAATAAGAATTTGTTCTTAACTGACTTGCCTAGTTAAGTAAAGGTTATGTAAAAATTATTGATAGGCAGTACTACAAAATGTCTCAAATATTCCCTCAAATCAGATATTAATGACTACATGATATGCAAGCCAGTCCCAAGAGTTGTAGTCTAATTAACTAATGAGATTGGGAGAAAGTCCAATATTAATGTTTCACATTCCTGACTTTCACCTAAGGTCTCCTCAACAAAAGATAGACATTTCCTGACTACCCTAGTCACCACCCTAGACATGGTGAGTTTGACGTGACAGACATTGGAAGGGCAACAGCTGTCTCAACAATAAAGATGTCCAGAGCAAAAACCTACTGACACCTCGGACAACACTGTTGACGACAAGGTCATCAGAGAGTTCATTCAGGACAAATGAGACATGCCAGTCAATAAAGGGTAAGCTGTTCTAGAAATACTTTCAGCTTCTATGGAACTGTGCAATAAGAGTTAGTAGCCTTGGCTATAAATTGATGTTGGTAAAGGCTCAGACATTTAATTTCCTCTTCGTTATGTATTTGCATAATAGCTAGTACATTATTTTTAACAAAATCAATGTTGGCCGGTAAGTCTTGTCTCATGGCACACCAGTGACTCCTGTGGCGGGCCGGCGCAGTGCATGGTTGCCAGGTGCACGGTGTTTCCTCCAATACATTGGTGCGGCTGGCTTTCGGGTTGGATGAGCGCTGTGTTAAGAAGCAGTGCGGGTTGTGTTTCGGGGGACACATGACCTTCGTCTCTCCCGAGCCCGTTGTAGCGATGAGACAAGATAGTCTAACAATTACTAACAATTGGATACCATGAAATTAGGGAGAAATGGGGTAAAATTAAATTTAAAAAGTGACATCAAAGGATAATCAAAAATGATGGTTCAATGTGGAACCATACTGACCCAAAAAACTCTGAGTTCTTTGCAGTTAAAACATCAATCGAATATTTTGGGGGGGGTTTTTTCACAGCTCTTCTTGTGCAACTCTGAGTGAGAGTGTCATTCCATTTTATCTACTCTCTTGAGGATGATTAATTAAGTCAGTAGTTCTTTAGTCTTTCCTCATTCTTTCCAGTCTTTCCTTTCCTCGACTCAGTCGTTCCAAAGCTACACATGATTCAACTTGTTGATAAACACAATAATAAAATCAATGAAATTTGAACAACATAATATGACTATTAAACCAGAAAAAAACACCCTGTAACACAGGGTTCTACAAATTGAGAGATTGAGATTGAGATTGAGAAAGGTTCTTTATAGAACCATTCTCCTTAAAGGTTCTATCAAGAACCATAAAAAAGGGTTTTATATAGCCCCAAAAATGGATGTAACCATAACGGAACCCTTTTTTTTTGGTGCTATAGAAAATATTTTTTAATGGTTCTTTATAGAACCTTACAAGTTCCATTTAGAACCTCTTCATGTTCTTAGAAGTAATGGTTCAGCCACACTGGCGGAACCTTTCCAGTTGAAAAGGTTCCTTGAGGAACCCCTCTGAACAGGATCTTCGAAGAACCCCTGTGTAAAGGTTAAAACCAGAATATTTTTGTGATGGGAGGGGTTCAATTGTGAAAGTTTTTAATAATATATTGTACAGGTGGCAGCCTATCAGATTGGAGGCGTTGCTTTCAGATGGTTATTTCTGGTCAGCCGTCAGCGTAAATGTCATTCCTTTTCATCACCTTAAGTATGTATACTGCAAATTAAAAAGTTCCTTCAATATTTATGCATAGTGCCCTCTGTTTAATATCAATGCATGGTCACGTGTACAGAAGTTTAATAATAACAGTTTTCACCAAAACTGTCAAAATACTCATCAACAAATGAAGAACTAATGCAGACAAAATATCTGCACTACATTGTGAGAAAAAACAATATATACAGCTGAAGTTGGAAGTTTACATACACTTAGGTTGGAGCCATTAAAACTTGTTTTTCAACCACTACACAAATGTCTTGTTAACAAACTGTAGTTTTTGCAAGTCGGTTAGGACGACTACTTTGTGCATGACACAAGTCATTTTTCCAACAATTGTTTACAGACAACTCACTGTATCACAATTCCAGTGGGTCAGGAGTTTACATACATTAAGTTGTCTGCGCCTTTGAACAGCTTGGAGAATTCCAGAAAATGATGTCATGACTTTAGAAGCTTCTGATGGGCTAATTGACATCATTTGAGTCAATTGGAGGTGTACCTGTGGATGTATTTCAAGGCCTACCTTCAAAATCAAATGAAAGCCAAGACCTCAGAAAAGAAATTGTAGACCACCACAAGTCTGGTTCATCCTTGGGAGCAATTTCCAAACGTTCATCTGTGCAAACAATAGTATGCAAGTATAAACACCATGGGACCACGTGACCATCATACCGCTCAGGAAGGAGACACGTTCAGTCTCCTAGAGATGAACGTACTTTGGGGCGAAAAGTGCAAATCAATCCCAGAACAACAGCAAAGGACCTTGTGAAGATGCTGGAGGGAACAGGTACAAAAGTATCTACACTGCTAAAAAAAATAAAGGGAACACTTAAACAACACAATGTAACTCCAAGTCAATCACACTTCTGTGAAATCAAACTGTCCACTTAGGAAGTAACACTGATTGACAATAAATTTCACATGCTGTTGTGCAAATGGAATAGACAACAGGTGGAAATTATAGGCAATTAGCAAGACACCCCCAATAAAGGAGTGGTTCTGCAGGTGGTGACCACAGACCACTTCTCAGTTCCTATGCCTCCTGGCTGATGTTTTGGTCACTTTTGAATGCTGGCGGTGCTTTCACTCTAGTGGTAGCATGAGACGGAGTCTACAACCCACACAAGTGGCTCAGGTAGTGCAGCTCATCCAGGATGGCACATCAATGCGAGCTGTGACTAGAAGGTTTGCTGTGTCTGTCAGCGTAGTGTCCAGAGCATGGAGGCGCTACCAGGAGACAGGCCAGTACATCAGGAGACGTGGAGGAGGCCGTAGGAGGGCAACAACCCAGCAGCAGGACCGCTACCTCCGCCTTTGTGCAAGGAGGAGCAGGAGGAGCACTGCCAGAGCCCTGCAAAATGACCTCCCATCTGCTCAAACGGTCAGAAACAGACTCCATGAGGGTGATATGAGGGCCCGACGTCCACAGGTGGGGGTTGTGCTTACAGCCCAACACCGTGCAGGACGTTTGGCATTTGCCAGAGAACACCAAGATTGGCAAATTTGCCACTGGCGCCCTGTGCTCTTCACAGATGAAAGCAGGTTCACACTGAGCACATGTGACAGACGTGACAGAGTCTGGAGACGCCGTAGAGAACTTTCTGCTGCCTGCAACATCCTCCAGCATGACCGGTTTGGCGGTGGGTCAGTCATGGTGTGGGGTGGCATTTCTTTGGGGGGCCGCACAGCCCTCCATGTGCTCGCCAGAGGTAGCCTGACTGCCATTAGGTACCGAGATGAGATCCTCAGACCCCTTGTGAGACCATATGCTGGTGCGGTTGACCCTGGGTTCCTCCTAATGCAAGACAATGCTAGACCTCATGTGGCTGGAGTGTGTCAGCAGTTCCTGCGAGAGGAAGGCATTGATGCTATGGACTGGCCCGCCCGTTCCCCAAACCTGAATCCAATTGAGCACATTTGGGACATCATGTCTCGCTCCATCCACCAACAGACTGTTCAGGAGTTGGCGGATGCTTTAGTCCAGGTCTGGGAGGAGATCCCTCAGGAGACCATCTGCCACCTCATCAGGAGCATGCCCAGGCGTAGTAGGGAGTTCATACAGGCACATGGAGGCCACACACACTACTGAGCCTAATTTTGACTTGTTTTAAGGACATTACATCAAAGTTGGATCAGCCTGTAGTGTGGTTTTCCACTTTAATTTTGAGTGTGACTCCAAATCCAGACCTCCATGGGATGATAAATGTGATTTCCATTGATCATTTTTGTGTGATTTTGTTGTCAGCACATTCAACTATGTAAAGAAAAAAGTATTTAATAAGGATATTTCATTCATTCAGATCTAGGATGTGTTATTTTAGTGTTCCCTTTATTTTTTTGAGCAGTGTATATCCACAGTAAAACGAGTACTACATTGACATAACCTGAAAGGACGCTCAGCAAGGAAGAAGCCACTGCTCCAAGACCGCAATTAAAAAGCCAGACTACGGTTTGCAACTGCACATGGGGACAAAGATCGTACTTTTTGGAGAAATGTCCTCTGGTCTGATGATACAAAAATAGAACTGCTTGGCCATAATGACCATTGTTATGTTTGGAGGAAAAAGGGGGAGGCTTGCAAGCCGACGAACACCATCCCAACCGTGAAGCACGGGGGTGGCAGCATCATGTTGTGTGGGTGCTTTGCTGCAGGAGGGACTGGTGCACTTCACAAAATAGATGGCATAATGAGGCAGGAAAATTATGTGGATATATTGAAGCAACATCTCAAGACATCAGTCAGGAGGTTAAAGCTTGGTCGCAAATAGGTCTTCCAAATGGACAATGACACCAAGCATACTTCCAAAGTTGCAGCAAAATGGCTTAAGGACAATAAGGTCAAGGTATTGGAGTGGCCATCACAAAGCCCTGACCTCAATTCTATAGAAAAATTGTGGGCAGAACTGAAAAAGCGTGTGCAAGCAAGGAGGCCTACAAACTTGACTCAGTTACACCAGCTCTGTCAGGATGAATGGGCCAAAACTCACCCAACTTATTGTGGGAAACTTGTGGGAGGCTATCGGAAACGTTTGACCCAACTTAAACAATTTAAAGGCAATGCTACCAAATACTAATTGAGTATATGTAAACTTCTGACCCACTGGGAATGCGATGTAAAAAAAAAGTGAAATAAATAATTCTCTCTACTATTATTATGAAATTTCACATTCTTAAAATAAAGTGGTGATCCTAACTGACCTAAGACAGGGAATTTTTACTAGGATTAAATGTCAGGAATTGTGAAAAAAAATGAGTTTAAAAGTATTTTGCTAAGGTGTATGTAAACTTCCGACTTCAGCTGTACATATTACCTCAATTACCTTGACGAACCGGTGCCCCGCACATTGACTCTATACCGGTACCCCTGGTATATAGCCTCACAATTGTTATTTTACTGCTGCTGTTAAATTATTTGTTACTTTTATTTATTTTTTACTTAATTAACATGTTTTTCTTAAGGGCTTATAAGTAAGCGTTTCACTGTAATGTCTACACCTGTTGTATTCGGCGCATGTGACAAATACCATTTGGATAGGTTTCAAATGTATCAAGAAATAATCATATTTATATGCCTAGCAATCAACAAATGTACGTTGTTTAAAGCACACGTCTACAAGCCCCAGTCACCAATGACAGCTCCAAAAAGCTGGTGAACAACATGTGAATGAGAAACTTGTAGAATCATGACTCTGTCAAGATTTCAGTCCATCGTTGGCCGTTAGGGGGTCCTGTGTGTTCTAAGGATTACTGACTCAAATTAACAAAATTAGTCATAGGATTCATTATTTTAAATGAACAAGACAAAAAAAATCTAGGTCCATTTGAAGAGCACTACTTCTCATTGATAAAATAATACAACTGAACAGATTAACAGCAATGATTTTGACTCTAACAGGTTGCCAAAAACAAATATATATCTTAAAGCCACGCCCCTACTAAGCCACACCTAAACTCCAGGGTTCCGCCAATAACCCATTGCTACATTGAACCATTAAAAGGTTCCTCAAAAACCCCTCAACTAACCAAAGGTGCAAATATGAACCATTGACTAGCAATGGTTCCTTGAGGACCTCCATGGGTTCCTTGAGGATCTCCAGGTTTCCTCGAGTCACCACTAATTCTCTCTTAGGCTGATCCAGAGAGACTCATCCATGCTTTTATTACAAGCAGGCTTTACTGTAATGCTCTCCTAGCTGGTCTACCCACGAAAGCCATTAGTCAACTGCAAAACATACAGAATGCTGCAGCACGGGTACTGACCAAGACCAGAAGGAGAGCACATATTACACCGGTTTTAATGTCTCTGCACTGGCTGCCTGAGTTTTAGAATGATGCTTCTATTGGTTTTTATATCAATCCATGATTGTGCTCCCCAATACATGTCAGACATGCTTTTAAGTTATGTACCCAGTAGGTCCCTCAGGTCTTCTGGCACTGGCCTTTTAACTATCCCAAAGCCTAGGACCAAGAGGCATGGAGAGACAGGCTTTAGTTACTATTCCCCTGGAATAGCCTTCTAGAGAACCTGAGGGGGGCAGAAACTGTGGACATATTTAAAAGAGATCTTGAAACACACATTTTTAGCTTTGTTTTTCCTTCATTCAGTTTGCGTTATTATTTTTGTTTTATATCCATTTGTTTGTTGTGTAGTAAATATTTCAGTTTTTATTGTCAAAGTTTTTTGTTGTTGTTTTTCTTTCTGTAAAGCACATTGCGTTGCATTCCATGTCTGAAATGTGCTATATAATGAAGCTGGATTTGATTTGAAGAGTGTAAAGTACCAGAAACGATTCTGCTATTCTTACAAGCCCAATAACCCGTATTTGGCACTATATAGAACCATTTGTTTTTAGTGTGTCCCGATAGGAAGGAAGAATAGGAAGGGGAAGGGTTAATTTGCGGCTCTGGAAACCTGATGCTAATTAAGTCTTTGGAATGTCACATACTAGCATTCTATTCCAGAAGCCTTCAGAGTGGGTCAGACATGGAGTGAGGGGAGCGATGCACGTTTCAAATTGTTTTCTTATCTTATTGACGCCATTAAAAAAGGGCATCCACACCAAATACCAGAGCCACAGGTAATGTTCCCTATTGTTTTGTCTGTTGGAGTTTACTTTGTCATATTTGTATTTCAGGTAGCCTACTTTAACTGTTATAGTTAAACAAGAAAATACACACGGGGGAATCCAGACTAAACCAAATCTAATTTAATCAAATAAGGATATCTATCCAAAATGTGACATTTTTGCGCACTGGTGTGCTGAAATTGAAATCGTTTTCATTTTCTCCAGGGAGATAAACAAATGCAAAATGGCATTGTCCAGAACAGTGCTGTTGTTATTGGTGTACTCGTTATCACTACATGACACAGTAAGAGGTGTCGCAGAGATATGCCGGGGGACTCACTGCCACCGTGGCGAGACTGGGGATCCCAGACCGTGCGTCGGAGCCCAATGCCTGGGGGGTAGATCATCCAGACCACCGCGGCAATATAATCCAACAACACAGGGCAGATCGGGACAGGCAGTCCCCAGCCAGCACCATGTGTACCACAGCTCTCAGTCAAGAGGAGACACAACAGACACGTATGTTGTTCAACCACAGCGCGGTAGGCACATTGACAGCGTTAGAGAAAGCGCAAGGATGCAAACGTCTGAAGTTTTCGGTTCAGGGTGTACTGGAGCGGATTGCGTTACTCCTCAGAAACAGCTCCACGCTTTTAACGACACCAGAGACTGCAAAGGAATCGAATGTAAATTACCACTAAGGATACGGCCAAAGCCCCGTCCAAAAGATTGTGTGGGAGAGGGCTGTCTGGCTGATGATGCCGCAGCTTCCAGCCAGCCTTTCCCTGTCCATATGCCGGACAGAGCTGCTCAGTTTCTGGGAGAATTTCCAGAGTTTGGATATCCTGCATCTGAACTTGGCAGTGCGCCTTTGGGAGTGCAGCTCACATGTGACATTAAACCAGGTTAGTATATACCCACACATCAATTGTATATGAAATATATTATTATTAGTGTTATAATGCCTTAAAATACTACACAGTAACAGAAAACTGTAAATTATATGGTCATTTGGGGTATTATAAACAGTCAAATACTCTGAAACATTTTACTGCATCACACTGTACATTATGGTGCATTGTGGGAAAATGTTTTGGGCATAGCAAAACATTGCTGTATTTCGTAAGGTACTGTCATTCCACCACACAAACTGCAATACCATACCATATCTTTGGTGCGCTAATAACCGTTTGACCACTAGTGGGTGCATGGTATTGTTGTTTTTGGTTCATTAACATATTTTGAGGTTTGGGCTTGTAGTAGGCTATATTTGTTGCACCCTCGAGTGAGAATGTGAGAATGCTGTACTATGTGGTTATAGTGCCCCATCAATTTGGATGGGCAGCAACTATTAAACCTTTACCATGTCCTTTTGGTCTGTTTTGTAGTGATGGGAGTACAAAGCTTCCTGACGCATTGAGATTTTCCATCCAATTGTGTTGAAAATCAGTTCATCATTCAAGGCTTTGCTCAACACAGTATACACTAGTGGCACCTGCTGGTCAAAATAATTTAGAGCTGCCAAATTACTATAGACGATGTCCCATAGCGTGACTGTAGTGTAGCCTTTGTCTTCTGCCAAATAAATACCAAACCAATCAGGTGGTTGTTCAGCAAAGCTTCAGACATCATTGATCACATGCTTCTGATAAAGTGATACAGTCATCGGCACACAGCTTCGATTTCCACGCATGCCTCGGAGCTCCAGCATTCAGCGTAACATCACTACTGTTTTGCCCTGTAGTCGATGCCAGTTTGGAAGCCTTTGGTAAGACCTCTAGAAGTGCAAGTGATATAAATACCCAAATATAAATTAATATACTATAATGTGTAAACACTTTACCTAGCAGCCAACATGCTTTTTACAGTATAATACAGTACATTTTATGGTATTGTACTTCGTGTAATTACACAGTACTTGCTTTGATGCCGTATTTATATTACATTAGGTGTACTGTAATACGAAATACAGAGTTTTACTTGCCACGAGCTGCCTGTAATCTACTGTCAAATCCACAGTAACACCTTTACAGTGTAGGCTGTCTATTGAGAAGAATGTAATTGACAGACAAGGGAAGATACATAGTGTGTAAAAGGGGTTCCAACTCGTGCCAGATTGAACTCCGTGGATGTGTGCGTAATTTGGAACCCCTTTGCACAATGCGTATGCAAAATATACAAAGTAGTCTCATTCCAGAACAAGCGGTTTTCATCGATTATTTGTCTTGTAGGCTACATAGATTTTTGTTTAGAAATGACATGGAAATCACATAATATTCCTATAATTACTTTACATTTATTTGGGATTAATTTAACACGCAACATTAGGCATCATTGCTACCATCTTCTTGTGTTTGAGACCCAAGATTATACATGCATTGACTGCAGTCCAATTGAACTAGAAAAATGTTTGGCAGTCAAGAAAACTTAGAATGCTTTGATGTCTATAAAAAGCCTGCCTAGGAAACTTCCATTACTTGATGTTGGACTTTTAGATTTTGTGCCAAAGTAGTTTAACCATTTTTTTAAAAAAGTATTTAATCTCAAAAAGTGATGTACTGTATGATCATAATTTCACAGTATATTTAACTTAGCATTAACCACAATTTCAGTAATGATTTGCTGAACCGTTTTGAAGTCTAATCATCTTAGAGCACAGGAGCACATTATAAGTACTTGATTCCAGTTTAATAGCTAGCTATACATAGTCCCACATCCTATCTCTGTCTACTCCACACGTTAAACCCTGCCCTATTCCATCTCACAGGGGAGAATGAGGTGCCTTCAGAGGATGCCCTCATCTTACACCTCCAACTGGCTAAGGGGCAGGAGAAGCTGGTAGAGGCCCTTCAGGCTCAGCAGACGATCATCCGCGACCTGCAGCAAAAGCTAGCCGAACAGCAGGGGGCGCTGTTGGCCCAGCAGCGGGAGATCCTGGAGCAGCAGCGCCGCATGTACGAGCAGATGGACGTGGTCAAGGCACAGTATGGCCTGCTCTCTGACACTGTCAAACAGGTGTCCTTCCAAGGCCTCCAAGGGGAGCTCCAGAGCTACTTCGAGAGCCACCTGGCAGGCCTCCAGAGCCAGGCTCGGAGCCACCTGCAGAAGTCCTATGCCGTTCGCAAGGACATGCACATGGATGTAGATGCTAAGTTGATGGATGTGGTCGGGGAAGCCCACCTTCTGCACCCCCTGCTGGGGTGTGGCAACCCGTGTGGACCGGAGGATTACTGTGACTTCCAGAGGGAGCCGCCGCAGTGTGAGAAGTGTACCATGTGCCCACCGGGTTTCTTCCTGGTCTCCCAGTGCTCTCCCAATGCAGACAGAATATGCCAGGACAGAGACGAATGCCTTGAATTACCAAACCTATGTGGACAGGGAGTGAAGTGCCTCAACACTCCAGGTAAGGCTTATAACATTTCTAATTTGCAATTATACATGATATCCATCCTGGTTCCAGAAGTCCTTATACTGAATAGTCAACTAAGAGTATCAAGCAATTTGGCACATGCTCATATTTCTGATCTCCTTCTCCCAACTCTTTGTTGTTGTTTGATGCTGAGCAGGAGGGTTCAGGTGCCTGGGCATGTCGGAAAGGGAGGCTGCTGCTGGAGTATGTGGCCATGACTACTTCTACAACCAGGAGCTTCCGGAGTGCCAGGCTTGTTCTGACTGCAATGGAGAACCCATTGCAATCCCCTGTACAGCCACCAGTGATTCTGTCTGTGGACCCTTCACAGACAACCTGATGTCCCAGTCCTGGGGTGCCACCGTGACCTTGCCCCCAGCCATGGCCCCTGGCAGCCACATCTTCCCTGGCCTCCAGCTCAATGTCCAGAGCAAAGAAGTCAGCGACTTGCTGTCCAACCACGCCGGCCGGCTATCCTTCCAGCAGCACGGCTTGATGTGGCTGGACCATAACTTTGCCCTAAAGCACAATTGCAGGAACTTCCTCCAGGTGGGCATGCGGCTCAACAGCAGTCAAGAGGAGGAGGGCCACGACCTCAGTGGGGTCCGCATTGAGCAGCCAGACGGGAAGTACTTCCAGGGAGTTAGTGTTAGTGGCATCGCAGAGGTCGAGCCCAACCACATGCTGACTCTGTTCCTGAAGAGTCCCAACCAGCATTGCAACCAGAGCAAGGACCTTCACGTCTACGAACTCAACGGGCCTTCCTTCAGCATGCTCTGGCTGTCCCACGATACTGGAGCCGTGGCCATGACCGCACAGATGTCAATGTCAGCCCACTACCAGACCAACTACCGTCCAACCTTTCGCATCACCTCCGTCTCTGACCCTTACATGGTGGGGTTGACCCACGACAGCCGCGGGGTGCGCTTCACAGAGAGTGGCGTGGTTAAATTTGTCCTACAGCAAGCGCTGTACTCCATGGGCCACACCTGCATCCGAGAGGGCTTCTCTCTGGTGGCCTACGCCAACCGCAACGGGACCAACCAGGAATTGATGCAGGCATTCAAGTCGGGCGTCAACTACAGGGACACATCCATCACCCTTTCTGGGGCTGTCAGGGTGGATAGTGGGCACTCGCTTAGTTTCGAGATCCTATCCCCATCCCAGTGTAATATCCGCTACTTTGGAGACAGTACTGGGATCAGTATACTGAGCCTTATCTGGATCCCCTCAGCTGTCTCCTCTGCCCTGACTGCCACAGTGTCCAGGACAGGCCTTCCCTCTGGAGTCGTCCGCAACAAAGCCCTCCTCTTCCAGCAGGTCAGCCCAGAATCAGACCAAGTGCGCCTGGCCCATTCTGGGGAACCCAACGCCCAAAAGAACTTTGTCTTCTGGGGGAATGGGACAGCTAACGTGGCCCTCAACCTGAAGCTGATCCATTCGTGTAACGTGGTGAAGCTCACTCTGCACCGGCAGGGGGGCAGTGGGGAGGGTGGACAGGCTACACCCGTGGCCCAGCAGATTTCTGGGCACATGCCTGAGGGCAGCGAGTGGGCCAACGTGGGCCTGAGGGCCTCCTTCCAGGTCCAAAATGGTACAGCCATCTATGTGACACTGGACTGCGTACGTGGTCGTGTTAACCAGATCACCCACAAGGGAGGCACTAACATATCCATCCTCTGGGTGGCGTTGTGATCCAAAACGAGGACCTTTTTTGTTGTTGACTCTGTCACATTTTGTCAACACGTTTTAGAAACAAACATGGTTTCGCACAATTTCAAATTACAGAGCAAATTTGGAACCTCACTTAACGTCACAGGTGCTTCCAAGGTAGAGGAACTTTTTTGAAATGGAAGGTTGTGTTTTGTCTAATGTTAACATTTTTGTTATGTTAATGTTGTTTGTATCTTATGACTGATACTTTGTTGATTCATTGATTTATTTTGGATGACAAGTACTGATGTTGCTCGAAGTACTTCGGCTGGTTGAGCAGTGACCAATTATTTTGTATGAAGTAAGCTGAATGACGTGTGTGTGTTTATAATGTTTGTTATGCTTTTTATTATAATATATCTTATTCCATCAATTTCCTGCACATGAATATGAAATGTTGCCTTTCAATGCGTGTGTATTAGAGTATTTTGATAAAAGAGCATTTCAATATTTTAAAATGTATTATATTTAACTTTCACCAAGCTGTTATTTTTATTTCATATTTTCAATAACTTATTCTGAATTTTATGTCATTTAAAATAATAGTAGAGTAACATTGGGAAAAAATGTATCGATATACTATTGGAAACAATACCTTACTTCATAAACAGAATTGTACTTCAATCTCTTTTGATAAAACAATCACAGTTGTGTCAATACTGTGCTTCTAGGATACATGTATGTCAAACAATAGAATTATGTTACAAATATTTATGTGACCATGGAACTACAGTATAAGTGTAGTATACATTACATATACTTATGTAAATGGTGTAGGGAAAATTTATCCTCAGATTATTATCATTTTTACATTTGATAATTCACACAAATCAGGTTTTATGTAGCAACAATCTGTTAACCGCATAATGTATGTTGTGATTTAGCCTCAATACTCTTGGCCCTGTGGAAGTGCTGCCTCTGCATAGCATTCTTAATTGCCTTTGTGCATGTTCTGTCCCCCAAACAATTAGACACAATGAAGTGTTTCAGCGATTTGGCAGCAAAGCGGTCGGTCACTGAAATACTTCTGCTTTATTTTCACTACGCTATGCAATGCTTGGTGATTTGTTTGACTTCACATGTATTGTAGAACAACAATGAGTGTATTCTTGTTTTTTTCAAAGCCAAATAAAAATTCACACATTTTGTAAGAGGTTGATTCTCCCTCTTGCTTTAAAAAAAAAAAATATGTACCAAAAAGTCATGAGGGGGTCAGCATCTAGGTGTGATTTTTGGGATGAACTGAGATTGATTGAGATGTCATTCATGTAGAAAATGTATGTCCTGATATAGAGGCTTTGATAAAATTTGAATGACGGCACACAGTCTCACCTCCACCATGTGACTGCATCACATGATATGATTCTTCAGTCTTTTCAACCATGACAGCTTTAAAACTGACCCCACCATCCTGACAACCATCATACATGAAATACCCAGTATTTTCCACAGCTTAAATAAACTTAACAGCCAGACATTACTCATGTCATGGAGTCCCAAGCATATTGAACCTATTTGAAATCAACTTTTTAAGCAAGCTAGGTGTCCAAATTGCAGACAGAAATCATACAGTTGTACTAATTCTTGTTCTTGAATCATTTTAGAATCAATCCATCATATTTAACACACAGGTAAACTATCCCTCTCCAGACATGACTAATAGCGGCTGAATCGGAACGAAAACTGATTGTGAGAAATAATCTAATGTTTCTGTCTGCAGTCTGAATTGGAAACAGGTGTGTGAGATGGAGCGACGCTCCAGATTTCTCATGTTGTCGATCAAATGGGACCCACAGTGCATGAGGGGAAACATCAAAGGCAGCAGAGAGACAGAGCTGTGTGTGTGTGTGTGTGTGTGTGAGTGAGAGAGAGAGAGAGAGAGAGAGAGAGAGAGAGGGAAAACGGGAAGAGAGAAGATGTCTGTGTGCATCTGCGTGTATGTGGGTGTTTACGTGTACGTACGTTGTGCACGTGTCTAGAGCAAAACAATAGTGTGCATTATAAACTATGGACCGTTAAGACAGAAGTATTCCAACTGAATGTTCACTTTTTAATGTGAACCGCGTGTTTCTTCTACAATTCGCATACTTATTAACACTCAAATGTTTGACACAAATCATGTGTGTGTGTGACAGTCAGTGTTAATTTCATAAAAAGACAGTCCAGTATCATTTAAAAGATAGACCATTAAGGTGCTATGAAACCTGAATCACTGTAAATGTATCCAGTGGTGTTTGGAGAGACATCATTCACCCCCACAAAGCATACATGTGCAGTGAGTTTATTTACCTTCTTATGGCTTAACCACTGATGTATATAAACCCTGGATTTCTGATGCAATGAATTTGCCAATGAGAGGCTTTGAAGGCATATTTTTTTTTTGCAGTGGGGACAGTAAGATTAGTACTTTCACAAAATTATACTTTAAGGAAGTGTTTTATATATTTTTTAGCTCACATAATGTAATGTAAAAGTATGCATGAAGGTAGGTGTCTGTAATAGAACATATGTGGCAAAAACTAATATAGATATTTACAATTGCATTTCTATAGCTTACAAAATATTTTTTACGAAGGTGGGGGAGTGTCAAGATGGAGGCCCGGTGGCTTCAAAACATCGCACCCTTTCTGTCATCTAGTATATATATAAATAATTGAGCTTAAGTCCTTTCCTTTGCTTGCATGTTTTAAACCTTTAAAAAGGTCCAATGTAGCCATTTTTATCTTAATATCAAATCATTTCTGGGTAACAATGAAGTACCTTACTATGATTGTTTTTAATTAAAATGGTCAAAAAGAAACAAAAATAGCTTCTTAGCAAAGAGTATTTCTCAAACAAGAATTTAGCTTGGACTGAATTTGAAAACTGAAAACTAGCTGTTATTGGCAGAGAGGTTTGGAACTCTCTTTCTTATTGATCTTTCCAATGATGTCACCAGGCAGGCTAAAATATCCCACCAAAACAGGCTGAAATTTCAGGCCGTCTTTTCAAACAGCTCTTACACTAAAAGACCATTATCAAAATGTTCAGAATTTCAGAGTAATATTCCAAACTTATAGTGTGAATATATATATATATATAACATAGGAAAATAACATTTTGGACTGCAGTGGGCCTTTAAGACTTGAGGTCACACTGACAAACAACCAACTCCATCCTCATCTTTTTCTCCACAACAGTCCTATCTTCTGAATGAGTACTAAACTGGATGCTATTTGATTGCAATGCATTCACTTGTGGGAGGTGTTGAGTGCCATTTAACTGCCATAACGTTAAGTATCTATAAATTATATTGAGTAATTACATTCTTATTACCACAATGAAATAGGCTACAGTAACTACATGGAATTAGGTAAATACTATAAACTTTATTAAGCATCCTCAACTGCAACACTGGGATGTACAGTATGATAGCTAGACCTAGGGTTGCAATATTCCAGGAACATTCAATAAGTTCCCTGCTTTTCCAGGAATCCTGGTTGAAGCCTTAGCTAGTTCCATGGCCCCCCATGGGCCTATCTATTATAGTAACATCAGTTGCAGTGATTTGTAGTCCTCGCTGAACCCTCTCCAAACCCAAACCTGGCCCCTTTTACTCTAATGTTGACTTAAAAAGGACAAACCCAGAGAAGGAGTCTAATCAAAAGCGGATGTGAAAGCCAGTCATTCCTCTTGTCTGCAGTCAATGTAAGCCATGTGGGCTGTTTTTCTCTGAGGCCACAAGCCACCAAATAAACACAATAGCTACAGGAGGTTGGCCTGACATGGATTGGCTGTCTGTGTCTTCGTGTTGTATACTGTTAAACGTGGCCGTTTCTTCTTTATTAAATAAAGCATTTAGGCCCAAGGTTGACGTCTAACCCCCAAAAAATATTTTAAGAGGATGTGATGTCACACACACCACATCATTACATAGCGTCACTTTGAAAAGAGGGTAAAGGGGGAAAAACACATTTGTGATGGCTCACTCTAAATAGAGTATGTCCATAATCATTTACTCAAAACCAGCAGACATACTGCACTGTACTGGATGAGCATAATCCATTAGAAGAACAGGTTGAACGTGTCTGTTTGGATTGGATGAGAGTTATGTACTGTTGCAATGTTCATAGTGTGTATTTAGCTTTTTGTGAGGCTCTAAAACTCCACTGCTGCTTGTATCTCATCTAACAGCTTTGACATTTCTTGTTGGAGTAGTAGAGTGAAAGTAGTAATTTTCCATTATGCTAACGCACCTTCTTAAAAGACAGGGGCACTTTGCGACACTATCTCAGTTGGTTGCTACAGACCACATTCCATGCTTGGCTACTTTAATAATTACACCGCCCACTCTCTCTGCTAATAAGTAACTAATGGTTCACCAATTATAGCTAACAGCACTGGAATAGAACAGGGAGGGAGTGTGTGTGTGTGTGTGTGTGTGTGTGTGTGTGTGTGTGTGTGTGTGTATGGCTGTGTATATGCGTGCGTGTGCATGTGTGCGCGTGAACCCCTCTGACCACTGGTTGCAGGGTCATGACCAGTTGATGAGAGGTTTCAGTCGAATGTTCTTGGTCACTGATTACGTCTCACTCTCCTTACCATCCTCTACAGTATTATAACCATATTATGTTTCTCTCTCCTGCTCTAAAGCCCCGTTTAAACCTGGTGTGTCCTTTGTCCTGATCTTGCCCACATTCTGACTGTGCCCACAATTTTAGACAGGTCATATCTTATTTTGTTAACAGACAAGATAAGAACAAGATCAGGACAATATCAGGACGCATGTTAGCGGCAGGTATAAATGGGGCTATAGATAATCTCTTCCTCTCTTTCATTCCTCTTCTCTCCATCTGTGCAAGTCTTTCACTCTCTTTATCCCTCAGAGGGGTTAGTGATGCATGCTGGAATGAAGTAGCAGGTCACTAGCCACAAACACAGGCTGAAACTTACTGTTAACGGGCCCAAGCAAAAGCCTTTCAGTTCAGAAGGCTGCAAAATTCTGCCTGCCTGCCTGCCCCCTCTCTTCTACTCCCATTTGCTCACAGCATGCTGAAAGAGTAGCATTTACTAGAACTATGAAATATGCCTTTTCTAGACACATTTTGGACCAAGTTTATGTTCTTATCAGTAAAGGTTTGGGGCAGTTATTGGGGCAGCTAAAAATGTTAGGGCAACTAAAAAACGATTTCAATTCACAATATCTTCGATTCTCAGCTTTGGCCACAGCTCTGCATATTTCACCCTGATTTCTGGCCAATTCTCTGATTACCAAGATCGTACCATTTAATTTGCATACTCTTTTTTACAACCTTAATCATGTTGGTGTCAAAGGCAATCAGAATGATCGAGTCATGCAGAATCTCAATGAGGCTGGGGAAAAGCTGTGTGTCGCTATAAAAACATGTCAGAGAGAGATTGCGGCCATCTTCATGAATAACCAATTAGAACGCTGACGATAAATAGCTTCTTGGCTGGATATGAGCAAGCATGTCCCCGTGGTGTATTTTTTTTAAACAGTGGATGAATGCTCCCCATTTCACATCAACTCCCTGGTGGACTCTACAGTTAATTGCCTTCTCCAGCAGGCACTTACAGATGATCTATCTCTGAATCCATCCACACAAACGACTGATTGCAGCCGGTTGAGGTCTGTGAATATGCATTGTGCATTCGACCACAAAGCTGTTTATGTTACAAGAGCAGTGACACTGTTACAGATGTTAGCAAATTAGCTTAGCCTATAACTGCTTAAAACAGGACAGTGGAACCTGTGCAGACGTTTCCCTTTCCCCGTCTGTAACAGTCAGGCTCCATTATTTTACAGATACTTCCCCCAAGTGGAAGCTCATTGCATTACCGAAGAAGAAGAGCCCATTAGAAACACACAACACAAGACAAAGAATGGAAAGTACAATAAAGCTGGCCAGTTGAAATAGGGCATCAAAGATGTTGACACTCTTCGTGTGACCCCTATACCTTGTTGCCATCCCGTCAAGGATCCGGTGAACAGAGTCATGGGGAGAAATGAAGGGGAGAAGACGACCCTGACATCAGATGTAATTGCCTCAACCTCATAGCATTAGAAGACAGTGTGAGATGAAAAACACCTACCCCAAAACACACAAACATCTGGTTAGGTTTAGCTGCCCTACTGCAGGAAGGTAATATAATCACATGCGCGACTTAAAATAGGAATAACATAGCAGAGATGCTAATGGTTCACGGGTCCATGATAATCTTTTTGGGTTAGTCAGGAAATGAATCCCTCTCTAAAAAAAAAGACAACTATTCATGCGTTACATTCTGTCGCTCTCACCAGTAAATCTAATGTGGCAGCGACTTTGTCCGGTTAAACGTTGACATTGGTTTTTTTTTCAACTGCTTTGGTACCATTTGAAAAAAGTATGTGGTACTTTTTTACAACGCTTACAACAAAACTCAAAACAGATCATCAAAAAGGCAGTTGTTACAAACCTCTAAGTACATCTTCAATTGACTGAGTACAACACATCAAATCATAGTCACTTTAACCAAACTTAGTGTTTTATCTAGAAACACATGTTTCACATTGCAATACACGTTAATATAAAGTAATTGCTTTTCGCTATGCTCACATCATTTCTGATATGATTGTCTTCTCATTTGTTAAAATATATTTTACTATAACTTAATCTGACCTCTCTTAATCAATAATCACTTAACCTTTGGTAAACCTATACATTTTAAACGGGTTTGTCTACAACAGATTTTGAACCATTTAATGAGAATCGATGTTTGCATAAATATATAAAATTATGATTTACTGTAATGTATTATCATAACTATTGTGATTTTACTTCACAGCAAGTTGAAACAAAGTCTGATATTGACATGATCAGAGATGTACTTGCATGTAATGCATGCATCCAAAATAAAGTTGCTGGGGTCTTTTCACACTGCCTTACTGAAATTGCATTGGCCAATGCTGTAATACATACCACTTACGTAGCAGGTGTTTAATCCAAAGTGACGACAGTGAGTCATGAACCAAGTGGGAATCGAACCCACTACTCTGGTGTTGCTAGTGACATGCCCCACACAGCACCGCTTGTCACGCATACTCCCTCTCCGGTGCTCGAAGTCACCAAGCAGCTCATTATTACGCACACCTGTCACCATCGTTAAGCCCACCAGCGCCTCATCAGACTCACCTGGACTCCATCATCTGCCTGATTACCTTCCCTATATCTGTCACTCCCTTTGGTTCTTTCCCCAGGCGATATTGTTTCTGTTCAAGTGTTCATGGCTGTAGGCTACCTGGTTTTCTTGTTTTGGTCTATGTTCAATTATTTTTTTAAATACACTCCCTGAACTTGCTTCCCGACTCCCAGCGTACACATTACACCACTACAATACATACAGTGCATTCAGAAAGTATTCATACCCCTTGACTTATTCCACATTTTGTTGTGCTACAGCCTGAATTCACCTATCTGCACACAATACCCAATAATGACAAAGTAAAAATATGTTCTTAGAAATGTTTGCAAATTTATTGAATATGAAATACAGAAATATCTCATTTACATAACTATTCACACACACACACACACACACACACACACACACACACACACACACACACACACACACACACACACACACACACACACACACACACACACACACACACACACACACACACACACACACGAGTCAATATATGTTACAATCACCTTTGGCAGAAATTACTGCTGTGAGTCCTTCCCGGGTAAGTCTCTAAGAGCTTTGCACACCTGGATTGCCCATTAATCTTTCAAAAATTCTTCAAGCTCTGTCAAATTGGTTGTTGATCATTGCTACACAACCATTATCTTATTGGTTAGCAACTCCAGTGTAGATTTGGCTTTGTGTTTTAGGTTATTGTCCTGCTGAAACGTGAATTCATCTCCCAGTGTCTGGTGGAAAGCCGAATGAACCAGGTTTTCCTCTAGGATTTTGCCTGTGCCTAGCCCCCCAGTCCTTAACGATTAGAAGCATACCCATAACATGATGCAGTCACAACTATGCTTGAAAATATAGAGAGTGGTACTCAGTAATATGCTGTATTTGCACCAAACATAACACTTTGTATTCAGGACAAAAAGTTACATTGCTTTGGCACATTCTTTGCAGTATTACTTTAGTGTAGTGTTGCAAACAGGATGCATGTTTTGGAATATGTTTTATTCTGTACAGGCTTATTTCTTTTGACTCTGTCAATTAGGTTAGTATTGTAGAGTAACTATGATGTTGTTGATCCATCCTCAGTTTTCTCCTATTACAGCTATTAAATTCTGTAACTATTTTAAAGTCACCATTGGCCTCATGGTGAAATCCCTGAGCGGTTTCCTTCATCTCCGGCAACTGAGTTAAGAAGGATGCCTATATCGCAGGCTAGGGTCTATTTTTCTCCCCTTCCTGTCTGACTGACATGCCCAAAGTAAACTGCCTGTTACTCAGGCCCAGAAGCCAGGATACGCTTATAATTGGTACCATTGGATAGAAAACACTTTGCAGTTTGTAGAAATGTTAAAATGATGTATGAGACTATAACACAATTGATATGGTATGAGAAAATCCAAAGAAAAACCAACCAGAAAATATTGTTTTTTGAGAGCCCATGCTCTTTCAATGGAAAGCTATGCAATTCCAGCTCAGTCTTTGTTCAAGGTTCCAGGCTTGTTTCTTCCCAAACATGGAAGAACTTTGAGTTTTGGTACAGGTAGTCAGAGTTGGAAATCAGTCTGTGCGTGTGCGGCGAAGAGGACGCGCACTTGCTTAGCTTTTCTATTGAACATACTTCTTTCCGTATGAAATATTATAGTTTATTTACATTTTAGGGTACCTGAAGATTGAGTAGAAAGGTATTTTGACTTCTTTTAACAAAGTTTAGCGGTAGCTTTTTGGATTCCTTTCTCTGCATGTTGAACGAGTGGTTTACTCAAATCGATGGCGCCAACTAAACCGACTTTTTGGGATATAAAGAAGGATTTTATCTAACAAAACAACCATGCATGTTGTAGCTGGGACCCTTGGGATTGCAAATCAGAGGAAGATTTTCAAAAAAGTAAGTGAATATTTAATTGCTATTTGTTCTTTTACGAAGCCTGTGCTGGTTGAAAAATATTTTGATGTGGCGCTGTCCTCAAACAATCGCATGGCATGCTTTCGCTCTAAAGCCTATTGTAAATCGGACAATGCAGTTAGATTAACAAGAATACTTTTTATGATTATTTATTTGAATTGCGCGCACTCCAATTTCACCGGAAGTTGTCGACAGGTGTCCCGCTGACGGGATGCCTAGCCCTGAGAAGTTTTAAATTCTGTAACTTATTTAGAGTCACCATTGGCCTTATGTTGAAATCACTGAGCGGTTTCCTTCATCCCAGGCAACTGAGTTAAGAAGGATGCCTGTATCATTATAGTGACTGATTCACCATCCAAAGTGTAATTAATAACTTCACCATGCTCAAAGGGATATTCATTGTTTGTTTTTTTACCTATCTACCAATAGGTGCCCTTCTTTGTGAGGCATTGGAAAACCTCCCTGTAACGGTTTTCTTCCGTTGAAGGAGAGGAGGACCAAAATGCAGCCTGGTTAGTGTTCAACATGTTTTAATAAGGACAATAAATGAGAACACTACAAAATACCAAACAACAAATGTGAAAACCGAAACAGTCCTATCTGGTGCATAGACACAAAGACAGAAGACAATCACCCACAAAATACCCACAGAATATAGCTGCCTAAATACGGTTCCCAATCAGAGACAACGATAGACAGCTGCCTCTAATTGAGAACCAATCTAGGCAACCATAGACCTACAAACTACCTAGAATGGATACAGCCCCATAAACATACAAAAAACCCTAGACCAGGCAAAACACATAAATCCCCCATGTCACACCCTGACCTAACCAAAATAATAAAGAAGACAAAGATAACTAAGGCCAGGGCGTGACACTCCCTGGTCTTTGTGGTTGAATCTGTGTTTGTAATTCACTGCTCGACTGATGGACTTTACAGATAATTGTATGTGTGGGGTACAGAGATGAGGTAATCATTCAAAAATCATGTTAAACACTATTATTGCACACAGAGTGAGTCCTTGCAACTTACACATGACTTGTTAGGCACATTTTTACTCCCAAACTTATTTTAGGCTTGAAAGGGGTTATTGACTCAAGACATTTTAGCTATTCATTTTGAATTCATTTGTAAAACTTTAGAAAATACATCATTCCACTTTGACATTATGAGGCATTGTGTGTAGGACAGTGACAAAAACATGAACCCACTTTGACATTATGAGGCATTGTGTGTAGGACAGTGACAAAAACATGAACCCACTTTGACATTATGAGGCATTGTGTGTAGGACAGTGACAAAAACATGAACCCACTTTGACATTATGAGGCATTGTGTGTAGGCCAGTGACAACAAATCTCTATTTAATCCATTTAAACTCAGGCTGTAACAGAAGAAAATGTGGAACAACTCAAGTGTGAATACTTTCTGAAGGTCCTGTAAAAGTACAATACAATATGGTGTGTGTGTGTGTGTGTGTGTGTGTGAGATTGGTTACGGTGTGTGCTTGTGATTGGGGTTCCAAATCAGGGATAGTACCAAGTGCCGTCCCCATAGACATTTTTGTTGTATCAGTGTTGAAACAATCAACATCTTAATCAAAAGCTGTACCGTACTCTTATCACACAAAAGCTGTACCGTACTCTTATCACACAAAAGCTGTACCGTACTCTTATCACACAAAAGCTGTACCGTACTCTTATCACACAAAAGTGCACAATGGATTAATGCAAAAAGCTACACTACAATGAATAGTTTCCTTGAAATATGCTGTGTTTTATCTTATCAGTCTGTAACATTGCTCTCTCTATCAGGATGCCTCCAGGATGCTGTTTCTTTGTGTGTCTAAAGAATGAAACAAAAATTGCAGAACTTATGTTTAAGTGGATGTTCAAAATGACATTGTATAATTTGTTTCTTTGTGTGTGTGTGTGTTTGCATGACCATGTATGTATGTATGTATGTATGTCTGATACCACTAGTCGACATATAGGACTGTCGCTATGGACTACTGTACCTAGTATATGTATTATTACTATAAAGAGTGTAGTTTATTAATGATGTGTTGACCACTCTTCCCTGGGCAGTGATATCATTGGTTTATGTTCACTGTGTATTTACATCAACATACCGGCTGGACCAATCATCTTTCTTTATGTTATAACTGTCCTCAAACAGTTCCTTCAAATGTCCTTAAATCATTTATGCTAATCTATACCGACTATATGTCTAAATATATGTATGTAATTGATCTCTATAAGATGTGTCTCTGTGTAGTCATGAAATATTAAACTGCCTTCTATTACTCCATAAAGAGAAACAATGTCTGTATTTTCTTAATTATGAAGCTAATGTAACAATTATATTTACAGTGTATGTACAAATGTTTCATTGTAAACATAGGCCTACAATTGTGTACCAGTAGTGGGTTTTTACAGTACCCAAAATCATTCTGTGACTTTATGTGACCGGGGAGAAAGAGCTCACCATGTTGGCCCACTCATAGAGAACCTGGTCATAAATCACTGAGAGCCACCAGGAAAATGATGTTTACGAAACTCACAAAATGGTGGATCCACTTCCTCCACTTTGACCTTTGACCTCCCACATCCACCATCCTGATCAAAACAGCATAATATAAATCTCATATTACACCCTTTTCCAAATATGGCACTACTTTTACAGCCTGGGCTACGTGACGTGGTACACAGCAAGGGAGAGCTGTGACACACTAGTCTGAACAGGAGTCCATTTTTACTGCAATATTCGCGCAGAAATGGACTGAGCTTTGATTGATTCTTTCCTGGGGGGGAGACCTCACATTGTTTGGATTTGAAAATCAAACCATTGTATTGGAAGGGGGTGGCACTCAGAGGCTGTGTGCGACAGTCCATGTGGGTGTTTGAGTGAGAGACATAGCTGAGAACCAGTCAGTAAAAAAAACAAGAGCCCCCTTTATTATTGACACATCGTGCCTATAACATCCAGCAGCCTTTCCAGATGGTGAAATCATGAAACACCAAGGAGATAAGATGCATGAATGGTCAGAAAAGCAAAATAATATTGTACTGACAGCCGTCAGTACAGAGTCAGCTCCAATCATTTCATCACTGGTAAATAAGATCAATTTCGAGTTTAGCTGTTAGCTGTCATGCTAGCCAAGTGTTAACAAGACTAAATTAGTCAACATTAGCTTGCTAGATGCTTGAAGTCTAGCTATTAGCATGCGTCTCTCTCATAGGTGGTAGGTGGGTTAAGTTTTGGGGAGGCTATTTTTTTCACCATAAGAATGCATCTTCATAAATAAAGCATTGCATGCATCTATCATCGCATTTGCAGACTACTGCAAGCCTGTTAATCCTAGCGTGATGGGTGGATTGGATAGTCATAATCTAGGCTATTAAAGCTCAATCTAATCACTGTGTATGGCTGAGCTCATAGTAGCATAGGCCTAGAGGCTATACCAGAGACATTACTTCTCTTTCATGTGCACAGAGATAAAAAAAAATGTGGCCTTTGATAAACACATTTCATGCAATTCTATTCCACATTATATGGCTGGAGACATTAGCAGAATATTTTTTAACATGACAACTCACAGGGTAGCCAATTCTGCTGACACCGACAAACAGATCAATAACAACAATCTTGTCTTGAATGCAACCATTAAAAGCGATGCCTTTGAAAAGGGGAGACGCACATTGTACAATAAATGACATCCATCCAGCCTGGAGGACATTGTAAAAACAAATACAAAAATAAAAACTGGTTTCACAAAGTGGAGGGAAAATGTACGGATATTACAGCATAGGGCAAAGGCCTCAACGGAATAGGAAAATCGGATGTGTTTAATCTAACAATCGATCAAATCTTTATATGCCACTAAAACACCTGAATTAATTCAACACAACTGAACAATTAAGAGCCCTGATGGTACAGGTGACCGGAAGAAGTGATATTCTAACATCAGGTGTGCTTTTCAGTTGTTTGTGTACTGTAGGTTCACTAGCTGACCTCTATCAGGACACACATGTTGACTGGATTCCCACTGTGAAGATGAGCAATGCTGCAGCAGAGTCGGCTTCTACCTTTTCCAGATATGAAAAGGAGACATCCCTCAGGTAGACTAAATGGTTGTCATATGCTGTGAATCTGAATGATGATGCTGTGCCATTTGAGTAGAGAGCACCTTTCACTTTGTCTTCATGACAAGAGTGCCCCATTGAACCGAATGAAGGGTGTATCAATAACTGCTGATCAAACAGAAACAGTTTCACAGTAATGTATTTATGTACACATTAATAAATGAAATGTAATTTGGAACAACATGCAAAAGACTATTGTTTATGATATTGTAAACATTCTGTACTATGTTGTATGTGTGAAATGAAAAGTATTGTGTGTGTGTGTTATCTCTGCTTTGCCTTGACCCATTAAATACAATATATTTCTTATAGTCCAATTATTTGTATTTAATTTTACAATTTAAACACATTTTAAATTGTTGTAGTAGTCTTATGCAAACCATGTTCATTTATCACAGTGGCACAGTGCCATTCAGGCCTTCTGGGAGAAAAGTATCTGACATTGAATTTTGTACTGGTAGTTGCACGTATGCTAAGGATCTCATCATCTCCTGTTTCCAGATGGATTTGCACTAAACAATTTTCATACAAGGAATGTACAAAATCTGGTATAATGATTAGCCTCATTTACATCGTCCAGGGCCGGCTCCAGGCATAAAGCGGGATCCCGGCAGCTAGGGCTCAGTTGGGGTCTCAACTGTTAGAATAGCAGAATACACAAGGTGTTTGAAAATGTGGTTGTGCATCAACAGTTTTTCTCTTGTTTTTCAGTCACTGACATTCACCCAATATTTTACAAATATTTTATTCTGATTTTTCAGGGGGTTTTGCAGCAGAGATTGTGACTATGAGATTGAAAAGTGGTGGAATTGCCCTTTACAACTGCAATAACTTCTGTCCACCCCATGGCAAAGTGTGTAGAACTGCAGAAAACTTGCCTTAAAACAGCAAAACGTTCTCCGTTCCCCATGGCAAAATTAGTAGAATTGAATGAAATGTGTTATAAAATTTACATTTTTTAAAATCTTTGTATAAACCTTTGCTATGGTTTATACATTTATATATTGTGTGTGACTTTTAAACTGTATTTTTGTTTAAAACATTTTCTAACATAGGTACAAATATAAACCATGGTATACAAGGATGTTGGTCACCTCCCTGACCAATTCCCTTCTCCCCCAATCTCTCGGTTTGGATGGACAGCCAGCTCCAGGAAGAGTCTTGATGGTTCTAAACTTCATCAATTTAAGAATGATGGAGGCCACTGTGTTCTTGCGGACCTTCAATACTGCAGAAATGTTTTGGTACCCTTCTCCCGATCTGTGCCTCGACACAATCCTGTCTCAACGCGGACAGTTCCTTCGACCTCATGGCTTGGTTTTTGCTCTGACGTGCATTGTCAACTGTGGGACTTTAGACAGGTGTGTGCCTTTTCCAAATCATGTCCAATCAATTAAATTTACCACAGGTGGACCCTTATCAAGTTGTAGAAACTCAAGGATGATCAATTGAAACAGGATGCACTTGAGCTGAATACTTATGCACATAAGGTATTTCTGTTTTTAATTTTTAATACATTTGCAAACATTTCGAAAAACATTTTATTTTTTAGCTTTGTCATTACGGGATATTGAGTGTAGATTTCAGATTTTTTATTTCATCCATTTTAGATTAAGGCTGTAACATAATAATATGTGAAAAAAGTCAAGGGGTCTGAATACTTTCGAATGCACTGTATATGGATCCTACAGCTATCCTATTTCTGACTCTTTAGGTATTAAGGCTTGCATATCTGTCATATCTTCTTTTTGTTTTCATTCTCATAATTGTTTTTTCATTACCCACTCTTACTCGTCAAGTCGGCTAACTTAATTGTTATTATTATTATACATAAAGACCCTAAATATGCTGGTTAAGAGATCTCACATATAAGGCTGCCACTCGCCGTTATGCTAGCAAGAAAATAAAGAACCATTTGTACAAACTGGCTGCTTTTTCATGAGCCCCAAACAAAACTAAGGGTGTAATCATAATGATACATAAGAAACAAAATCACCATCCTTGGTAAAGGCGAAGACCGAGAAGGCAGAATCACTTTCCTTAATGGAAAGACAATTGCCTTTGTTAATGTGTATGCGCCAAATGTATATGATCCTACGTTTCTTTGAACAGCATATTTAGAATGAACTGAATTCCAACTGGTTATTGAGACAGATATGAATGTCATTCTGGACATGCGGGACAAATCCAATAAGCCCAACAATCCACAGGCAACCAAGGCTCTCGAACATACAGTATACTCTCTGATTACAACTTCATCGATGCCTGGCGAGTTCATAACCCTGAAGTAAAAGACTACACTTTCTATTCAAAGAGGCAAAAAACATTCTCCCGAATCGATTCCGTACTATTATCTACTCCTCTGTTTTCTTTAATCAAGATAATAGAAATATGAGCAGATCATGCAAAATACTGCCAAATACGCATTTCAGAATCCCCTTAAAAGGGCCACAAGATGGTGCTTTAATATTTCCTCACTACAAAATCCTACTTTATGTGAACAATTTGAAACTGAATTGAATTAATTGATAATGATTAGCAACATTTTTGTCAATGATCCTCGGATTTCATGGGACGCCATTAAATGTTTTATTAAAAACAATGCAACTGCATTTGCATCTGGGCTGAATAAATCACAATTAGATATCAGAATGGGAAAAGGTATTAACGATGTTAGAGCATTCTCAATAAACACTTTTTTGAGACCAGGTAGTCAAGACAGAACAAAATCTATTGATAAGACAGAGAGCAGAACTTGCCATCCATCGAATTAGACTTCCATGGCTTCCATGGAAATCGACCCAGTCAACTACTGGCTAACACGCTTAGCAGTAAGGATCAATTAGCAGATATTGCAACTATTGAATCTGAATCAGGTGAATTACTATCAGAACCTAAATGAATCAACCAAAGATTATCCCGTTTCTATAAAGAATTTTACACATCTGATTGTAAATCCACACCAAGCCAGATCAATTTTTTAAAAGATATATTAACTTGTCTTCTCTCAAGTGAGGAAGCCGGCTTGCTGGGAGCCCAACTCTCTCTCCATGAACTCAAGGGCATTGGATAACATGAATAAAGGCAAATCACCTGGTTGTGACAATATTCCTAATGAGGTCTATTTAAAATGTTGGAACCAATTGGGTCCACTATTACTTGAAATTATTAACACAGCTGTTCACAAAGGTTAATTTGAAAGGGCTGTAAATACGGCAGGTAGCCTAGTGGTTAGTGTTGGGCCAGTAACCGAAAAGTTTGCAGGATCGAATCCCCGAGCTGACAAGGTAAAAATCAGTTGTTCTGCCCCTAAACAAGGCAGTTAACCCACTGTTCCCGGTAGGCCGTCATTGTAAATAAGAATTTGTTCTTAATAACTTATTTTGGCTAAAGGGGGAGTATTGAGTAGCTTGGATGAAAAGGTGCCCAGAGATGCCCAGAGTAAACTGCCTGCTCCTCAGTCCCAGTTGCTAATATATGCATATTATTATTAGTATTGGATAGAAAACACTATGAAGTTTCTAAAACTGTTTGGATGATGTCTGAGTATAACAGAACTCATATGGCAGGCAAAAACCTGAGAAGAAATCCAAACAGAAAGTGGGAAATCTGAGGTTGGTCGATTTTTACGAGAGAGTTAGCTCTCGTTCCATTGCTTTTCTACAGACATAGGAATTCTCCGGCTAGAATATTATTGAAGTTTTATGTTAAAAACATCCTAAAGATTGATTCCATACATCGTTTGACATGTTTCTACGGACAGTAATGGAACTTTTTTACATTTAGTCTGCAACTAGGGAACGCGCTTCATGACTTTTTACCAAACGTGCTAACAAAAGTAGCTCTTTGGACATAAATGATGGACATTATCGAACAAATCAAATATTTAATGTGGAACTGGGATTCCTGGGAGTGCATTCTGATGAAGATCGTCAAAGGTAAGTGAATATTTATAATGTTATTTCTGATTTCTGTTGACTTCAACATGGCGGATATCTCTATTTGTTTTCTGAGTGCCGTTCTCAGATTATTGCATGGTTTGCTTTTCCGTAAAGCTTTTTTGAAATCTGACACAGCGGTTGCATTAAGGAGAAATGTATCTATATTTCCATGTCTAACACTAGTATTTTCATTGACATTTATAATTATTTCTGTAAAATGATGTGGCTCTCTGCAATATCACCGGATGTTTTTGGAACTAGTGAACATAACGCGCCAATGTATACGGAGATTTTTTTATATAATTCTGCACTTTATCGAACAAAACATACATGTATTGTGTAACATTAAGTCCTATGAGTGTCATCTGAGGAAGATCATCAAAGGTTAGTGATTAATTTTATCTCTATTTGTGCTTTTTGTGACTACTTTCTTTGGCTGGAAAAATGGCAGAATTTTTCTGTGACTTGGTGGTGACCTAACATAATCGTTTGTGGTGCTTTTGCTGTAAAGCCTATTCGAAATCGGACACTTTGGTGGGATTAACAACAAGATTACCTTTAAACTGGTATAAAATACATGTATGTTTGAGGAATTTTAATTATGAGATTTCTGTTGTTTGAATTTGATGCTCTGCACTTTCACTGGCTGTTGTCATATCGATCCCGTTAACGGGATTGCAGCCCTAAGAAGTTTTAACTGACTTGCCTAGTTAAATAGGTCAAGTTAGGAAAAAAATACAGCAATTTAGCTTTTTATTAAAAAAAGATAAGGATGCCAGCCAATGCTCTCATTATCACCCCTATATTTAATTAACACAGATATTAAACTGTTTTCTCAAATGTTGTTGTCCTGTCTCAAAACTTACTTACCTAAATTGATACATCTGGACCAAAGCAGTTTGTTAAACTATTATCCTCAGATAACCTCCGTCTATTAAATATCGTACATACTTAATCAGAAACTAAAGCTCCTTGGGCAGTTCTATATCTAGATTTTACTATCTATGGAACCCCTGGCCCAGGCAATTCGACAATCGAAAGAAATGACACCGATATCTCTAAATTCTACGGATCACGTCATCTCATTATATTCTGACGATATGTTACTTTATCGAAAAAATGCATCTCAATCCCTCCCAAAAGCTTTGAAGATAAAAGACAAATGAAGCTCCAAGTTATAAAATAAATCTAACCAAATCAGCCCTTCTGCCTCTCAAGACCCCGACGCAGGACTCCATCTCTACTTATGGAATCCCAATAATTTCCCATTTGAAATATTTGGGAATAGATGATTTCCTTCCTTAGATAAAACCATTGCCAGAAACTATAACAGAACAACAAATCAATTCAATCCGACCTCAGTATATGGACTAATGCCCCAGTTGCTTTAACCGGCAGAATATCTATTGAATATATTGCCATGGCTGAATTTCTGTAGTTCAATGCTTATCTTAACTGTGTTCGAATACCCATACTAACATACTATATACTACATACTTAATGAGTATTTACTACTTACTATTAGTTAATTTTAGTATACTGTAAATTAACGTTATCGTTTCAGTTGAGCATACTAGAGCTTTGCCTGTCTACCGGAAGTTGATGCTGTTGCTATGCAACCTCTTGCTAGCTTGTTAGCATAACAAATGATTAGCTAAACATTTTACGATTTCGGGTGTGTTCGTAAATTCATTCTAGAGTGCCAGAGTGCGCTCTGTTGGATCATCATTTGTAAATTCAGTGTGATTCGCTCTCGGAGCATTCAGACTCTTTGGTCGAGGAGTAGGGTTGATCCAAGTGTTCAACAGCAGTCAAGCGCACAAGCTACTTCCAGACACAAATGAGAGAACACCTCACTCTGACCATTTTACACGGCCTAGCAGAGCTGGTTAGGCTGTTTTCATGATATCCAGAGCGTTGGTGACTGTAACTGTGCTGCTGGCAACAATTTAATTACGCTTTTTTTTTGCACATGTTTACTGACACCGGCCATATTCAACAGGTGTTGAGCATTTGTAAATTCATCAGTTGTTCTGTGAGAGAGTGCTCTGAAATCGGAGCAGATAGACCGAATGAACAATGTCCATTGAAACGCACAACGACTATACCACTTAGCTACGAATGATGTGAATAATCAAGTCAATAAACATTGAGTAGTTAGTTAGATAGCAGATAGTTAATACTGCCTGGCAAGTTCGAGTAGCCAACTAACGTTAGCTAACATACCGGTACATACTGCTGTAATGCTATGCGGTTCATAAGGATAGCGTAGCTGTCAGCCAACATAACGTGTAATGTAACTTGTTTGAAAAGTCATTACTTTATTACATTGCTCAACATTTTCTTAACATTTCTCATAATTAGTTAAAGCAATGAATTTGTATCTGCTCTCTTCGGATTTCGGCTGCATATTTTCCACCCTTTTCTTCAAATCTGAAAACATTGTGAAGCCACACCCATTTTCAGTAGAATTGCATTATGGGCATTTAAAGTATGGAAATAGTGTCCACTTTGTATTTTGGCAAATTTAGTACGACATCCGGGAACTTTTGGCATACTAACTATATCCATACTATGCTTTGTCATTATGGGGTATTGTGTGTAGACTGGGGGGGGGGGGGGGGGGGACTATTTATAAACAATTTTAGAATAAGGCTGTAACGTAACAAAATGTGGAAAAAGTCAAGGGGTCTGAATATTTTCCGCATGCATTTTACATATAGAGTGTGCAACTCTATTTTTATAGCAGGCTAGAGAGCACGTGCCAATACCAGAGTGGGTTCACAAGCTAAATAACGCACTTTTTTTTGTGGGAAAACCATCAGTAGAGTTGAAAATGTGAAGGAAACCCATTTAACTTGTAGTTTTTATTCGGTACATGGGAGTTTAACTGCAAATGGTATTTTTATGTACTCTACGTCATCACGCACATCCTTTTATCCTAAAAAAGTTTATTTGATCTAAACACATCTCTGGTGGGAAAATGTGCATGTTTTTATGCAGATTTTAGAATATTTCTATTAAATCTGTTGACAATTGGTTGGAAACCTAGGTATTGAGCGCAATTCGGGCTCCCATCAGGGCCGCTTCCTCTTCAAGCATGCCATGACAATAAAATGCATATATTTTGAATCACGGAAGGATGGAGAACAATACACACTTTCTTTTAGATTTGTTGGAAGATTAAAACCTAAATAAAAAAGTGTTGATTGTTCTCCATCCTCCCCCAAATCAGAATATACCATTTTCATGGCATGCTTGGTTCAATAGCTATTGATGAGAGAGAACCGAACATCCAGTATAAAACTAATTTTACCTTGGTGCTGAACTGAACAAAATACCTACCTGCTCTCCAAAAAAGTTGGGTAAACAATACTCATTGGAGAAATCATCCGAACGAGGGAAATTGCGCCCCTCTGTCTCAGTATGTGTAGCCATTGTATCTGATGCTGCCTGGACCAAAAGTATAACATGTTGCCAATGTAGCATTTGATTGACTGATGCCAGAAAGAATTTGGCATCCCTTGATACTATTTTTCTTTATAAAATAATTGGCCAATAATTATTGAGCTGAGCTCAACTTCTTTATTTTACCTTTATTTAACTAGGCAAGTCAGTTAAGAACAAATTCTTATTTTCAATGACAGCCTAGGAAAAATGGGTTAACTGCCTTGTTCAGGAGCAGAACAACAGATTTTTACCTTGTCAGCTCAGGGATTCGTCCAACGCTCTAACCACTAGGCTACCTGCCACCCCGTGTGTTGTCCTGGTGCAGCAAACCCCAGCTGAAGGGAGGCCAGTTTGGATGTGGCTTCAGACCAATCAAATCGCATCCTAAGCAAAAACTAATTTTCAGAAAAACGTGTCTGTTTCTGGTCTGCTTGTGTTGATGTCCTGCACTAGCTAGCTTGCTAAATTGTCCCTTTCCTAGCCATGGATGGGGATTTGTGGTTTTCACTTTCTCTGTATACTCCAATGATTATGATCGAACCATAAATTAATATGTTGTGCCACTGGCCTGAGACCATTGTTCAATATGTCGCCTAGTAGGCTCGTGTTAACTTGTTAGCTAGATAACTTTGCTGGTTCTGTGGTTCATTGTTGCCCATGCAAGGAATGTTAGGCTAGCATTTTAGCTCGGTAGCCTATGACAACAAAAATAAAAAAGTGTACTGTATGACCGAGCCATAGTCAGAACGTTTTGCCAACAAGGAGGATGGCATTGGTGTTCAACAAGTCTACAAGTAGGGTGAGTCAACATTTTTTGTTTTAAACAAACATAATACATAACATAATATTGAGCAACATTGATTGAACGTAATTCTTTTTGTAATCTTTAAGTTTGTTTTCAGTGTATTAAACTAAGCATATAGCCTTCTTGATATGGTGCTGGAATAGTGGAGGCAGTGCTCCTGTTGTCTTTGTTCTGACTTGCAGTAACTTCGTAACTCTGTGGTTCTAAATCAGTAGTTCTTTAGTAAACTGTTGAAAACATTTACATCCTTGACCATTCTGCAGGTTATGTAATGTTTTGTTTCATGCAATATTTCCTTTGTGGACTTCACCTGACAAAAGTATGTGTAGATGAATTTATTCTGCCACTATGTGACTGTTGTCTTTTTGTTGTCACTGCCTTATTGTATATCATGGTGGTGTATGAATGAATTGTTTATAAGTAAACAACTTAATCTGGCTTCTTACTTGCTTGGCTTCCTCGGTGATTGTACCCACCACATCTACTGGCTACAAATGTAGTGCTATAAATGGACCCACGTGGCATTCTGGCGATTTTGACTAAAACCGTTTTATATCGGAATTATCTGTTCACGCGCAAATCTAGCCACTCATTGGCTAGAATGTTCCCACCTGATCTCGCCTCCTCCCGCCTGCCTTTTGCGGACAATTAGTCGACTGACAGTTCTATCTTGTCAATATAATAGATACTCTTTGGTATAGCCTCTCCATTTCGGTCGTCACTAGTTAACACAGCCACAAAGTCATAAACCCCGCCCTTTTCTACAATTTATCTTCTTAAAATCTGATTTGAAACCTAACCTTATTCTCAACCACACTAAGCTTATACCTAAAATTCAATTAAGACCCTAAAGCTAATATTTGTTCGTGAATGTGTACGATAAAGCCACAGACTTCTGTTATCCAGCGGGAGCCTCTCCCTTTCACTTCTAACCAAGTCAGTCGCATTTTAGTGACGTATGAGAAGCTTCCGTTGCTGCTGCGTGAACTTCCTACACACGTGCATTTCAGAAGTTGTTGGAACACTGAAAAGGTATTTATCTATTTGTGTTTAACGTTACGGATTCGATGTTGTAAAATCGTTTGGTTTTAAGGTTGAGTTGTCGGCTGCTGTTAGGAGGATGTGATTGTTGGAGGAACCGAAACAAATGACAAGAACCGGCATAGTTAGCCACAATAACATGTCTGGGAAACAAGCTATCATGTTAGCCTGGCTACTGTTTGAGCCAAATATATGATAATTGATTGACTTCTATTATTATCATTATTTACGTTAGTTTGTTGGCATAACGTTAGATGGGAAGCCATATCTCCCTGTTGCTTCACATACTTTAGTGGATTACGAGCGCCTAGTCTGATTAATCAGGTTCTAATACATAATTATTTGGGATAGCTACACTGCAAATTCGTAAAAGTTATTTCCAAGCCAGAATGTTTACATTTACGTTTGATCTTACTCTACCGGTTGTCTGTGGTGTCTGGCCTTCACATGTAGGACATTTGAGACAAAACATCCACAGAAAAGTAACTTAATGTTTAACCCACTTTCTAGAGTTCGGTGCTGAAGAAGACATGTATATTACCTGGTGCATGTAACATTATTGCTTTCGTCCTTCTCGCCCCTAGCTGGGCTCGAACCAGGGACCCTCAGCACACATTTGACACCCTCGAAGCATCGTTACTTAGCGCTTCACAAAAGCCTCGGCCCTTGCAGAGTATGGGAAACAACAACTTCAAGGTCTCGATTGACATTGAGTGACACCGATCGATTGAAACGCTATTAGCGCGCACTCCGCTATCCATCCATTTCACAACGGTTACACGTGCGTAAAGCCATGTAAAAGCCTGCTGACTTCACTTAGTGTGCACGTACTCCTGTATTGTGCTCGTGCCTTCGGCCATGAGCAAATGTGTGCACATGTTGCATACATACTAACTGAAGTCAGCAGGTATTTAAATTGTTTTGCAGGTGACAGGTACATGATAGTCCCACTAAACCCAAACCAGATGGGATGGTGTATTGTGGTAGCCATGCTGGTTAAGTGTGCCTTGAATTCTAAATAAATCACAAACCGTGTCACCAGCAAAGCACCATCACACCTCCATGCTTTACGGTGGGAAATACACATGCAGAGATCATCCGTTCACCCACACCGGCTCTCAAAGACATGGCGGTTGGAACCAAAAATCTCAAATTTGGACTCCAGACCAAAGGACAGATTTCCACCGGTCTAATGTCTGTTGCTCATGCTTCTTGGCCCAAGCAAGTCTCTTCTTATTAGTGTCCTCTAGTAATGGTTTCTTTGTAGCAATTCGACCATGAAGGCCTGATTAACGCAGTCTCCTCTGAACAGTTGCTGTTGAGTTGTCTTGAAATCTGTGAAGTGTTTATTTGGGCTGCAATTTGAGGCTGGTAACTAATGAACGTATCCTATGCAGCAGAGGTAACTCTGCTTTTCCATTCTTGTGGCGGTCCTCATGAGAGCCAGTTTTATCATAGCGCTTGATGGTTTTTGCGATTGCACTTGAAGGAACATTCTAAGTTCTTGAAATGTTCCATTTTGACTGACCTTCATGTCTTGAAGTATTGATGGACCGTTTCTCCTTGCTTATTTGAGCTGTTCTTGCCATAATATGGACTTGGTCTTTTACCAAATAGGACTATCTTATGTATACCATCTCTACCTTGTCACAACACAACTGATTGGCTCAAACGCATTAAGAAGGAAATAAATTATTTTAACACGGCACACCTGTCAATTGAAATGCATTTCAGGTGACTACCTCATGAATATGGTTGAGCGAATGCCAAGAGTGTGCAAAGCTGTCGGGGCCAGGGTGGCTATTTGAAGAATCTCAAATGTTAAATATATTTTCACTTAACACTTTTTTTTGTTGTTGCTTACTACATAATTCCATATGTGTTATTTCATAGTTTTGATGTCTTCGCTATTATTCTACAATGTAGAAAATAGTAAAAATAAGAGAAACCCTTGAATGGGTAGGTGTTTTAACTTTTGACCGGTAGTGTATGCCCACGGTTCTGCCTGCCCCTTTTCTCTACCTGGCCTGCCTGCTGTTTTCTAATGACTGGATGTGTTCAGTCTTCGGTCTGTTGTGTGTGTGTGTGTGTGTGTGTAGAATATCCTAGTTTAGGCCATTTATGGGACCGGTGTCACAGGGATACAGTATCTTTGGGCCAGTCTTGCATGTATGGGGTTGGCTAGTCTTTTGTTGCTGTGGGGGTGTTTTGTCTCATAATATGAAATTACAGTAGGTTACTTGTATAGCCTGTATCAATTACCCTTTTCAGATATAATGTTATGTGGCCCCTTATTATGGCGTGTTTGTTTGTCTGTTAGGGTAGACTACACTACAGCTTTTTAAACGCAGACTCATGAACCTGAACTGTCAATTTTACGCATCCCTCGTTATTGAGTTTCAAAATGTTCTACATGTCGTGTAGACATGATTAGTGTGTTAGCTCCCCAGTCATGCTGCACAGAAGTTATGATGCAGCCCAGACTCCCAGTGCAGGGCAGGCTAGCAATGGGTAACTGGAGCAGGGCACAGTGCCTGTCTCACGCTATAAGGGGGACGGACCTCGGCTGCGCTGATAGACATGAGCATGCGAGTTGATCCATGAGACACATTTGATAGAAGTACCGAAAGTAACAAATTCTAGTACTGGACTGTTTTTCATGGTCTAGTATGGGGAAAAGTACAGAAGTTTTGGTATACCATGCAATGCTACAAGCTATTTGACATGTATAATTTTTTTTAACGGCCAATGAGTTTGGTCTGCTTGGTGTGTTTTTATTTTTGCCATGGAAAACCATGGTTCTACTTGTATCGTCCCAGCCCTAGCTCCAACCCCGAGCAGAAAGGATGTCCAGTGATGTGGAACGGCTGTTGATCCAGTTTCAGGATGAAGCGGGGGAGCCGCTGGGTTCTCCCTTTGATGTCCCGCTGGACATCACACCTGACAAACTACAGCTGGTCTGCAATGCACTGCTACAGAAGGTACACACAACGCTCACACACTGCAACATATTGCTTTAAATCCCCAAGGACAGCCCCATGATCCACACTTAACTTCCATCTCTCTAACCCTGCCTCTTACTCCCTTCCTCCTACTCTGTCCTGGGCTGTTGTGATAGTTTAGATTTGACTAATACCGCTTCTCCCATATCACTCCAGGAGGAGCCGGTACCATTGGCGTTTTTTGTGCGTGGCGAGGCGGAGGTGGTGGAGAGCCTGAGGGTGTGTGTGAAGGCCCTGGGGGTGGAGACTGAGACGGTTCTGCCCGTAGTGTACCAACCCCAGGCGGTGTTCAGGGTCAGGGCTGTTGCTCGCTGTACCTCCTCACTACAGGGACACACAGAGGCTGTCATCTCTGCTGCATTCAGCCCTACTGGGAAGTAAGTATACACACACACACACACACACACACAGATATATACACACACGCTGGGCTAGCTGTAATGTGTGTTCCTCAGGTACCTGGCCAGTGGTTCTGGAGACACTACAGTGAGGTTCTGGGACCTGACCACCGAGACACCACAACATACCTCCAGAGGTACACGCACTAGTGTTGTTACCGTACCAGAATTTTTACTTCGATACCAGGTTTAGTATGACGATACCGAAAACTATACCACAGCAAAAAAAAGTGTTTTAGCCAGACTAACCAGCAGGTGCTGGAAATGTCCACTGTCCACTCATTGAAAGTGCTGTATCTCCCTAATTCTTCAGAGTAAAAGCCTGAAACAATGCCTAAAGACTGGCGACATGTAGAAGAAGCCATAGAGCTCGTGAACTGGGTCTTAAGTCCTGAGACTTAGGAACCAAGTCCTAAGTCAGGGTTGTGAATACCTGTACAGCATATCATTTATTTTTAAATGAATACTCTGTCAGGTAATCGAATACTAACGTCCGTTCGAATATTCAAATAATCGGGCCACAGAGAGCAATGTGTAGAATTGATCGACCTGACCCTTGTGAACACTCACTGTCTCCTCTCCTCCTTTAGGCCACTCCCACTGGGTGCTGACTATTTCCTGGTCACCTGACGGAAGGAAGCTGGCTTCTGGCTGCAAGAACAGCCAGGTGAGACACACTTACACCAGGGTTGGGGTCAATTCCACAAATTAAGTTCCCTCTCCCTAGAAAACCAATCAATTCAAAATTCTTAAATTGAGTAGTTCTTGAGCAGTTCTTAAATTGAGTCAATTCAACTAATCTGGAATTCTAATTATTCAAAAATACAATTCCTAATTCATTATTCTAGATAAATGAAAGCTGTTTAATATGAACAGCATGAAATACTCTATTCCACACGGCAAAGGCTACTGTATTCGTTATACTGCTTTTTCCCCAATGTATATGTCACAGTGTGGGAACAAAGCTCCATGCTCTATAAATTATTACAATCGCTAAACCATTTTTTGAGAATGGGCAACGCCTAAAACACATTTGCTACACTTTTTATTTATTTTATTCAAACAACCATTTATGTAATATACCCTTTTAAACATGTTAATTGCTTAAATGCATAGTTTACAACCAGATTCATGATAAAAATAAGAGGCTTGTTCACAGCAGCAGGTCATGTGGGCAACACTCCCAGCAACAAGCAAATGAGTGCTTCCCCACCGGAGACCAGGGTTCAATTCCCATCTCCACCTTTCATGAAAGCAGAAATCCAATAAAAATGGATGAGAGGTTTATTTGTTCAGGAGTTAAATTAACATTCAGTGTTGTAAAATAACCCCTAGGTGTTAATAACTGAGTTGAGTGTGATTTGTCTTTTTACTTTAGAAGTAAAGTTACACTCAAAACCACACCCATCATTATCATATTTTCCAGCATACTTTATTGCAGGTTGATTAAAACAAAAAACAAACAAAAAAATAGTTTGTTTCAGTATCTGTGTTAGTGTAAAACTAGACTGTTGCGGTATAGCCTTGTGATATGTAATGTATTTTCACAAAGGGTTGCATTTTTAAGGATACTATATTCGCTTAGGCGCTCATTTGTTGAAGGCTACAAGGTTGATAAGAATTGAATGCAACAACCATCACAAGCAAACACAGTCATGAGTGGTGATTCCAACGTTCACTAACAGGCACTCTGGGATATATGCAGATATTTGCATATCCCAGTGTGCCTTTAGAGTGAACACTGGAATTACCACTCATGACTGTTTTGTTAGTGATGGTTGTTGCCTTCAATTCTTATCAACCTTGTAGCCTTCACTTGCATGTCCAGCCTCTTATCAAGGGCTGCATAAATTAATATGCAATTGTAAGTTTATTCAAATACCAGAAGATGCATGATAACCTTCATGGTGGTGTTTATTTCCCATTGAAATCCAACCAATTGTTGAATTTGCAGTATTTAGGATCGTTCATCGCCCACCTTTTGCATTCCGACTGATTGCAAGTTGACCAGACAACCTAAACCATATGAACTGGCTCCACCATCTCAACAACGGGTGCAGTAAATCCAACCGCTGACGGATTGGAGTAGATTTAAAAATATACATATATATATATTTGTGCGGCATAATATAAAGAGCGATCAATCTACACCGACACAAAGAATTGTAAATAATGGACCAGTCAAATGGCATGCAGGGAAACATGTTAATCAGCCCCCTGACACCAGAATTGTTCCAAGTTAAAAGTAAGCAATGCAACATGTTGTAGTCTTCTCTAGCTCAGTAGAGCATGGCTCTTGTAACGGCAGTATATTGGGTTCCATATGATGTTGAAGAATGGTGCATTGTGGGTAGTTTAGAAGATGTTCGCAAATAAGTTAATAAATATGTATAAAAAAACGTAACGTAACTGTTTGTAGTTATATGTAACCAGATTGTGACTACAACTGTCTTTGACCACACTGTTACTTTGGTGAGTAAAAACTCATGCTTCCTACCCTTTAAGGGATAGTTCACCCAAATGACAAAATGACAATGCCATAGTTCAGACTGCTTAAGGGTAAGGAAACCAATGTGTAATTTAGTTGAACTATTACTTTAATTGGACAAAAAATGATCTAACTGGAAATATATTGCACGTCAATTCCTCATTAGAAAACGTAACAAATAATGTATACACATTCATGTATATAATTATTTGATTTAGAACAAAGTTTCATTCCATTTCAATGCTAAATGCATTAACTCCAGTAATTTAGAATTTGCACAATTATAATCCAATTCAAGTTTTCAAATTCTAATTCCATTCCAAGGATGGCTTTCTTTTTCAATTCCAATTGAGACAGTCTAAATTATAATTCAATTCCCCAAATAGTATTTAAGATTGCTGCAATTCTAAGTAATTTATCCACTTCTTGCTTCAACTCCAGAATTGAAATTACATTGGAATTGACACACACACTCACTGTTTCTCCTCAGATCTGTATCTGGGACCCAGTCTCAGGTGTGTGTGTTAACCAGTGTCTCTCTGTGTAGATCTGTATCTGGGACCCAGTCTCAGGTTTGTGTGTTAACCAGTGTCTCTCTGTGTAGATCTGTATATGGGACCCAGTGACAGGACAGCAGATGGGCAAGACCCTGACAGGACACACCAAGTGGATCACATGGATCTCCTGGGAACCTCTACACCTGTAAGATTTACTCTTCTATTTATCTTTTCATCTCGCTCTCTTTTCTCCTTTCTCTCTAATATAACTATCTTGTGCGCTCTCTTCTCAGTAACCCAGAGTGCCGTTACCTGGCTAGCAGCAGTAAGGACGGGGCGGTGAGGGTTTGGGACGTTGTGTTGGGGCGCTGTGAGAGGATCCTGACGGGGCACACCCAGTCTGTTACCTGTGTGAAGTGGGGAGGAGACGGACTGCTATACACATCATCACAGGACAGGACCATTAAAGTCTGGAGGGCTAAAGACGTAAGTGTGTGTGTGTGTGTGAGACCCTTGTCAAAAGTAGTGCACTATATAGGGAATAAGATACCATTTGGGAGGCAGACATTCTACTTCATCTGACCCCTCTCCTCTTCCCCCTCCTCAGGGGGTCCAGTGCAGGACTCTTCAAGGCCATGCTCACTGGGTCAACACCCTGGCTCTCAGTACTGACTATGTGCTACGGACTGGCGCCTTTGAACCCGCCGACGCTACCATCAACCCCCAGGACCAGACTGGCACATGTACGTACACCTGTCCTCTGCCTCTCTCTCCTTCCTCTGTGCCTCTCTATTTGCTCTTTCTGACTTTATACGTACACCTCTGTCTCTGCCCAACTCTTGGTGTAGTGATATTGAACATAGTTTTGACACCTCTCTTCTCTCCACAGTTGAGGAACTCAAAGAGAAAGCCTTGCAGAGATACAACAAAGTCAGGGTGAGTGTCTCCTGTCTCTGCTGTGTATTTATTAGGATCCCCATTAGCTGCCACCAAGGGGGTCCTGGGGTCCACTGAACCTCTTACCCTTTGTGTAGGGTGAGGCCCCGGAGCGTCTTGTGTCGGGCTCTGATGACTTCACCTTGTTCCTCTGGAACCCAGCAGAGGATAAGAAGCCTCTGGCGAGACTGACGGGTCACAGCGCTCTGATCAACGAGGTCCTGTTCTCCCCCGACACACGCCTCCTTGCCTCTGCTTCCTTCGACAAGTCCATCAAGATCTGGGACGGACGCACCGGAAAGTATGTATAGTAGTAGGGGAATTGCGCTAGGAAGTATGTATAGTAGTGGTGGAACTGCGCTAGGAAGTATGTATAGTAGTGGTGGAACTGCGCTAGGTAGTATGTATAGTAGTGGTGAAACTGCGCTAGGAAGTATGTATAGTAGTGGGGGAACTGCGCTAGGTAGTATGTATAGTAGTGGTGGAACTGCGCTAGGAAGTATGTATAGTAGTGGGGGAACTGCGCTAGGAAGTATGTATAGTAGTGGGGGAACTGCGCTAGGTAGTATGTATAGTAGTGGGGGAATTGCGCTAGGTAGTATGTATAGTAGTGGGGGAACTGCGCTAGGAAGTATGTATAGTAGTGGGGGAACTGCGCTAGGAAGTATGTATAGTAGTGGTGGAACTGCGCTAGGAAGTATGTATAGTAGTGGTGGAACTGCGCTAGGAAGTATGTATAGTAGTGGGGGAACTGCGCTAGGAAGTATGTATAGTAGTGGTGGAACTGCGCTAGGTAGTATGTATAGTAGTGGGAGAACTGCGCTAGGAAGTATGTATAGTAGTGGGAGAACTGCGCTAGGAAGTATGTATAGTAGTGGGGGAACTGCGCTAGGTAGTATTTATAGTAGTGGTGGAACTGCGCTAGGAAGTATGTATAGTAGTGGTGGAACTGCGCTAGGTAGTATGTATAGTAGTGGTGGAACTGCGCTAGGTAGTATGTATAGTAGTGGTGGAACTGCGCTAGGTAGTATGTATAGTAGTGGTGGAACTGCGCTAGGAAGCATGTATAGTAGTGGTGAAACTGCGCTAGGTAGTATGTATAGTAGTGGTGGAACTGCGCTAGGTAGTATGTATAGTAGTGGTGGAACTGCGCTAGGTAGTATGTATAGTAGTGGTGGAACTGCGCTAGGTAGTATGTATAGTAGTGGTGGAACTGCGCTAGGTAATATGTATAGTAGTGGGGGAACTGCGCTAGGAAGTATGTATAGTAGTGGGGGAACTGCGCTAGGTAGTATGTATAGTAGTGGTGGAACTGCGCTAGGAAGTATGTATAGTAGTGGTGGAACTGCGCTAGGTAGTATGTATAGTAGTGGTGGAACTGCGCTAGGTAGTATGTATAGTAGTGGTGGAACTGCGCTAGGAAGCATGTATAGTAGTGGTGAAACTGCGCTAGGTAGTATGTATAGTAGTGGTGGAACTGCGCTAGGTAGTATGTATAGTAGTGGTGGAACTGCGCTAGGTAGTATGTATAGTAGTGGTGGAACTGCGCTAGGTAGTATGTATAGTAGTGGTGGAACTGCGCTAGGTAGTATGTATAGTAGTGGGGGAACTGCGCTAGGAAGTATGTATAGTAGTGGGGGAACTGCGCTAGGTAGTATGTATAGTAGTGGTGGAACTGCGCTAGGAAGTATGTATAGTAGTGGTGGAACTGCGCTAGGTAGTATGTATAGTAGTGGTGGAACTGCGCTAGGAAGTATGTATAGTAGTGGTGGAACTGCGCTAGGTAGTATGTATAGTAGTGGGGGAACTGCGCTAGGAAGTATGTATAGTAGTGGGGGAACTGCGCTAGGAAGTATGTATAGTAGTGGGGGAACTGCGCTAGGAAGTTTGTATAGTAGTGGTGGAACTGCGCTAGGAAGTATGTATAGTAGTGGTGGAACTGCGCTAGGAAGTATGTATAGTAGTGGGGGAACTGCGCTAGGTAGTATGCATAGTAGTGGGCGAACTGCGCTAGGTAGTATGCATAGTAGTGGGGGAACTGCGCTAGGTAGTATGTATAGTAGTGGGGGAACTGCGCTAGGAAGTATGTATAGTAGTGGGGGAACTGCGCTAGGAAGTATGTATAGTAGTGGGGGAACTGCGCTAGGAAGTATGTATAGTAGTGGGGGAACTGCGCTAGGAAGTATGTATAGTAGTGGGGGAACTGCGCTGGGAAGTATGTATAGTAGTGGGGGAACTGCGCTGGGAAGTATGTATAGTAGTGGGGGAACTGCGCTAGGTAGTATGTATAGTAGTGGTGGAACTGCGCTAGGAAGTATGTATAGTAGTGGGGGAACTGCGCTAGGAAGTATGTATAGTAGTGGGGGAACTGCGCTAGGAAGTATGTATAGTAGTGGGGGAACTGCGCTAGGAAGTATGTATAGTAGTGGGGGAACTGCGCTAGGTAGTATGTATAGTAGTGGGGGAACTGCGCTAGGAAGTATGTATAGTAGTGGGGGAACTGCGCTAGGAAGTATGTATAGTAGTGGGGGAACTGCGCTAGGAAGTATGTATAGCAGTGGGGGAACTGCGCTAGGTAGTATGTATAGCAGTGGGGGAACTGCGCTAGGTAGTATGTATAGCAGTGGGGGAACTGCGCTAGGAAGTATGCATAGTAGTGGTGGAACTGCGCTAGGTAGTATGCATAGTAGTGGTGGAACTGCGCTAGGTAGTATGTATAGTAGTGGTGGAACTGCGCTAGGTAGTATGTATAGTAGTGGGGGAACTGCGCTAGGAAGTATGTATAGTAGTGGGGGAACTGCGCTAGGTAGTATGTATAGTAGTGGTGGAACTGCGCTAGGAAGTATGTATAGTAGTGGTGGAACTGCGCTAGGTAGTATGTATAGTAGTGGTGGAACTGCGCTAGGAAGTATGTATAGTAGTGGTGGAACTGCGCTAGGTAGTATGTATAGTAGTGGGGGAACTGCGCTAGGAAGTATGTATAGTAGTGGGGGAACTGCGCTAGGAAGTATGTATAGTAGTGGGGGAACTGCGCTAGGAAGTTTGTATAGTAGTGGTGGAACTGCGCTAGGAAGTATGTATAGTAGTGGTGGAACTGCGCTAGGAAGTATGTATAGTAGTGGGGGAACTGCGCTAGGTAGTATGCATAGTAGTGGGCGAACTGCGCTAGGTAGTATGCATAGTAGTGGGGGAACTGCGCTAGGTAGTATGTATAGTAGTGGGGGAACTGCGCTAGGAAGTATGTATAGTAGTGGGGGAACTGCGCTAGGAAGTATGTATAGTAGTGGGGGAACTGCGCTAGGAAGTATGTATAGTAGTGGGGGAACTGCGCTAGGAAGTATGTATAGTAGTGGGGGAACTGCGCTGGGAAGTATGTATAGTAGTGGGGGAACTGCGCTGGGAAGTATGTATAGTAGTGGGGGAACTGCGCTAGGTAGTATGTATAGTAGTGGTGGAACTGCGCTAGGAAGTATGTATAGTAGTGGGGGAACTGCGCTAGGAAGTATGTATAGTAGTGGGGGAACTGCGCTAGGAAGTATGTATAGTAGTGGGGGAACTGCGCTAGGAAGTATGTATAGTAGTGGGGGAACTGCGCTAGGTAGTATGTATAGTAGTGGGGGAACTGCGCTAGGAAGTATGTATAGTAGTGGGGGAACTGCGCTAGGAAGTATGTATAGTAGTGGGGGAACTGCGCTAGGAAGTATGTATAGCAGTGGGGGAACTGCGCTAGGTAGTATGTATAGCAGTGGGGGAACTGCGCTAGGTAGTATGTATAGCAGTGGGGGAACTGCGCTAGGAAGTATGCATAGTAGTGGGGGAACTGCGCTAGGAAGTATGCATAGTAGTGGGGGAACTGCGCTAGGAAGTATGTATAGTAGTGGTGGAACTGCGCTAGGAAGTATGTATAGTAGTGGGGGAACTGCGCTAGGAAGTATGTATAGTAGTGGGGGAACTGCGCTAGGAAGTATGTATAGTAGTGGGGGAACTGCGCTAGGTAGTATGTATAGTAGTGGGGGAACTGCGCTAGGAAGTATGTATAGTAGTGGGGGAACTGCGCTAGGAAGTATGTATAGTAGTGGGGGAACTGCGCTAGGAAGTATGTATAGTAGTGGGGGAACTGCGCTAGGAAGTATGTATAGTAGTGGGGGAACTGCGCTAGGTAGTATGCATAGTAGTGGGGGAACTGCGCTAGGTAGTATGCATAGTAGTGGGGGAACTGCGCTAGGTAGTATGCATAGTAGTGGGGGAACTGCGCTAGGAAGTATGTATAGTAGTGGGGGAACTGCGCTAGGAAGTATGTATAGTAGTGGGGGAACTGCGCTAGGAAGTATGTATAGTAGTGGGGGAACTGCGCTAGGAAGTATGTATAGTAGTGGGGGAACTGCGCTAGGAAGTATGTATAGTAGTGGGGGAACTGCGCTAGGAAGTATGTATAGTAGTGGGGGAACTGCGCTAGGAAGTATGTATAGTAGTGGGGGAACTGCGCTAGGTAGTATGCATAGTAGTGGGGGAACTGCGCTAGGTAGTATGCATAGTAGTGGGGGAACTGCGCTAGGTAGTATGTATAGTAGTGGGGGAACTGCGCTAGGAAGTATGTATAGTAGTGGGGGAACTGCGCTAGGAAGTATGTATAGTAGTGGGGGAACTGCGCTAGGAAGTATGTATAGTAGTATGGGGGAACTGCGCTAGGAAGTATGTATAGTAGTGGGGGAACTGCGCTAGGAAGTATGTATAGTAGTGGGGGAACTGCGCTAGGAAGTATGTATAGTAGTGGGGGAACTGCGCTAGGTAGTATGTATAGTAGTGGTAGGAACTGCGCTAGGAAGTATGTATAGTAGTGGGGGAACTGCGCTAGGAAGTATGTATAGTAGTGGGGGAACTGCGCTAGGAAGTATGTATAGTAGTGGGGGAACTGCGCTAGGTAGTATGTATAGTAGTGGGCGAACTGCGCTAGGTAGTATGTATAGTTGTGGGCGAACTGCGCTAGGTAGTATGCATAGTAGTGGGGGAACTGCGCTAGGTAGTATGTATAGTAGTGGGGGAACTGCGCTAGGAAGTATGTATAGTAGTGGGGGAACTGCGCTAGGAAGTATGTATAGTAGTGGGGGAACTGCGCTAGGAAGTATGTATAGTAGTGGGGGAACTGCGCTAGGAAGTATGTATAGTAGTGGGGGAACTGCGCTAGGAAGTATGTATAGTAGTGGGGGAACTGCGCTAGGAAGTATGTATAGTAGTGGGGGAACTGCGCTAGGAAGTATGTATAGTAGTGGGGGAACTGCGCTAGGAAGTATGTATAGTAGTGGGGGAACTGCGCTAGGAAGTATGTATAGTAGTGGGGGAACTGCGCTAGGAAGTATGTATAGTAGTGGGGGAACTGCGCTAGGAAGTATGTATAGTAGTGGGGGAACTGCGCTAGGAAGTATGTATAGTAGTGGGGGAACTGCGCTAGGAAGTATGTATAGTAGTGGGGGAACTGCGCTAGGAAGTATGTATAGTAGTGGGGGAACTGCGCTAGGAAGTATGTATAGTAGTGGGGGAACTGCGCTAGGAAGTATGTATAGTAGTGGGGGAACTGCGCTAGGAAGTATGTATAGTAGTGGGGGAACTGCGCTAGGAAGTATGTATAGTAGTGGGGGAACTGCGCTAGGAAGTATGTATAGTAGTGGGGGAACTGCGCTAGGTAGTATGTATAGTAGTGGTGGAACTGCGCTAGGAAGTATGTATAGTAGTGGGGGAACTGCGCTAGGAAGTATGTATAGTAGTGGGGGAACTGCGCAAGGAAGTATGTATAGTAGTGGTGAAACTGCGCTAGGAAGTATGTATAGTAGTGGGGGAACTGCGCTAGGTAGTATGTATAGTAGTGGTGGAACTGCGCTAGGAAGTATGTATAGTAGTGGGGGAACTGCGCTAGGAAGTATGTATAGTAGTGGGGGAACTGCGCTAGGTAGTATGTATAGTAGTGGGGGAATTGCGCTAGGTAGTATGTATAGTAGTGGGGGAACTGCGCTAGGAAGTATGTATAGTAGTGGGGGAACTGCGCTAGGAAGTATGTATAGTAGTGGTGGAACTGCGCTAGGAAGTATGTATAGTAGTGGTGGAACTGCGCTAGGAAGTATGTATAGTAGTGGGGGAACTGCGCTAGGAAGTATGTATAGTAGTGGTGGAACTGCGCTAGGTAGTATGTATAGTAGTGGGAGAACTGCGCTAGGAAGTATGTATAGTAGTGGGAGAACTGCGCTAGGAAGTATGTATAGTAGTGGGGGAACTGCGCTAGGTAGTATGTATAGTAGTGGTGGAACTGCGCTAGGAAGTATGTATAGTAGTGGTGGAACTGCGCTAGGTAGTATGTATAGTAGTGGTGGAACTGCGCTAGGTAGTATGTATAGTAGTGGTGGAACTGCGCTAGGTAGTATGTATAGTAGTGGTGGAACTGCGCTAGGAAGCATGTATAGTAGTGGTGAAACTGCGCTAGGTAGTATGTATAGTAGTGGTGGAACTGCGCTAGGTAGTATGTATAGTAGTGGTGGAACTGCGCTAGGTAGTATGTATAGTAGTGGTGGAACTGCGCTAGGTAGTATGTATAGTAGTGGTGGAACTGCGCTAGGTAATATGTATAGTAGTGGGGGAACTGCGCTAGGAAGTATGTATAGTAGTGGGGGAACTGCGCTAGGTAGTATGTATAGTAGTGGTGGAACTGCGCTAGGAAGTATGTATAGTAGTGGTGGAACTGCGCTAGGTAGTATGTATAGTAGTGGTGGAACTGCGCTAGGTAGTATGTATAGTAGTGGTGGAACTGCGCTAGGAAGCATGTATAGTAGTGGTGAAACTGCGCTAGGTAGTATGTATAGTAGTGGTGGAACTGCGCTAGGTAGTATGTATAGTAGTGGTGGAACTGCGCTAGGTAGTATGTATAGTAGTGGTGGAACTGCGCTAGGTAGTATGTATAGTAGTGGTGGAACTGCGCTAGGTAGTATGTATAGTAGTGGGGGAACTGCGCTAGGAAGTATGTATAGTAGTGGGGGAACTGCGCTAGGTAGTATGTATAGTAGTGGTGGAACTGCGCTAGGAAGTATGTATAGTAGTGGTGGAACTGCGCTAGGTAGTATGTATAGTAGTGGTGGAACTGCGCTAGGAAGTATGTATAGTAGTGGTGGAACTGCGCTAGGTAGTATGTATAGTAGTGGGGGAACTGCGCTAGGAAGTATGTATAGTAGTGGGGGAACTGCGCTAGGAAGTATGTATAGTAGTGGGGGAACTGCGCTAGGAAGTTTGTATAGTAGTGGTGGAACTGCGCTAGGAAGTATGTATAGTAGTGGTGGAACTGCGCTAGGAAGTATGTATAGTAGTGGGGGAACTGCGCTAGGTAGTATGCATAGTAGTGGGCGAACTGCGCTAGGTAGTATGCATAGTAGTGGGGGAACTGCGCTAGGTAGTATGTATAGTAGTGGGGGAACTGCGCTAGGAAGTATGTATAGTAGTGGGGGAACTGCGCTAGGAAGTATGTATAGTAGTGGGGGAACTGCGCTAGGAAGTATGTATAGTAGTGGGGGAACTGCGCTAGGAAGTATGTATAGTAGTGGGGGAACTGCGCTGGGAAGTATGTATAGTAGTGGGGGAACTGCGCTAGGGAAGTATGTATAGTAGTGGGGGAACTGCGCTAGGTAGTATGTATAGTAGTGGTGGAACTGCGCTAGGAAGTATGTATAGTAGTGGGGGAACTGCGCTAGGAAGTATGTATAGTAGTGGGGGAACTGCGCTAGGAAGTATGTATAGTAGTGGGGGAACTGCGCTAGGAAGTATGTATAGTAGTGGGGGAACTGCGCTAGGTAGTATGTATAGTAGTGGGGGAACTGCGCTAGGAAGTATGTATAGTAGTGGGGGAACTGCGCTAGGAAGTATGTATAGTAGTGGGGGAACTGCGCTAGGAAGTATGTATAGCAGTGGGGGAACTGCGCTAGGTAGTATGTATAGCAGTGGGGGAACTGCGCTAGGTAGTATGTATAGCTGCGCTAGGTAGTATGTATAGTAGTGGGGGAACTGCGCTAGGAAGTATGCATAGTAGTGGGGGAACTGCGCTAGGAAGTATGCATAGTAGTGGGGGAACTGCGCTAGGAAGTATGTATAGTAGTGGGGGAACTGCGCTAGGAAGTATGTATAGTAGTGGGGGAACTGCGCTAGGAAGTATGTATAGTAGTGGGGGAACTGCGCTAGGAAGTATGTATAGTAGTGGGGGAACTGCGCTAGGTAGTATGTATAGTAGTGGGGGAACTGCGCTAGGAAGTATGTATAGTAGTGGGGGAACTGCGCTAGGAAGTATGTATAGTAGTGGGGGAACTGCGCTAGGAAGTATGTATAGTAGTGGGGGAACTGCGCTAGGAAGTATGTATAGTAGTGGGGGAACTGCGCTAGGTAGTATGCATAGTAGTGGGGGAACTGCGCTAGGTAGTATGCATAGTAGTGGGGGAACTGCGCTAGGTAGTATGCATAGTAGTGGGGGAACTGCGCTAGGAAGTATGTATAGTAGTGGGGGAACTGCGCTAGGAAGTATGTATAGTAGTGGGGGAACTGCGCTAGGAAGTATGTATAGTAGTGGGGGAACTGCGCTAGGAAGTATGTATAGTAGTGGGGGAACTGCGCTAGGAAGTATGTATAGTAGTGGGGGAACTGCGCTAGGAAGTATGTATAGTAGTGGGGGAACTGCGCTAGGTAGTATGTATAGTAGTGGTGGAACTGCGCTAGGAAGTATGTATAGTAGTGGGGGAACTGCGCTAGGAAGTATGTATAGTAGTGGGGGAACTGCGCTAGGAAGTATGTATAGTAGTGGGGGAACTGCGCTAGGTAGTATGTATAGTAGTGGGCGAACTGCGCTAGGTAGTATGTATAGTTGTGGGCGAACTGCGCTAGGTAGTATGCATAGTAGTGGGGGAACTGCGCTAGGTATGTATAGTATAGTAGTGGGGGAACTGCGCTAGGAAGTATGTATAGTAGTGGGGGAACTGCGCTAGGAAGTATGTATAGTAGTGGGGGAACTGCGCTAGGAAGTATGTATAGTAGTGGGGGAACTGCGCTAGGAAGTATGTATAGTAGTGGGGGAACTGCGCTAGGAAGTATGTATAGTAGTGGGGGAACTGCGCTAGGAAGTATGTATAGTAGTGGGGGAACTGCGCTAGGAAGTATGTATAGTAGTGGGGGAACTGCGCTAGGAAGTATGTATAGTAGTGGGGGAACTGCGCTAGGAAGTATGTATAGTAGTGGGGGAACTGCGCTAGGAAGTATGTATAGTAGTGGGGGAACTGCGCTAGGAAGTATGTATAGTAGTGGGGGAACTGCGCTAGGAAGTATGTATAGTAGTGTATAGGGGAACTGCGCTAGGAAGTATGTATAGTAGTGGGGGAACTGCGCTAGGAAGTATGTATAGTAGTGGGGGAACTGCTGCGCTAGGAAGTATGTATAGTAGTGGGGGAACTGCGCTAGGAAGTATGTATAGTAGTGGGGGAACTGCGCTAGGAAGTATGTATAGTAGTGGGGGAACTGCGCTAGGAAGTATGTATAGTAGTGGGGGAACTGCGCTAGGAAGTATGTATAGTAGTGGGGGAACTGCGCTAGGAAGTATGTATAGTAGTGGGGGAACTGCGCTAGGTAGTATGTATAGTAGTGGTGGAACTGCGCTAGGAAGTATGTATAGTAGTGGGGGAACTGCGCTAGGAAGTATGTATAGTAGTGGGGGAACTGCGCTAGGAAGTATGTATAGTAGTGGGGGAACTGCGCTAGGAAGTATGTATAGTAGTGGGGGAACTGCGCTAGGTAGTATGTATAGTAGTGGGGGAACTGCGCTAGGTAGTATGCATAGTAGTGGGGGAACTGCGCTAGGTAGTATGTATAGTAGTGGGGGAACTGCGCTAGGAAGTATGTATAGTAGTGGGGGAACTGCGCTAGGAAGTATGTATAGTAGTGGGGGAACTGCGCTAGGAAGTATGTATAGTAGTGGGGGAACTGCGCTAGGAAGTATGTATAGTAGTGGGGGAACTGCGCTAGGAAGTATGTATAGTAGTGGGGGAACTGCGCTAGGAAGTATGTATAGTAGTGGGGGAACTGCGCTAGGAAGTATGTATAGTAGTGGGGGAACTGCGCTAGGAAGTATGTATAGTAGTGGGGGAACTGCGCTAGGAAGTATGTATAGTAGTGGGCGAACTGCGCTAGGTAGTATGTATAGTAGTGGGGGCGAACTGCGCTAGGTAGTATGTATAGTAGTGGGGGAACTGCGCTAGGTAGTATGTATAGTAGTGGGGGAACTGCGCTAGGAAGTATGTATAGTAGTGGGGGAACTGCGCTAGGAATGTATAGTAGTGGGGGAACTGTAGTGTATGTATAGTAGTGGGGGAACTGCGCTAGGAAGTATGTATAGTAGTGGGGGAACTGCGCTAGGAAGTATGTATAGTAGTGGGGGAACTGCGCTAGGAAGTATGTATAGTAGTGGGGGAACTGCGCTAGGAAGTATGTATAGTAGTGGGGGAACTGCGCTAGGAAGTATGTATAGTAGTGGGGGAACTGCGCTAGGAAGTATGTATAGTAGTGGGGGAACTGCGCTAGGAAGTATGTATAGTAGTGGGGGAACTGCGCTAGGAAGTATGTATAGTAGTGGGGGAACTGCGCTAGGAAGTATGTATAGTAGTGGGGGAACTGCGCTAGGAAGTATGTATAGTAGTGGGGGAACTGCGCTAGGAAGTATGTATAGTAGTGGGGGAACTGCGCTAGGTAGTATGTATAGTAGTGGTGGAACTGCGCTAGGAAGTATGTATAGTAGTGGGGGAACTGCGCTAGGAAGTATGTATAGTAGTGGGGGAACTGCGCTAGGAAGTATGTATAGTAGTGGGGGAACTGCGCTAGGAAGTATGTATAGTAGTGGGGGAACTGCGCTAGGTAGTATGTATAGTAGTGGTGGAACTGCGCTAGGTAGTATGTATAGTAGTGGGGGAACTGCGCTAGGAAGTATGTATAGTAGTGGGGGAACTGCGCTAGGAAGTATGTATAGTAGTGGGGGAACTGCGCTAGGAAGTATGTATAGTAGTGGGGGAACTGCGCTAGGAAGTATGTATAGTAGTGGGGGAACTGCGCTAGGTAGTATGTATAGTAGTGGGGGAACTGCGCTAGGTAGTATGTATAGTAGTGGGGGAACTGCGCTAGGAAGTATGTATAGTAGTGGGGGAACTGCGCTAGGAAGTATGTATAGTAGTGGGGGAACTGCGCTAGGAAGTATGGATAGTAGTGGGGGAACTGCGCTAGGTAGTATGTATAGTAGTGGGGGAACTGCGCTAGGAAGTATGTATAGTAGTGGGGGAACTGCGCTAGGAAGTATGTATAGTAGTGGGGGAACTGCGCTAGGAAGTATGTATAGTAGTGGGGGAACTGCGCTAGGAAGTATGTATAGTAGTGGGGGAACTGCGCTAGGTAGTATGCATAGTAGTGGGGGAACTGCGCTAGGTAGTATGCATAGTAGTGGGGGAACTGCGCTAGGTAGTATGCATAGTAGTGGGGGAACTGCGCTAGGAAGTATGTATAGTAGTGGGGGAACTGCGCTAGGAAGTATGTATAGTAGTGGGGGAACTGCGCTAGGAAGTATGTATAGTAGTGGGGGAACTGCGCTAGGAAGTATGTATAGTAGTGGGGGAACTGCGCTAGGAAGTATGTATAGTAGTGGGGGAACTGCGCTAGGAAGTATGTATAGTAGTGGGGGAACTGCGCTAGGTAGTATGTATAGTAGTGGTGGAACTGCGCTAGGAAGTATGTATAGTAGTGGGGGAACTGCGCTAGGAAGTATGTATAGTAGTGGGGGAACTGCGCTAGGAAGTATGTATAGTAGTGGGGGAACTGCGCTAGGTAGTATGTATAGTAGTGGGGGAACTGCGCTAGGAAGTATGTATAGTAGTGGGGGAACTGCGCTAGGAAGTATGTATAGTAGTGGGGGAACTGCGCTAGGTAGTATGTATAGTAGTGGGGGAACTGCGCTAGGAAGTATGTATAGTAGTGGGGGAACTGCGCTAGGAAGTATGTATAGTAGTGGGGGAACTGCGCTAGGAAGTATGTATAGTAGTGGGGGAACTGCGCTAGGAAGTATGTATAGTAGTGGGGGAACTGCGCTAGGACGTATGTATAGTAGTGGGGGAACTGCGCTAGGAAGTATGTATAGTAGTGGGGGAACTGCGCTAGGAAGTATGTATAGTAGTGGGGGAACTGCGCTAGGAAGTATGTATAGTAGTGGGGGAACTGCGCTAGGAAGTATGTATAGTAGTGGGGGAACTGCACTAGGAAGTATGTATAGTAGTGGGGGAACTGCGCTAGGACGTATGTATAGTAGTGGGGGAACTGCGCTAGGAAGTATGTATAGTAGTGGGGGAACTGCGCTAGGACGTATGTATAGTAGTGGGGGAACTGCGCTAGGACGTATGTATAGTAGTGGGGGAACTGCGCTAGGACGTATGTATAGTAGTGGGGGAACTGCGCTAGGAAGTATGTATAGTAGTGGGGGAATTCTAATCGATAATGCATGCCATTTAGCAGATGCTTTTATCCAAGGCGACTTGGACATGCATGCATACATTTTTTGACATACGGATGGCCCCAGCGGGAATTGAGCCAACAAGCCTTGGGGCTGCCAGCACCATGTTCTATCGACTGTGCTTGCATAATGACAGAGTCCAGATCTCTGTTCTATTCTGATTCACACTGAACATTTGATTCACTAAGCACCAGTTCTGTTTACAGAGAATAAAAACATTGGTACAATATGTAAACTTACATAAACACTGTCTCTGTATGTAGTAGTTCTGCTCTCCACCGGGTGGGACTCTAACTGTGTGTGTGTGTGTGTAGGTACCTACAGTCCCTGCGTGGTCATGTAGCAGCAGTGTACCAGGTGGCGTGGTCAGCAGACAGTAGACTGATGGTCAGTGGTTCCAGTGACTCCACTCTGAAGGTCTGGGACATCAAGACTGGCAAACTACACACTGATCTACCTGGACACGCAGATGAGGTGAGAGGGAGGGATGGTGTTTTCCACAAATGGGGCTCTAAAATTAAAAGAAGAGATGCTCAATTAAGTTCTGGGTCCACACGTGTTAAGAGAAGTGATGGAACCTCCATCAGTTAAATGAGTGAAAGAATTTCAACAAGTGTTTGCAACTCTTTGTGAATTGCAGTATGTTATTTATTTAAACAAAAATACTTAACAACTGACCCACTAATTTCTTCTTAAAGAATCTTGTAAGAGTCTGTTGACTTCCACAGCTATCTGCAATACAGACATGATTGAAGAATGAAGCAGGTGTTAATCATGGTCTTTGCTTCACAGAAAGCAGCTGTCGACAACTCCATTGTCAACACTTTGATTAAATCAGTAGACCAGTGGAGGCTGGTGACTTGAAAAATTGGGGAGGATGGGAGACCCACGGAATAGGCGCGTAACGCACGGAGATGTCAAAGTGCGTTTCAAAAACCGGCAGACTAATTATTTGAACCTAAAGCGTTTAATAAAGACATTTCTAGTACCATATTATGGGGAATGGGAATGAGAGGGCTACTAAGTGTTGGAAAGGGATCACAGCAGTGATTGAATGAGGGTATGAGGCATGAGTTGAGGTGTTCAGAGGCTTGACCAGTGCAGAACGGGATTTGACTGGGAAGACCACCAATAACACAACACACTACACAGTTAGACAAAAGAGCTAAGAATGAGTCAGTCCAAGCAAGGAGTAAAATCGTTGTGTAATAATGTGATTGCGTATGTCTCTATCCAACAATGTCACCAAACTTCTCAATGCATAGAAACCCCATAACGCTCTGTGGCACAATCCCAATACAGCTCAATAGGTTAATTATCTGATCCTAATTCTACAATTGGATGGACAACGTGTCAGTTCATACTGCAAAAGCTTTGATTGGTTGGAGGACGTCCTCCGGAAGTGGTCATAACAACATGAGTGATCACTTCTTCCTCTCTGACAAGCGATTTCAACTCGCTGTTTGCATTTGAGGTTTGTTCCAACAATCGTTCCGATGTTCACCGAAACACACAAAAACATTATTTTACTGTAATAGGAGAGACCTTAAACTTTTCTAACAATACCCTTTTTATGTCTCAACTCTTCAAATTGTGCCCAGAGCAGACACTACTAAAACGGGAGTTTCAATGAACAGTGATTCTGGAAAATGTATGCCTAGCATTACAGTACCATGTACCAAAGACTTATACTAGCTATCTAGTCTGTTTTTATAAATGTACAATAAGCATAAAACACAATTATAAAAGGAATTGGCAACTCATTCTCATTCTGAGAAATAAGGTAGGTCACTTGATTTAACATCTGAGCAAGGCAACAGTAAACTGTCGTCCCCCACGAATGATGCAGAGCCCCACCTGGGCCAATCGGTGTAATTGTGTAAATGCCAGATATCTATGGCAAGACACATCGTTCACCCAAGTTTTGTCACAAACGGGCCAGTGGTGTCTGAGATATTGTGTGCGACTAACGTACTTACAGATGGAGACCAATCCACAGTCCCCTCCCTGATTTTCATCGTGGAGGACAACAAAGTGGACAGGCTAGCATGCTGTTCAAATAGTTGGGAGACGGACAGAAGTTTTTTTTTTTCATAACAATTCAACTGTCAATTGTTAGCTTGCAAATAGATCCAAGTTGGCTAAACTTGAAATATAAAGATGAGCTGGCTGCTCACTAGCAAGTGGTCTTGTGCTTGAGAGATTGTTAATGAGACCTACTTTTCTATCCCTGCTACAAGAAGGTAGTCATTCGTGAATGTGCATTATGCATGGTTCTGGTTAAATTTGTCACAAAGGGTATTTTCATTGACCAACTTTGTAACCCAGATCAGGTGTTATTTCAAAAAAGTAGGATAAACTATTTTGATATAATTAAATTATTAGTAGGTCTTATGGTTGTGAAAGGCTTATATTTAGCCTAGGTGTAATTTCACAAGCCCTGGATATATTAGATTATTGCTGACTGTTTGAAATGCAGTGTATTTTAGCTTTTAATTGTACAACTAGGCTTATTTAGGGAACTTTTTAAAAGTGGATGTATCAGTCAAGTGTGGACAACTAAGGTTTTTTTTCTTTATTTTTACTGTTACTGTAATAGTGAAGGCATAAACTATGAAATAATGTAGTAACCATTTAAAAAATTGTTTTTAACAAATCAGAATATGTGTATTTGTGATTCTTCAAAGTAGCCACCCTTTGGCATGATGACAGCTTCTGTGTGAATCGCCTACAAGTAATATATATATATATATATATATATATATATATATATATATATATATATATATATATATATATATATATATATATATAAAACAATTGTTGGTAATATCGCCTAGCCCTTAAGAATGAGGACTTGTGAAGAGCAATATCAATAACTTTTGCATAATCAAGACAGTTGCTTTGTGAGAGGGTGTAAAATAGGGGTGTGAAGGTTTAAACGAACTTTGATTCCTTAACGTTAAAAGGGGAAAAAACTAACCGATTTTAGTATTTAAAATGTTTTATCACAGTGCATTTATCACAAAACTACCATTAACGGATCCCAATCATCATCATGAAGGGGAAAAATTCAACAAATACTTGGTGGGCAGGCTTTTGTTAAACATGAAACAAAGTAGACACCTAGACTAGTATATGCAATTTTTCTTCATCAAATGTTTTTGGTTTCATATTTCATTCTGGAACCTGTTTAGGGGGTGGGGGGTTGGAACCTACTCTAAATGGCACACTATAGCAGTTTGGGAAAAACACAAAATAGATGAGACTAATTTATTCCAAAGCTGCAGCTCATGGTTGGAACACTACTTTAATCAACCAGTCCATTTTGTATTTGTGATTCAAATGTTGTGATTTGGCAAGGAATGTAGCTTTGCTACAGTTTTGTTTGTGTATCCCATCAGTTAGATATGTTTTTATATCATTTCTGTAAGCCTAATGGGATCTTGGGAGCAGTCGGATCGAAATTGCGTGAGACCCGTAACTAAGGGAAAGAGCTGTGATCACTTGCTAGGTTATTTTTTTGTTGAGTCGCGTATGCACATAACAAATTAAAGGAACAACAGTCGACGTGATTTTCAACTTCGGTACAAAATTCAAGCTATTGTGTGACTGTGTTAGAACTTCATTGCTCCCTACTCGTCATACCATGCAATCGGATTTGACTGGGAATTCTGTTAAGTGTTATTGTTTTAAAAACCAATAGATTGCCTTTTTAAACGGCACATGACAGGGATGTACCCTCTCCCCCCTCCTGTTTGCACTGGCAAATGAACCACTTGCAGAAAGAATTAGACAGGACCCAAAGGTAACAGGTATTGGTAAACATGAATATAGACAAATTTAGCAGGTTTTCTGTTATACCTGACCAATATTGAAAACACAATGCCCCCCTGGCAAAAAAAAAAAATCATAATACTCTAAAATCTATGAAATAATGGCAGTAAGAAAAATTATAACTCAGAATTGCATGGCTCCCAACTTTTTTGGTAATAACAATTACCCCACCAAGTAGATCCTTTAAAAAAGTATTCTTGGTCATAAGACTTTATATGGGCAGATAAAATGTGTAGACTAAAAAGGGAAGTTTTTTAAAATGTTTTTATTTTATACTTCCTAAAACTGAGGGTGGTTATAACCTTCCAGACTTGGAATTGTATCAACTTGCTACCCAAGGCTTTTACTTGTGACATAGTTAAATTAACTAAAGAAAAACAATGGGTACATATTGAAGATGCACATGTTTGTCACTCTCTCACTCACAGGTGTTTGCAGTAGACTGGAGTCCTGATGGCCAGAGAGTAGTCAGTGGAGGAAAAGACAAGTGTCTCAGAATGTAAGTCCCTCTCTCACGGTCACTACCTCACACGATCTCTCTCGTGGTCAGTAGAGTAACCGCTCTATTTCCTGTATCTTAACAGATGGAGGAGGTAGCCACACCAATCACGTGCCTTACTAGCCCCTGTCTCCACCAATCAGGAAGCCAGGATGACGGACAGAAGGCGGGGCCAGTGGTCTGAGACTTCCTGGTCCTACATTGGAACATAATGCCCTGCTTTACCTGTCAACAACAACCACACTTACCGAGGACTGCCGATCAAAGTGATGTAGGAGGGAGAGAGTGATGAGAAATGGAGAGGAGGATATAACCAGAGGCATGAAAGTAGTGGAGGGAGCCTGAGGCTAGTAAGGTACTATATCTAATAGGTGTGTGTTGACGTCTATACCTGAGCCCTAGCTGGCAGGTACACAGCAAGAGGACTGTAGGAATAAAGGAGTCCTAATACAGGTCTATTAATGCATCCCCTCTCTCTCAAGGTTAACATAGTAAAGTAAAACTAATCAGGAAAAAAGGATTTAGTAAATTGAAATAAATATAATTAACAAACCCGTTTGAAAAATGAAAACTATATTTGACTCCAAAACGACTTAAAAATAAAAGCCATCATGAATGATGAGTTTGAGTTTTTCCCCCTAATGTTCTGCATAAATGTAATTGGGTTTTCAAGGTTTAGGGGGGATTCAAGCTACTGAATCTTGGGGGTAAATGCTGCCAGAAGATGGTGATATTTCAAATAGGCCTAGCTTGTGTATCACTAGTTATCAGGAAAACATCTAAATGTACTACTAAAGTTGAAAAGTATTGGATTGGTGTAAACATGTGCAACAGGGTTTCCTTCTACTATATTTTTGGCACCACATTTATAATTTAAACAACCTAATGACCATCTCCTTTTGTATTACTGCCCCCCAGTGGCAAGACCTTAACCCCCCCCCCCTCTCCTAGCCTCTCACGCATGCTTTCTATCTCTATCACTAAAGCTAAAACCGAAACTAAATAATATACAAACAAAATTGCAATTTTTCTATACAACTCAAACTATAATCACCTCCCTGGTCCTGGCTGCTTCTGACCTGCTGGTACTCTCTTGACTAATACAGCCTACGTTCCTGACACCTGCTGTGTCTCTGCTCTAATCCTCTGGTCAGTCAACTGAAAGGCGAAGTCCTGCCCTGCTGCTTCCCTCTACGTTAGTGACGAGACAGTTAGTGACAGGATCCTTAGCTGCTCTGTCCTTTGACTGACTGGTCCTCTATACCTAGCCCGATGGCTCTATTTTTAAGTTATCTGCTGTGTCTGATCTAGTCACTGTCTGAAGGACCTCTCCCTCTGCATTCTACTATGTAAACCAAGATCATAGTGCTTCATCATTAAACACCTTAGATATCGAAGGTTCTGAGTACTCTGTCATTTTGTGGACGTCAATTTGTGTTTGTGCCTTAGTTTATAGAACCAGGGAAGAATAAAATGTACTCTTTCACAGAACTGTCTTCTGGAGATAGAACAGTCTCTGTGATTGGTTTACCCGACTTCAAGAATCGACGCTAATTGGGTGACCACATGCTTATTTTGACGCAGTGTTAAATCTCCTGCCAGTTTTGGACTAAAGTCAGGGATTCATTCCAAGGGACCTTGTAGAGAAGCACATTGCTCTTGGTAATATACCTTTGAGATGACATCTGCTGCATTTACCGTCAATGCGATCTCTTCAAATATCAGGAACATTGCCTTTTAAAAGGTGCATTGTCGACATAGTCATAGGTGCCTGAGCAAACGGAGCAGCTGCACATGTTTTTGATCCCTTGGGGAATTTGTCATTTTGAAAGATTGTTTTGAGTTAGTCTGTATTAAAATACACGCAACAATTTAAGATTTGACAGAGTTACAGTTCATATGGAAATAAGTCAATTTAAATAAATTAGGCCCTAGTCTATTGATTACACATGACTGGGAATACAGATATGCATCTGTTGGCCACAGATACCTTTTAAAAAAAAGTAGGGACATGGATCAGAGAACCATTTAGATCATGCTTGATGTTTCTACAACTTGGAGACACCTGTGGTAAACTCAATTGATTGGACATGATTTATAAAGGTGCACACACCTATCTGTAAGGTCCCACAGTTGACAGTGCAGGTCTGAGGAAAAAAAACAAGCCATGAGGTCGAAGGAATTGTCCGTAGTGCACCGAGACATGATTGTGTCCAGGCACAGATCTGGGGAAGGCTACCAAAAAAAGTCTGCAGCATGGAAGGTCCCCAAGAATACATTGGCCTCCATTCTTAAATGGAAAATGTTTGGAATCACCAAAAGGGAGGTGACCAAGAACCTGATGGTCACTGACAGACCTCAAGTTCCCCTGTGGAGATGGAAGGACAAGCATCTCTGCAGCACTCCACAAATCAGGCATGGTGGTGGCCGCATCATGCTGTGGGGATTTTTGTCAGCGGCAGGGACTGGGAGACTAGTCAGGATCGAAGGGAAGATAAACAGAACAAAGAGCAGAGATCCTTGATGAAAACCTGCTCAGGACCTCTGACTGGGGTGAAGCTTCACCTTCCAACAGGACAATGACCCTAAGCACACAGCCAAGACAATGCAGGAGTGGCTTCAGGACAAGTCTCTGAAGGTCCTTGAGTGGCCCAGCCCGAGCCTGTACTTGTACCCAATATTGTGCAGCAATATTCCACATCAAACCTAACAGAGCTTAAGAGGATCTGCAGAGAGGAATGGGAGAAACTCCCCAAATACAGGTGTGCCAAGCTTGTAGCGTCATACCCAAGAAGACTCGACTCCGTAATCGCTGCCAAAGGTGCTTCAATAAAGTACTGAGTAAAAGGTCCTAATACTTATGTAAATGGTATTTCAATTTATAAATAAAAAAAATGCAAACATTTCTAAAAACCTTCAGTGACCCATATTACTAGAGCTTTATATCATTTTTTATTGCAGATTATGGCTGCAATTTATATATATACATATACAGTGGGGCAAACAAGTATTTAGTCAGCCACTAATTGTGAAAGTTCTCCCACGTAAAAAGATGAGAGGCCTGTAATTTTCATCAACTATGACCGACAAAATGAGAAAAAAAAAAATAAGTTCCAGGTCTGAGAGAGCCAGAAATCTTGCTTGTTTGTAGGTGACCAAATACTTATTTTTCCACCATAATTTGCAAATAAATTCATTAAAAATCCTATAATGTGATTTTCTGGATTTCTTTTTCTCATTTTGTCGGTCATAGTTGATGAAAATTACAGGCCTCTCATCTTTTTAAGTGGGAGAACTTGCACAATTGGTGGCTGACTAAATACTTTTTTTGCCCCACTGTGTATATATAAATAAAGCTGCCCTCACAAAAAAATAATCTAATTTTTGATCAATTATAAATAAATCCTCCAGTTTGCATTTTGAAGTTGGAAGTTCTTGTTCAGTGCCCTACCTGATAACACAGCCATAATGAGAAAGAACATTGTTAAAAGATTTATCAAAAATTGTACTACATTATTGTGATTGCATTATTTAATACTAACCTTTTCTTAACCTACCAAGTACAAAATTATTTTTATTGGGTAAAACAAAATTGTTCCTCCAAATGTTTTGTTTTATTTTATTTCCTCATTGTCATGCTTTATTCTGGCCAAATGAATATTCCTGCCTGTCAATTGATCACTGTGGGTGGGCTCATCAGAGAAATGGGTGGGATGTTTGAGTCACAGGGTTGGTATTTCTTTTTTAATATTTGATTTTGCTAGGCAAGAACAAATTCTTATTTACAATGACGGTCAAACCCGGACGACGCTGGGCCAATTGTGCGCCGCCCTATGGGACTACCAATCCCGGCCTGTTGTGATACAGCCTGGAATCAAACCAGGGTCTGTAGTTACACCTCTAGCACTGGGATGCAGTGCCTTAGGCCGCTGCGCCACTCAGGGTTTCAGACCCGTCTTATTTATTGGGAGTCTGATTTTCAGGGAAGGGAGTAGATTGGTTATCTAGTCATAAACACTTTTCAATATACTTTATTGTGGCAAAATCTAAAATGGTTCTATTCATAAATATAGATTCCCCCTGTTAAACTGTAGAATTGCAGGAAAATTGTCTATGGGATATCCTATAGACGGCAGCCATCCATAGATCGATAGGGCCAGCTAGCTAGTGTGGAATACAGCATCATGTGTTGGTCTATAGTAATACTCAGTATCATGGATACAAGCTGACTTATACAGACCTGGAGTAGACACAGTAGCTCAATCATACTCTTCAAATGCCATTACCAAGACAGCTGGGTCACTATGTTGTATAGAAGTTGTATAAACATTCTAAGTGCTCAGCCTGGCCTCCGTAGACATAACATAAATGTATATCTGTGACACTCAAATTAGAACGTTTTATATTTGGTATGGTTACGTAAAGGATAATTGCGCTTCCTGATTGGGCCTCGTTTGGAAAATTGCTCATTAAGAAATGCTAGCAGCCATTACCGATGCCAAATGAGAGTTGCCTTGGGAGTGTGGTTTGATGTGGGTGTGTTATGTTCGCATATCGTACCATGTCAGGTTCTGTTCTGAGTAACTAGCCACTTCCTCAAAATAATACGAATTAATCTTTAAGATAATTCAATAAATAACTCATTTAGATTTTTCTGTAGATGAAGAGATCTTAGTCACGCAATTATACATCTAGCTAAGGTGTTTGGTGCTGTTCTTTATTTAAGTAAAATGTGCAGGGAAGAACTAGTCAGTGCACTGCATACAGTCTCGAGACAAGTCTGGCTGCGTGCTCAGGACTGATTTCTGAGAACAAAAACATGTCTAACTTCATCTGCAAGCTGTCAAACTATCATAAATATAATGCAAGCGACTCTGGCAGTATTTCAAAGCGAATCATGTTACAAAACAGGTCTCGGCAGACACAAGATGCGCACATTGGTTTTGTAATATTTACAAGCTGTAGTTGGGATACAAGTGCACTCTGATCATCTCAATTCTCATTTTGCCTGAAAAAAGTGCCACTCGAGTGATCCCTATCAAACACATCAGCAATCTGGTCATTCCCCATGCTCCCCCCCCCTCTTCTGTCCTCCACCTGTCCCCTGATTTTAGTTGTCAGACCACCTCTTCATAGATGACAAACACGATAGACACATCCTGCCCGGCCTCGGCACCGTACCCTTATAGAACCTAGCCACGCACAAAGGGTGGTTGGGTTAGACAATGGCCACATCCACGCGACCGAGTGGAGGAAGAGCAAGAGAGAGTGATACTCACGACTGTGGTCCTTCGTTCTTGAGGATCTGGAAGGCACAGTCCATCGTGCTGCTGTACCGGTGGGCCTCCAACCCCTACGTTAGGCTTCAGTGGTATATCAGGGTATTTTTTTTAATTAAATTGAGCCAGTCACACGGTATGATTGTTTTACAAAAAGCACACGGAACAAACATGACAATCCACTGTTGAGCAGCACTAAAGTTACACTTTAAATTCACAACTACTGTTTGCCTGCTAAATATTGTGTAACTGTTAGTTACTATCCAAATACATTTCCTCCAGCTCAGGGCTCCAGCTATGCATTAGGTTTGCTAACGTTAGGTGGCTAGCTTGCATTATCAAGCTTCTTCTGTATCACACACACACACCGGTAAATCCTACAAATTCCTAAACGCACACAGTGCTTCGCTCTGTCCCTGTGTGTGTGTGTGTGTGTGTGTGTGCGTCACATTTTATTGGTCACATGTGTTTAGCAGCTGTTATTGCGGGTGTAGCTAAATGCTTGTGTTTCTAGCTCCAACAGTGTAGTAATATCTAACAATTTCACAACATATACCCAATACACACAAATCTAAGGAATGAAATTAAGAATATAGAAATATATGGACGAGCAATGTATATAGGCAGAAAGCCTCTCTGGGCTAGTGATGGCTATTTAACAGTCTGATGGCCTTGAGATAGAAGCTGTTTTTCAAACAGAATAGTGATTTGGCTGTGATAATAACATTAATGTTCTATGTATATCTCTTGGCCAGTTGTTATAATGTGTCATGTTTTATATCTAACTTGGAGCTTCGCCCACCTTAAGTGTTTTCATTGGACAGGCGACGATAATGGCCTCCGCTTTGCCTGCCACCAGGCCACACCATGGGCTGCGTGTGTTATCTAGGTGATGGTTGTATCACCACCTAGAACGTCCCAAACCTGAACAGGGAGGGAGTGATAAACAGGCTATAGCTACTCGTATCCTATGTTGTAGGTATCTAGGATAGCGAACTTCACTTGTCAAAATAGCTAGCTAGATAGACATGATCATTGCTCCACAATGTTGTGTATCTAGCTAGGCATTAGCCATAGCAACACCAGCTTGTCTTGTCAAAGAATTAATGACTGGGTGAGGTCATTAAACCTAGTTCCACTAGCTTGCTCACTGAGATGAGATTGCGATAATGCGGTTCCATGTAAGTAGCTGAGAATTTTGGCGCATCCTGGATTAGAGGACATGTCACCAAACGTTGAGCCTAGACAATTTTGGAGCAGGCTGAACAGATCAGCCACCCATGCCCTGGTCCATATGCTTGGTTGCCTATACAAAGAGGCTGACACTCCATCCACAATACCCGCTTAATCACCAGACTTTTCCAAAGCCTTTTGACCACACCACCATAATAGAGTGTCAGCAATGCTACCATGGGTCTGTAGTTTTCTGGCTGGCCAAAAGCAAAGGGTGCACTACTAGGACTGCCACTCTGACTGGAAAGAACTCAGAGGGGCGTGGCCCAGGGAACACTGGTCCACTGATCTTTCTTGCTGTTATTGATAGTGCTGCCAGAGACGATTGCAATCTCAGGAAATATGTTGATGATCTACATCTGATCCATACCTGCGCAGGTGAATAATATCTCCACCCCACTATCAGCGTGTGTGTGGTCTGTGTTTAGTTAGATGTTGGGGATCATGAAAGCACAGGTGTATATCCTCAGTCTGTTGTGTAGCAGACCCAAAATTCCTCCTCACAGACCTGAGGAATCCTGCTCACATTCCTCCTCAGTCTCCTCCTGCACAAAGTACATCCTCACCTAGACAACATCATCATATAAGGTGGTGTTTGCGTGCGTGTGTGTTACAGATGGAAGGTGTATGATTGCCATCCCTATTGACATGCCCCCCTCAGGCCATGGATGCAATGACATCAATCCAGACCCATGTTAGGCTTGGATTCGCCATGTCAAGAGGTTTTTCCCCAGGTGCATGAACAATGAGGACATTTACTGTAATGTTGATCACCTTTGATCACACATGGGCTAATTTTGGTGGGTAGTGTAAGTGTATTGCCAAATGTGTGAATAGTGTAATTTACAGTACTGAGACATATTCGAAGGGCAATTTTGAAAAATGTATCTTGCATTTTTGTTTTGCTATTGGATTAACTGGTTGTTAAAACAACTGAATTGAAGATTGGTGATTGAATCAATGTTCTCATGCTATGTCACAGTGATCTTATATTTTGGATGTGGTGAAAGATGTCTCCAAATAAAATGAATGCCCGATAAAAGGTTTTGAATGTAAGACTTCCTGCTTTACACGTGGTACCAGTTTGCAGTTTTTGTACGAAGAGTTTAGAAAATTCACAGCTTTTATTGCTTTAGTGAAAATGGCACCAAAGTGATAAACTGTAACCGGCCTTTTCGGCTACATATTTGGTTTATGCAGAACCAGTGTTTGGACTGGAGGCCTTTCCTCTTCTTTGAATAATCACATTGAGGATTACAGTGTTAGTGCTTTATAGACCATGAGATGTGGGCCACATGTGGAGGGTCATGGCTGACACTAAACCGATACACTGTTGATAAACGGCCCAGCCAAGGGGATCTACAACATGAGAGGACATGTGCTTTGGCGAGAGGATTCTTTATGTGGAGGAGGAAGTTGAATGGGACTTATTGTATTGGGATAGTGCAACCATGTCATAACAACTGTCAGACCAGGGCCTAGAGATGTTGCTGTAAATGTAGAGCAGGAAACTGGCTTTGAAGCTCTAGAATGGGAATCAATCAACTCCTGACCTAATTTCTGCTATCAAGGCCACTGGAAAACAATGCCCAGGTCTGTGTGGAAACTAGAAGGGTAGCCAAACATCACCCGAACAGACTTCGGCAACTGATGAGACTTACTGTAGTGTGGAACGAGTTAAATAAGTGGGCTACTATCACCATGTCACATTCAAGATATCACCCATCTCATTGGAGAGAACTGCAGGCCTGAGCCAGCTAATAATGTGGTCTCCAAATGTTTAGCATACATTATAAAATACACTTAGGGAACCGATCAGGACTTTTGTCATTAAGTAAACAAATATGGTAAGACCCTATCTTAATGTGGGCCAGAAGTCTGTTAGAGACACAAATGGCGGCAGTTCCCTTGCATCAGTGTTCCGTCTATCTCCGCGAGCAACTCTCGTCCTGAAAAGGAGAGGATAGTGGAGGTAAACCATTTTTATTTAACCTTCATTTAACTAGGAAAGCCAGTTAAGAACAAATTCTTATTTACAATGACGGCCTACCCCGGCCAAACCCTTACCAGGACGACGCTGGGTCAATTGTGTGCCGCCCAAGGGACTCACAATCACATCCGGTTGTCATACAACCTGGAATCGAGCCAGGGTCTGTAGTGGTAGCACTGAGATGCAGTGCCTTAGACCGATGAGCCACTTGGGAGCCCCCATCTGGAAATCTTTTACAGAGTTTTGGAAGTGAGGATCTGCTTACAGTAAAATTCACTTTCATCTGATGTTCAACCAACTTTAAAGGAGGCTTTCATAAAAAAAAATCCTCAGCTAAATAACTGTAAGCATACAACACACCAAAATGACCCGAAAGATGAAAAGAATGCACGGTACCAAACAAATAAACCATGTGTGACACAGGGCTTTCAGATAGACTATTTTTCATGTTACGAGTGGAAATGGAATTGATATAATGCTCTCTCCAGGTTTGGGACTTGTGAGTAAGCAGTGCCACCTAGAGATTTGATGGAGCCACTGACGTCGTGCTTCTGAGGACAATGTCCTCCCTGATACGCTAGTGATGTTGTTCGCACCCTAGGGAATGTAGCTTTAGGACTTGGTTCAATCCTTATCGTGGAAGCCCTGCTTTATAGTGCGATTGAAATGTAAAGGTAATGTTACCTGCGTTGGCGGAGACTGCATTCACAGTACCTTGGGTTACAGCAGGAATCAGTCACTATGGTATTTTTGCTCTGTAGAACCCCATACACTAATATCTCATTCGACAATAATGCATATTTAAAGCAAATTCAGCATAAACGTAATATTACACAACTTCCAATTCAGACACAAATGGCCCTATGAAATGAATTTGTTTCATAGTTCATCCCAAGGGCGTAACTTTGTATGGCATATTGTGGGGTGGGGTTCCGGGTCAGTGGGTTCCAGGGTCAATACCTTTCTAGGGGTCCAAATGAAATATTACTTTAAACAGGTTGGTTTAACTATGAGTTCAAAAAGTAACCACGCTATGAGAAAGTTAGTTCTGAGGTGTGGGGTGCGTTCAGTTCGATTGAACGTTTGCTACGTTGCATAATGGGTTGTAATGAAACGACACGTTTCCCCAAAATGTTCAATGTTCTTAAACAAACTTTGAGGTAACCTACGTTTGCTCCATTCGGCGATGGAGGGGAGGGGGGTGTGTGGCTTGAAGCAAAGAGTGACATATTTGAAGGGCAGTGATGCATTTTGAGCCCATAACCCAACGCCTCCCCGTTTTTCAACTGGTCGTTCAGAACAGCGCTGTTTCTGTTTAATTGAACATTGCATCATGTTTATTTGTACTGAACGCAGCCCTGGTGACTTTTCTACTCCAAAATGAATGAAAATAAAATGATGGTGACACCATTAAAATATAATTTTCCCCTCCAAAAATGTGCTTTCTAAACTTTTTCTGTTATGGCCACCTTTTATTCTTATTTTTTAAATGTAACCTTTATTTAACTAGTTAAGAACAAATTCTTATTTAGAATGACGGCCTACACCGGCCAAACCGCCTCCCTATGGGACTCCCAATCACGGCCGGTTGTTATACAGCCTGGATTCAAACCAGGGTGTCTGAAGTGAGGCCTCCAGCACTGAGATGCAGTGCTCCTTACATCAAATGGTTTCCCGAGTTGTCTAGTCATAGTGGGAGGACCACTCACCATATCATCGCGTGACTCCCCAAGTTTACTTCGATATGATGGTTATTATATCAATATTTGTCCATGAAAGCCAACAGATAATTTGTTCGCTGGACAGGGTGGGATCTTTTTGTGTCAGTAAAATGACCATTTCTTGCCAATTAATTTTACTGACACAAAAAGATCCCACCCTGTCTAGCGAACAAATTATCTGTTGGCTTTCATAAAATTGTACAGAAACTTCCTGTTTCCATCATAGCTGTTGTGATTTCATTTGATATGGTTTGATTTTATTCACATAAAAACTGTGGATGGAAACGTGGTTACTGAAGACTAGGGTGGGCAAATTTATTTTGTAGATGTTCTCAATTAAAATAAAATATAAAGGTTGTTCTGGAAGTATTCTTAGGGGGATTATTAGGTTGCATAAAGATGAGTGCTTTCCCCGCACAATGTTGGCCTTCAAATTTGCCCTCTAAACATAAATAAGGCAGTAGGTTGCTGCTGCTTGTCAGAGTCTGAGAGACAGGCTTTCTTTAGCCTAATGCCTAATTCTGTCGCCTACTAAAAACCAGTTGTTTCAAAGTTAATAATACTAGCAAAGTTGTCTTTGAACTCACAAAATTGAGCTAAAATTGAGTTAAAAATTATCGCTGGTTTTGAGAAATACTGCTCACATGCTAGATGTTCATCTCATCACTTTGCAATAGAAACTTTAACCATTTGAAAAATAACCTTTTCTATATAATTCTTATTTGTTATGAATTTACCACGTTAAATAAAACTGTACTTCTTTATTTGTTTCAAGTTAGCTCACAGAAACAAGGGTTTGTCAAGGAGAAGAGAGAAAGACAGGAGCTATTGCTCCATTCTCCTTACAAGTCTTGCACAACCTTTTTCCCTTCACAAACCAACCAGGCCGAACCAAAAGCATAATTTGTTGCAGAGGAATGCAATCATAAAATGGGGAATTGAGTAATAGTGTGTAGTGGAAAGCCACAGAAAGCCAGTAACTTCGGTGGGAAAATAATTTCCAATCCATCAAATTCATCATGGTTGGCTATATTATTGAGGGGGTCAAATTGGCCTGTCTCTAACATTGGGGTGGGGGTCATGACCCCCATGTCCTCTGCAGGTTATGCGCCCTTTTTTATCCCTTAAACCAGGGGTGTCAAACTCATTCCATGGAGGGCCTAGTGTCTGTGGGCTTTTGGTTTTTCCTTTGAATTAAGACCTAGACCAGTGCTTTCCAACCCTGGTTCTCTAGTACTCTCAACAGTACACCTTTTCATTGTCGCCCTAGATTGTCACACCTGATTCAACTTGTCAACTAATCATCAAGCCCTCAATGAATTGAATCAGGTGTGTTTGTCCAGGGCTACAACATAAATGTGTACTGTTGGGGGTACTGGATGACCAAGTTTGGGCTGTTGGGTGTTCTGGAGGACCAGGGATGGGCTGTTGGGGGTACTGGATGACCAAGTTTGGGTTGTTGGGTGTTCTGGAGGACCAGGGTTGGGCTGTTGGGGGGTACTGGATGACCAAGTTTGGGTTGTTGGGTGTTCTGGAGGACCAGGGTTGGGCTGTTGGGGGTACTGGATGACCAAGTTTGGGCTGTTGGGTGTTCTGGAGGACCAAGGTTAGGCTGTTGGGTGTTCTGGGGGACTAGGGTTGGGAAACACTGACCTAGACAACCAGGTGAGGGGAGTAATTTACTAATTAGTGACCTTTAATTAATCAATCAAGTACAAGGTAAAAGCGAAAACCCCCACTCAGCCCTCCATGGAATGAGTTTGACACATGCCTTAAACCATATTTCAGTATGATAGAGAAGCAGTAGTCATATCCCATTATTTCTGTGATTGGAAGCACTGTGTCAGGAAGCCTTGTGAGTGCCGACTATACCAATCCTAAAGGCTTCTGTAATAGTGCTTTGTTTGACACACCCAATTGCTCAAATATAACTGGGTGATTCTGCAACTTCGAGCACTTTGGCCCTGCAAGCTTTCAGAAATGAAAATGTATTGAAAAACCATTTTAACAGTATTATAATTATCTTATTTGTCTAGGAATAATATCTGATAATGGCTGCAATTGTACTATTCGGGAATTTATATATTTTTGTCATTTTTCTGACAGCCATAGACAAATGTAATTTACATCACGTCATTAAAGATCAATTTTAGTTGAAAATGAAATATCATTTCAATATCACACATTTCTTATACATTTGTACATGAACTTGCACTGAATATTATTGTGCTTTAAGGTTTTCCTAAAATTAATAATTAAACAACGCCTGAATGCATAAACCTGCCTTTGTGACAGCTGAAACATTTATTTATCATAAAAAAATAAGATATTTCCACCCAACCTTTTTGTGAGATTATGATAACAACCATATGATTTCCCTATCTAAAACGGATAAATAAATGTCATCCTCATAGAAGACCTCAGTGAGTAAAGTGAAACCGTATCATTTGTGGTATACCCAACACAGGTGTGGAGGGTCACCTGCTTGTGAGAATCACCAAAGTTGAACTGCTTGGATTTCACTAGTGAAATTGAAAGTTGGGCCCCTGAGTTCTCTGGGAAGTCAATATGCACGATGATCTCCCCTTTCCGCAGATTCTCTTTTAATTCTCTCAGGTGGAGTATTGATGTCGAATGTTGTACACGAGTTTCCCTAACTTCTCTTTCAATACTTTGGAGAATTTCTCCAGTAGAATATGCAGTGTGCCACAAACCTTTTCTTTAACTGTCAAATGTACAGTGAACTTTCCCTTTGTTTTTCCTTTTCGCTCTCTTCAGCTTTGCTTTTCCACTCAAACCACCATGTCTGCTCACTAGCATCAAAGTCAGATGTTTAAGCTCTTTTGCTTGGCGAAGGGAGCACTCTGTGTACATGCACTCTTTCTTCAGGTTCTCACAGTACAAAGACTCAATAAGGTTCTCATTGTTGCTGCAGCTGATCACTCTGTGATGCTGTAGTTTGTCCACCGTGAACTGGAGGTTGGCGTGGGTTTTGCAGAGTCATGTGTCCCTATCCTGGACTGTTGGCTTGACAACCCAAAAGGACGTATTTTGCAGAATTCATAGTAGGACATCTTAATCTCTGAATATTCCCTCTTAAAAGTCTGATACAGTTTCTGAATTGTGCCACACAAGAAGCGATTCTGCTTCTTTCCCTTGTGTGTCCTTTTTCCCTGTTGTTGCTCCACTGTTGACATCACGTTCATAGAATCTAGTGATTTTCTCTTCTTTGACTGTGCTAATTATGTTACACTGCTTTTTCCTGGAGTATTGAAGACTAGATGGCCTGTTTTAATTTGCCCTCATTGCTTTTGCTGAAAATGCAAATTCTCGGTTTACAGCTTTGACCAGGCCATACTTTCTCAGGATGTTGCCAATGAGCATTTTTGACCTTTGCACTGCACATTTATGGATACTTTTGCTTTAACTCTGCAATGATGGCATTTTGAAATAGTAAAATCCTTCTCAAGTTCTTCGGAGTTCCCTTCATTTTCTGTTTTTTTTGTCCTACTACCTTGTCTCTCCATTTTCATCATCAATAAGTCTACCTTTTTTGTATTCCTCAGTTTTCCGTTAAGCTTTATCAAGTTTGACATTTGTCATGCAATACACAACCCAACCAAGCCGCACTTCTTCTTAACACAGCGCGCATCCAACCCGGAAGCCAGCCGCACCAATGTGTCGGAGGAAACACCGTGCACCTAGCAACATTGGTTAGCGCGCACTGCCCCCGGCCCGTCACAGGAGTCGCTGGTGCGCGATGAGACAAGGATATCCCTACCGGCCAACCCCTCCCTAACCCGGATGACGACACTAGGCCAATTGTGCGTCGCCCCACGGACCTCCCGGTCGCGGCCGGTTACGACAGAGCCTGGGGGCGAACCCAGAGCCCTTAACCACTGCGCCACCCGGGAGGCTAGATCTCTGTTTTTGAGCGACCTCTTCCAACCTTTTTCCTTCCAGCAAGTATTCAACTTCTCATTCCTGTTGCAGATGATGAGGAAGGGGTATCAGGGCGTGCATCAGGGGCAGGTATGATGGCCTCATGTTCTGCCGGCAAGTCAACTGGTGACTAAGGTGTTGTGTTGCCTGATAAGTAGGTCTCAATTGCAACTGTTCTCTTTAAAGTCTGTCTTCTATTACGTTGGTTGCATTTCCATTGCCATCTCTTGCTTCTTTGTTCTCGCTTTGTAAGCTCAGAGATAGTGAAATCTATCTTCTCTTTTTTTCTTCCAGTATCTCTCTCTGTCTTTTTGCAGATGTTCTTTGTATCGTGTAGGATAATTTATTTTGTTTCTATGTCTGTGACATCTGTGCTGTTTTATGTGGCATCTTCTAAAAACAAATAAAATACTACTTAAGTTTTCCAATTGTGCACATCTTGGAGCATTTAAAGATTAAAACATGATTAAATAAGTCTAAAGTTAAAAAAAAAAGTCACAACAATGGATTTTTTTTATTTCCACCACGTTCTGTTATTTCCACCACAGTTAAGTTTGTGATGGAAATGACGATTCTACTATTTCTGGAGAAAATTTACAGACTTCTTAGCATGCTTTGGCTAGTATTACAGAAACTGCACACTGCTCTTGATAGTATCACTGATATTTAATAAGCTTACGTATCGGCCTCACGGCCTTCGTCAGAGCTTATGTGATAAAAAAAAATGTTTCACCCTTATGTAGACCTAGCCCCACCCACATCCGTTCCACACGTCGAAAGGGGTTGGAGTTAAAGGGAAAACAAATAGTATTATTAGTATATGCTAGTATTACAGCTAGCATATAGTTTACACTAAATACAGTGCCTTGCGAAAGTAATCATCCCCCTTGGAGTATTTCCTATTTTGTTGCATTACAACCTGTAATTTAAATTGATTTTGATTTTGGATTTCATGTAAGGACATACACAAAATAGTCCAAATTGGTTAAGTGAAATGTAAAAAAATTACTTGTTTACATTTTATTTTTATTTTTTTTACGGAAAAGTTGTGCGTGCATACAGTGGGGCAAAAAAGTATTTAGTCAGCCACCAATTGTGCAAGTTCTCCCACTTAAAAATATGAGAGAGGCCTGTAATTTTCATCATAGATACACTTCAACTATGACAGACAAAATGAGAAGAAAAAAAATCCAGAAAATCACATTGTAGGATTTTTAATGAATTTATTTACAAATTATGGTGGAAAACTTTTGTTATTGAGCAAATACTTGTTTATCTCAATACTTTGTTATATACCCTTTGTTGGCAATGACAGAGGTCAAACGTTTTCTGTAAGTCTTCACAAGGTTTTCACACACTGTTGCTGGTATTTTGGCCCATTCCTCCATGCAGATCTGTGATGTTTTGGGGCTGTTGCTGGGCAACACGGACTTTCAACTCCCTCCAAAGATTTTCTATGGGGTTGAGATCTGGAGACTGGCTAGGCCACTCCAGGACCTTGAAATGCTTCTTACGAAGCCACTCCTTCGTTGCCCGGGCGGTGTGTTTGGGATCATTGTCATGCTGAAAGACCCAGCCATGTTTCATCTTCAATGCCCTTGCTGATGGAAGGAGGTTTTCACTCAAAAGCTCACGATACATGGCCCCATTCATTCTTTCCTTTACACGGATCAGTCGTCCTGGTCCCTTTGCAGAAAAACAGCCCCAAAGCATGATGTTTCCACCCCCATGCTTCACAGTAGGTATGGTGTTCTTTGGCTGCAAGTCAGCATTCTTTGTCCTCCAAACACGACGAGTTGAGTTTTTACCAAAAAGTTATATTTTGGTTTCATCTGACCATCTGACATTCTCCCAATCTTCTTCTGGATCATCCAAATGCTCTCTAGCAAACTTCAGACGGGCCTGGACATGTACTGGCTTAAGCAGGGGGACACGTCTGGCACTGCAGGATTTGAGTCCCTGGCGGCGTAGTGTGTTACTGATAGTAGGCTTTGTTACTTTGGTCCCAGCTCTCTGCAGGTCATTCACTAGGTCCCCCCGTGTGGTTCTGGGATTTTTGCTCACCGTTCTTGTGATCATTTTGACCCCACGAGGGAGATTATCAGTGGTCTTGTATGTCTTCCATTTCTTAATAATTGCTCCCACAGTTGATTTCTTCAAACCAAGCTGCTTACCTATTGCAGATTCAGTCTTCCCAGCCTGGTGCAGGTCTACAATTTTGTTTCTGGTGTCCTTTGACAGCTCTTTGGTCTTGGCCATAGTGGAGTTTGGAGTGTGACTGTTTGAGGTTGTGGACAGGTGTCTTTTATACTGATAACAAGTTCAAACAGGTGCCATTAATACAGGTAACGAGTGGAGGACAGGGGAGCCTCTTAAAGAAGAAGTTACAGGTCTGTGAGAGCCAGACATCTTGCTTGTTTGTAGGTGACCAAATACTTATTTTCCACCATATTTTGCCAATAAATTCATTAAAAATCCTACAATGTGATTTTCTGGATTTTTTTTCTAATTTTGTCTGTCATAGTTGAAGTGTACCTATGATGAAAATTACAGGCCTCTCTCATCTTTTTAAGTGGGAGAACTTGCACAATTGGTGGCTGACTAAATACTTTTCTGCCCCACTGTATGTATTCACCCCCTTTGCTATGAAGCTCCTAAATAAGATCTGGTGCCACCAATTACCTTCAGAAGTCACACAATTAGTTAAATAAATTCCATCTGTGTGCAATCTAAGTGTCACATGATCTTTCACATGGTCTCAGTATACACCTTTTTCTGAAAGGCCCCAAAGTCTGCAACACCACTAAGCAAGGGGCACCACCAATCAAGCGGCACCATGAAGACCAAGGAGCTCTCCAAACAGGTCAGGGACAGCGTTTTGGAGAAGTACAGATCAGGGTTGGGTTATAAAAAATATCTGAAACTTTGAACATCCCATTTAAAAGAATATGGCACCACAACAAACCTGCCAAGTGACGGCCGCCCACCAAAACCCACGGACCAGGCAAGGAGAGCATTAATCAGAGAGTCAACAAAGAGACCAAAGATAATCCTGAAGGAGCTGCAAAGATCCACAGCGGAGATTGGATTATCTGTCCATAGGACCACTTCAAGCCATACCCTTCACAGAGCTGGGCTTTATGGAAGAGTGGCCAGAAAAAATCCGTTGCTTAAAGAAAAAAACAGCTTTTGGTGTTCACCAAAAGGCCTCTGGGAGACTCCCCAAACATATGGAAGAAGGTACTCTGGTCAGATGAGACTAAAATTGAGCTTTTTGGCCATCAAGGAAAATGGTATGTCTCATCACCCCGAGAATACCATCCCCACTGTGAAGCATGGTGGTGGCAGCACCATGCTGTGGAGATGTTTTTCATCAGCAGGGACTGGGAAACTGGTCAGAATTGGGTGAATAGTTATGCACGCTTAAGTTTTCCATTTTTTCATCTTATTTCTTGTTTGTTTCACAACAACAACAAAAAAGTTATCTCCAAAGTGTTAGGCGTGTTGTATAAATCAACTGATATAAACCCCCCAAAAATCAGTTTTAATTCCAGGGTGTAAGGCAACAAAATAGGAAAAATGCCAAGGGGGGTGAGTACTTTCGCAAGCCTCTGTACATAAAATATATATTTAAAAAAAATCTAAATTCTACCACAAATTAAATAAATTATAGCCTGTTTGGTAATGACTGACAATAACAATATTCTATGCACAAGCAATATTTACCTAGATTTTTCTTCAACTTCTGTACATCACTTCTGGAACAACTGTCTGCTGCAGCCATGTGCTTCAGTGTCACACTAAGTTTCCATGGTAACTAAGTTAACATTCTCTTTACAAAACTTGAATTTGCCCTCAGTGGTGGCAATGACACCACTACCAAAGGAAAGGTATGTTTTGTGTAAATAACATAAAGGGCATACTCACAGTACATATTGATATCTAAAAGGTAACATTTCATAATGTGTAGTTATTAATGTTTTCTCATCGTAGTAGCTCAAACGTCTGGGTCAGGGACAAGGGGCGAAAGAGTGAAATTAAGGTATAAAATGCATCTGAAAAGTAGCTAAAATACATGATAGAGAGGTGATAAAGAAATATGGGGTCATTGTTGTGTGAACTTAACATATAAAGAATAAAATCATAAAAAATAAAAAAAAATCCCCAAAATTGACTCTGAGGACATAAGTTCCCGTAGTTGCAGAATCACCCAACTATGCAATATTGCTCTTTCATGTTTGGACATTTTCTGACATTTCCAGAGGCCTGGAAATTGTGTTGAGGCAGGATAAAAGACAAAACTGAGGATGTCTTTTACTTTCGGCAAGAAGAATATTTATTTGTATTTCCCCAAGAGAGTGACACACATTTCAAGATAACTGGATGTTTGAGAGAGGCTTGTATACATGCGACTGTACATAAGGGTTCCTATTCATTCAAAACCAGTAACCAAGTTTACAGGATAAGTTTATAGAATACATTCTTTTTGTATCACATGAATGCATGTTTGTGTGTTTATTTCTGTAAACACAGTCAATTCTCAGATTGTCATTTCAAACATACTTTGTTACAGGGCAAAGAAAATATATTTTAGACTCATCCCAGAAACCAGGTTGGGAATCTTGACTGTACAGGATCTATTGTTTCCAGACACCAGTTGAGGCAATTAGGGACCTCAGAAAAGGGACCGCTTTTATTCAGATTCCACTGACACGGTTAAATTAAACTACTTATGTAATGCTTTTTATCAAGTCCATCACCATGACACAAGCCAGCATAAAACAAAAACATTCTCAAACAGACTGCGAGTATTGTGGGTAGCCAAGAAACTACAGAGGAAAGCAATACATTATTCGTAGTGAGATTTGATTGCTACTAGGGCAAAGCTAGAGAGCGATAGAGAGAGATAGAGAGGTTATATGTATATATATATGTATAGAAGAGCTTTTAGAAAGGCATGCTTGGGATCTACACATAAAGATATATTATTCTACGTTCATAGCGACAGACTTAAAGCGAAAGAGATACAGTATAGAGAAAGTTAGATTAGCACAGAGAGGACAGTTGCAAGGCAAGATTAGCATGCTTGCTGATCGAGAAGCTAACTTTTTACAGGACGTCAACGATACATAAAGCAGCTGTTAAAGGCTAGCGACAGTGCACACTATAGTATAAACTAAGCTATTAATTTGACGCTAAAGCTATTAAGAGGGACTACATGGTTGTCACTAGTTACCACAGCCCAAAATACATAAACCCTGCCTATTTCTTAAATGTATCTTCATAAAATGTGGTTTTAAACCTTAACCCTAACTTTAAACACCCTGCTAAACGTATGCCTAACCCTATCCTTAAATACATTTTTACGAAAAAGCCAATTTTGACTTGTGGCTATGGTAACTAGTGGAAACCGGACTACATATACCGTAGATTGTATTTCACAAGCTGGAAAGGCAAGGCGTTTCATGCACATGCAAAGGAAGTAAATCTAGTAGCAGCAGCAAGAGAAACAAAATGGCTGACTTTCCGACTACCACAGTGAGATTCCTATTTTTGTTTCTATGATTCAATACCCAATGTTGCTTGTGTCACAGTGTGCTTGACAATTTAAATAAGGCATGGAAAGATAGAATCACTTCAGAAAATAGATTTAAGGATGCAGCATTTTTTTGTATTATTTTTAAATATTTAAACTTCCATTGTTGAAGACAGTTGATGGACTTCATAATATCTAAAGATCACTCCAACTACAAAACAACGGAACAATAAAAGCAAGCATTTTCCAATCAAACCCGGTACTTCCAACAGACCCTTAAGTCGCCACACATTCAGACTAATGACAGTTTCCATTTTTTGTGTATGTCTTTTAACATCGAACTATGAACAACCATTGGACATTGCACATTATTAAGTCATCTTATGCGTTTAGTCTAAAGTGCACAATCTTCCCTTTGAGGAGAACTAGACAATACTGGCGATTGATACTAAGGCAACACAGTTACAAACACACAAAAGTACACATTGGCACATACTGTCAAGTACTGTATCACTTGTACACAAAAACCACAGGGCTTGAGTTTAGAAATGGCTTTGCGTACTCATTTGAAATCTACACTGTACCATAGTCGTAATCTGAAATGGTTTCCAAGATGAATTCGGAAAATTTCCTTTGAAAGCCAGTCCCTGAACACATGTATCTTTGAAGTAGCTATCATACGCTAATCAAGTCAAGTATTTTGACATAAAAACACAGGAAGAAGCAATATCAACTAACAGGGATGAAAATACTGTTCTTTCAATAGAGAAAATATGAATCTTTTTACCTCACAAATAGTGATTGATTATATGTCTTTTGTATACACAAATGCATACACATAGATATGTACTACAGTTATGGTATCTAAAAATTCTATTTACAACCTATGATTAAAAGGGATTGTACACTGACAAACCATGTTGAGGAAATTGTGCTTTTCTAACTTGTGTTCTAATGACAATGCTACAAAACCCCTGCTTATAGTGAAGCAGTGCTTGCCCTCTGCTGACCTATGCGATTGTCCATAACTTTTAACAATGTTTTTGCAAGTTATACATTTTTTTGACACTTGCATATGATCATCTAATTTTGTAGACTATTGAGTTGACCAAAATGATGCTTGTTAACTTTGTTTATTGGCCAGATAAATACGTAATTGCTTGAGAATTAATACACAGTAGATGCCTCAACCACAATGATAAGGGAGGCACCTCTCTTCCCTATGCTTTTGTGCAAGTGATGTCAAGTATAGCTGCAAGCCTGGTGAAGTGCCTATACTCAAAACAAAATTCTATCAGTTTCTACATGTAATTAATCGCTCATTGGCCCCATGAATAAGCAGTATATTGACCCAATCTCTTCACTCCACTTCAAATACAGGTTCTCTCCAATGAAGACTGCTCTAAAAGGTCTGATGTCTATCCCAAGAAGGTGACACTGCCACAGAATTACACTGAGTGTACAAGACATTACGAATACCTGATCTTTCAATGACATAGACTGACCAGGTGAACGATATGATCCCTTGATAAATCCACTTCAATCTGTGTAGATGAAGGGGAGGAGACAGGTTAAAACTCCATATTAAGAAGGTGTTCCTAATGTTTGGTATATTCAGTGTATATCAATTTACTGAGAGGTACAAACAACATGGCTGACTATACAACTTGGCCTGAATTACTCCCCGTCATGTGTTTCGGTCACACAGACCTAAACTCAGCAAAAAAAGAAACGTACCTTTTTCAGGACCCTGTCTTTCAAAGATAATTCGTAAAAATCCAAATAATTTCACAGATCTTCATTGTAAAGGGTTTAAACACTGTTTCCCATGCTTGTTCAATGAAACATAAACAATTAATGAACATGCACCTGTGGAACGGTTGTTAAGACACTAACAGCTTACAGACAGTAGGCAATTAAGGTCACAGTTATGACAACTTAGGACACTAAAGAGGCCTTTCTACTGACTCTGAAAAACACCAAAAGAAAGATGCCTAGGGTCCCTGCTCATCTGCGTGAATGTGCCTTAGGCATGCTGCAAGGAGGCATAAGGACTGCAGATGTGGCCAGGGCAATAAGTTGCAATGTCCGTACTGTGAGACGCCTAAGACAGCGCTACAGGGAGACAGGATGGACAGCTGATCGTCCTCGCAGTGGTAGACCACGTGTAACAACAGCTGCACAGGATTTTTACATCCAAACATCACACCTGCGGGACAGGTACAGGATGGAAACAACAACAACTGGAAATGCACAATCCCTCCATCAGTGCTCAGACTGTCCGCTATAGGCTGAGAGAGGCTGGACTGAGGGCTTGTAGGCCTGTTGTAAGCCAAGTCCTCACCAGACATCACCGGCAACAACGTCGCCTATGGGCACGAACCCACCGTCGCTGGACCAGACAGGACTGGGAAAAAGTGCTCTTCACTGACGTCAAAGGAATGAGCGTTACACCGAGGCCTGTACTCTGGAGCGGGATCGTTTTGGAGGTGGAGGGTCCGTCATGGTCTGGGGTGGTGTGTCACAGCATCATCGGACTGAGCTTGTTGTTATTGCAGGCAATCTCAACGCTGTGCGTTACAGGGAAGACATCCTCCTCCCTTGTGTGGTACCCTTCCTGCAGGCTCATCCTGACATGACCCTCCAGCATGACAATGCCACCAGCCATACTGCTCGTTCTGTGAGTGATTTCCAGCAAGGCAGGAATGTCAGTGTTCTGCCATGGCCAGCGAAGAGCCCGGATCTCAATCCCATTGAGCACGTCTGGGACCTGTTGGATCAGAGGGTGAGGGCTAGGGCCATTCCCCCCAGAAATGTCCGGGAACTTGCAGGTGCCTTGGTGGAAGAGTGGGGTAACATCTCACAGCAAGAACTGACAAATCTGGTGCAGTCCACGAGGAGGAGATGCCCTGCAGTACTTAATGCAGCTGGTGGCCACACCAGATACAGACTGTTACTTTTGATTTTGACCCCCCCCTTTTTTCAGGGACACATTATTCAATTTCTGTTAGTCACATGTCTGTGGAACCTGATCAGTTTATGTCTCAGTTGTTGAATCTTGTTCTGTTCATGCAAATATTTACACATGTTAAGTTTGCTGAAAATAAACGCAGTTGAAGTGAGAGGACGTTTCTTTTTTTGCTGAGGTGATATCATCTTGCACCCACTACACACCAGAGAGAGAATTGAAAGTGACATTAAATGAAAAGTGCTTTTGCTGTTGAGCATAAACATGGCTGCTTTGAAGAGCATTACTGTGGCGCTACTCTTAGAGCTGCTTGGTGTTAGTTGATTGACATTGTCTTTCTCCTTCACTGCTATGAGGCACGACTCTTTTCATCCTTCAGATTCTTTGGAAATGTGTTTAAATTCAGATACTACAGTTATGGGATGTGTTGGATTTGGAGACTTTGTCATTGTTTTCTAATACAAGTAGAAGTGAGTCAACCAACATTTAACCAAAACCACTGCTTGAAGTATGCAAATGTTAAGGCAGTGGACTGAGTTGAGATAAGTCGGAAGTGTTCTTTTAAACATGAGTGAGACTAGAATGTAGCTTACAATGGAATTTAACCACGTCTGGCACTTCCAATGTACCTTGCAAATGAGAAAACAATTAGAAAATAAACTCTTCCTCATCAACCTATTGCACTAGCATTTCATATCACAAAAATACATATAAAGTTACATCAATTACACTACTCTACACTAGGAAAAACTTTTACACATCCCCAGACCAAGGAGGTCCACGACAAAGCTGCGATACATAAATATGGATATATCTATAGATTATTTTTTTCTTCTCAAACATACCTTGTTATAATATATGACTTTGGAAGAAAGAAAAATGGATTACCAATACATTCACAACAAACATTTCATCCGTTTAGGGAAAAGGAGAGGGATATTTGGGTGACACAAGTCTTATAGATCCTGACCGAGCCGCTCGATTTCCTCGATAAGAAAGTCGATGTCCTCAAAGGTGGCCGCGGGGTTGGAGATGACCATGCGGAAGAAGTTGACCTTGTCCCCCTGTGGTTGGTAGCTGACCATGGTTGTCCCATACTCCATCATCCTGGCCTTGATCACTGGAGCCACCTAGACAACAAGACACATACAGTTGTGTTACAAAGAAAAAGTGTTAAGTGCTTTTCGACTATTACGAGGAAATACTATTGTAAAACAAGGTCACATGTATTTATTTAAAAATGTCAAGCCCCTTTTTGTGAAGCCTGGATAAATTGACAATTTCCTTTGACAAACAAATGGACACGAATCAACGTTTTATTCCCTAAAAAAAGGAAACTTCCAGTATTAAATGCCGTTCACTTTATCAAACCTCTGTGTTTTCAATGTGCGACACATCCCTGTAGTCAAGCTATAGTATCTACAGATGCACCAATTACATTCACTCAGTGGACAGGCCGAAAAGACAGCTACAGACAGCTGGGGTGACAAATAAATCTAACACCAACAAGGTTCACAAGAGTTCAGCAGAAACTGTGATGTTGAGAGGCTATCTTGCAATAAAACTTGGTAAAAGTCATTTATTTGTTGTTCAGTACAGTCTGTCTGGCTTTGTGGATTACATTCTCTGATGTGCAGAGGCAGATTCAATTACATGTTCTGGAGGAGATAGTGGGAGTGACACAGGCATAGCCGTGGGAAGTAGGGACGCTGAGGGTGCTGCAGCACCCCCTGAAATATATATATATACAGTTGAAGTCGGAAGTTTAGCCAAATACACCTTAGCCAAATACATTTAAACTCAGTTTTTCACAATTCCTGACATTTAATCCTAGTACAAATTCCCTCTTAGGTCAGTTAGGATCACCACTTTATTTTAAGAATGTGAAATGTCAGAATAATAGTAGAGAGAATCATTTATTTCAGCTTTTATTTCTTCTATCACATTCCCAGTTGGTCAGAAGTTTACATACACTTAATTAGTATTTGGTAGCATAGCCTTTAAATTGTTTATCTTGGGTCACATGTTTTGGGTAGCCTTCCACAAGCTTCCCACAATAAATTGGGTGAATTTTGGCCCATTCCTCCTGACAGAGCTGGTGTAACTGAGTCAGGTTTGTAGGCCTCCTTGCTCACACATGCTTTTTCAGTTCTGCCCACACATTTTCTACAGGATTGAGGTCAGGGCTTTGCAATGGCCACTCCAATACCTTGACTTTGTTGTCCTTAAGCCATTTTGCCACAACTTTGGAAGTATGCTTGGGGTCATTGTCCATTTGGAAGACCTATTTGCAACCAAGCTGTAACTTCCTGACTGATGTCTTGAGATGTTGCTTCAATATATCCACATAATTTTCCTGCCTCATGATGCCATCTCATTTGCAAAGTGCACCAGTCCCTCCTGCCGCAAAGCACCCCCACAACATGATGCTTCCACCCCCCCACTTTTCGCGCCAAAGTACGTTCATCTCTAGGAGAAAGAACGCGTCTCCTTCACAAGCAGTATGGCGGCTTGGGAAGTGCTCAAGAGAAATACAAAGGATAAAAGGCTATTTTACATGGGTGTACAGTATTTTTGTAATTCACATTTGGCTTAAAGGGGTAAGGAGGTACTACCAAGAGGTAGTGTGACAGTTTGTGAAGCTCAACTTTTCAGCTTAGAGCTTTACAGTAGCAGTGCTTTACAGATTCAAATCACCTGCAGGTCCACAGTAATCTTCAATTGACTTAGAATATATCTGGGGTATTAAGTTACACAAGGCAAATGGAACTTTGGAAACTTCTGCAAGTTTAGGCTTAATAAGGAAAATGGATATTGTCTTTAAAGGGAAAATCCACCAAAAAAACGATATTTTGGTATTTGTTTCGTTAGTGCACTGTTGGTACGTTGAATGTTTTTGCATGTCAGCAGTCGAATTTTCAACAGCCACTTCCTCATGATAATGCAACATGCTAGTTAGCTTTTAATGTTTGATCGCTTCATTTGTTTTAAGTCTATATGTTGAATCAGCAGGTCATGTTTTGATGTATTGTGGTCATTGTTTCTCCTTACTGATGTGTTGATGCTGTTTTTTGTTTTTGCTTTCTACCTTATGCGCATTGAGCATGGGAAATGCGCTCTACAAATGTCATATTATTATTATTATTATTATTACTATTATTACTACAGTCATTCCACACAAATCTGTTGCAGGTGTCCTGTTGTCATTGGCAACCCTGCAAATAACAATAAATAATCAACTCTGAATTGTGCCTCACTTGAATCAGTCCTTTGGCAAATGATTTTGTGTCCAATTGTTTCAAAGCACTGTTGAAAAACACTGGTGGTTGAAAAAAAGCTAGTCAACATGGATTCAGAATATCATGTCTTCCAGCACAGTCCCTAATTGTGCTAAATGGTCATCATTATGACAATCACCTCTGTCTGCGGGAAACGCAGAATATCAGTCCTGCTAAATATCTATACCCATAACGGATGGGGCATGTCAACACTGTTTTAATCAGGATGTTATCATGCATGTGTGAATGAGACAATGGCATAGATTCAATCAGATCAAGCGTTAATCGGGCAATAACAGACACTCCATAGCGCAATGTTTCGGCGGGTCAGAGGTGGAACTGCATTGGAGCCTTCAAACCAGTGAGCAGCTGCTCTTGCGATCATTGTCACGAAGCCACACCCGCCCCACACACTTTAGTAGTTCACCGCGAGAAAGTGAAGGCTATATAAAAATAATTACGCTAAAATGTAAAAATCATAAAATAAAATAATGAGAATTTCTATCAGCCTAATCGAGGTGTAGATTACATCTCACATTACAGAGTTCGAACTTGTAAACAAGGCTGGATGGGATTCCTGCAGCCAATGGCAATGTCCACTTTAGGTGTAATGCCACTTGTGGATTTGACAGCTCTAACTCAGTTCCACCTCTGACACTGCCAAAAGTATATCACGGCTAAAGTATATCAGATTTAATAGAGCCCCATGTGTGTTTGAGAGAGAGAGACAGAGGTCTCTATATATGGCTGGCACGCACATCATCTGTTCATCCTAATTGCAGATTAGAGGACCCCTGCTGCTGAGTGGCTGCCACAGTAACAACCCACGGCCAATGATTGAACTCATGGACAGTAGCCCCTCCCCCCCATATTCACTCCCTCCCTCCTCTCACAGTCCACAGAAACATGTCTGTCATTTAAGATTCTCTCATTCCAATTGTGCTATCGAGGTTGAGCGATTGAACTCTTATTTACATGCTTAATGACTTCCCAAATGCCTTCCATTTTTAGGCACAGGGGCTTTTCTACAAATTACATCAGAGGACTGCCATTTTGTTTCGGGTGAAGGAGACATGATGTGGACAACTAGTCCTTTACGTCTTACTGCTCACCTTGTGCAGGCGCTTCTTTTTCTCCTCTTTGTCCTCCATGTACCGCATGCCAGGAGGGAGGTACCAGAAGCACACGTTGGTGTGTTGAGGCTGGGACAATGCGAGATGGGAAGACGAAATGATTCATCAGTCAATCATTATGCTTTACACATGAACGCACACACACACTCGCTCGCGCGCGCACACACACGCTGGTGCACACATCAAATTGAGCTGGAAAGACAGGCGGGAAAAAAATCCATTAGAGAAACCATGGAATATTGGAATCCACTCAGGTTGTACAAAATAGAAAGCTCTCAAAGCAATCATGGCTGTCAATTTATCAAGCCAGCGCAGTGTATACTGAGCAATTCACACCCTGACAAAAGAACTCTGCTGTGAGTTCTGCTGTGTCGGGTGGTGCTGTCGGTGGCAGTGGTCTGAATAGTAAGCAGGTAGAGAGGCTCTCATTCATAGACCCTCTAGCTATGTCTGAGTGTCTCACATGTCGATCTCCTAGTACCAGATGTGATGGGAGAAAAAAATTCTGTCTGCTCACTGGTGTAAAGCATTCATTACCAATGGTTGACTGACCATGCATACCAGACTCATTTATTTAGCGGCAGTGTTGAGTCCCCGACTGCACTGATGTGGTGCTATGGTTCCAAGTTAACACCTGGACCAATGCCCAGGGGATTTGGACTATTCCTGCCTGTCACTCTATTGTGTTATAGTGGTTTCTGTCTTTTATATGGCTGTAATTATAAGCATAGCTAAATAAAAGTCATTTAAATGCCAGGGTGTCCATACTCTACCGCAGGGGTATTCAACTCTGACCCTACGAGGTCCGGAGTCTGCTGGTTTTCTGTTCTACCTGATAATTCATTGCAACCACTTGGTGTCCCAGGTCTACATCCGTCCGTCATTAGAGGGGAACAATGAAAAAACACACACAGGAAATGGCTTCGAGGTTGAGTTTTGAGGGCTCTATGGCATGGCTCAGCCCTACTCTATAGTATAAAATACATTCCAATTAGATTTGAGCCATTCACAACATCCTCACATATTTGGTTTGTTTTTTTGTGTTATCATTCATGTCGTTCAGTGTCTAACCATACAGCACATTTAATATGAACATACCTTTCCATTGAAGACCATCTCATATCCTTCCCTGTCCTTGATCTTGTTGTACAGGTACTCCGAAAGCTCCAGACACTTGTCAATCTGAGCCTCGAACCCGATGGTGCCCTATCGGTGAAGAGGAAAATGCTGTCAACAACACAGTAAAGGTAACAACAAAGGTGAAAAAAAGAGAGCTTATTTTAAAATCATACTAACGATAGCTAATATTTTTAAGTCCCAATAACTGATAGCAGGAACAAATAATGCTGTTTTCCTGTGGTGATTGACATTTTCCAAGAATGTTTCATAAATGTCTTGTCCAAATTAAAGAAGACACTTGGTACACTAAAACCCATAGTCCAAATGCAACACGAGCAAAAACAACTCCCTCCACACATCGCTGTCTTTTGCAATGCAGGTTGATGTCAGTTCCCATTGTAGCACTGTGATAAGCAATTCCCCCACTAGTCCTCAACTGTCAAGCTGCAGGGGTCAAACTAACTACTTGAAGACCAGGACAGGCTTTACATCCCAGCCACATGGTCAGAGGGAATCTATTTGTCTGGGATGTCCAGCATCACAAAGCTCACTATATTATACTTAACAGGACCATTTGTTGACTGAAGAAACAGAAGGCTACTAAAGGTTTGGAATTCATACTGCACACAATGTAGTCAAACAGACGTCAACAATGCAATCAAAAAAGCAATACACTGTACATTGTACTAGGCTGTAAAAGGCTTTTGGAATATATATTTTGAAATATACATGAGATAGTCCCTGGCAAAGAGAACAATAATATAATTTTTTTTAAATACCAAAAATATCAACATAAATGTTATCTAAAACAATCTGTTTTACAATTAATCAAGGCATGATGAAAATCTCTAGAGGGGATCTTTATTGAACTAAATGATCGAAAGAGAACTACATTTGCAATCAGTACTCTACCAACCTTAGCTCTCCACATGAGCCAGAGCTTGAAGATGTCCACATGACGTCCACACTGCAAGGCCTTGTCCCCCGTGTCGTAGGACAGGTCGTAGTGCTTGTCCTGCTGGAACAGGTAGCAGGCGTGCATCTGGTTGCAGTTTTGCATCAGCCCCTGGAGAAGAGAAAATAATCACTTAAACAATAAGGCCTGAGGGGGTGTAGTATATGGCCAATATACCACGGCTAAGGGCTGTTCTGAGTGCTAGGACTCAACCCTTAGCCGTAGTGTATTGGCCATATACCACAAACCCCCGAGGTGCCTTATTGCTATTATAAACTGGTTTCCAACATAATTAGTAGTACAAATAGATGTTTTGTCATACCCATAGTATACGGTCTGATATACCACGGCTTTCAGCCAATCAGCATTCAGGGCTTGACCCACCCAGTTTATAATTCCGATTATACAACAGTGACAATAGCTAGTTAATACATATCCTATAATCTCATTCGCTACAAGGTCATTTAGGATGGATGTGTAACTTAGTAATGACCTTAGTCATGTAGGAAAATACAGTAGGCCTCTAATTCTGAAATGTAACGAAAGAAGACATTGTGATGAATATATATGTAAAGGGGACTTTGACCCCTTACCTCCTCCCGGACCAGCAGGGCTGAGCACTGCAGTGGGACTGCCATCATCTTGTGAGGGTTCCATGTCACTGAATTGGCCCTGTGAATTGAAACAACAATGAGTACTTTTTCTGAATATTGATTTAAAAGATGAAAATTCATCATTTTAGTACATTTCAGTACGAACCTCTCAACTCCATCTAGCTTCCACTTGTGCATCCTGGACATGATGAGACTGCCTCCCCACGCACCCTGAGTAGAGAGAGAGATAGTGAGATGACCAAACTACAGAACACTTTGTAGAATGAGACTGAGTCTCAACATGAAGAGCCCCATTACACCACAGCATGTCTGAACTCAACCAGCCATATGTAATAACATACAGTTCATATTCCCGGAGTGACCCCGCTGACAGTTTCCTGCAAATACTGACGACTAGTCTCTATTTCATATTTTGTGGAAAGGGAGCTCCTAAACCTAAACTTCACCCTCACAGTTCTATGTTCGAAAATACAAGAATTCAACGTAAAAAGGCCCTAAACAAATCTAGCATGTCTGCAGTTTGACACTGATGGATCTCCTTTCTTGGTCTTAATAGAGGTGTCTCTATGTCATGCCTCAATCACCTCCATTACACAGAGTCCTTCGGTGAGAGAGGCCATGATGGGGAAGTCAGGGGAAAGGATGATTTACAGCCCCTGCTCCAGTTTCCTTAATCTCCAGTGTTACAGAGGAAACTGGCTGAGTGGCTGTCTCCTATCTAGGTCAGCTGAAAGCAGCAGAGGGGACTCAGATATATTACATGAATCAAACTCTGACTGGTGAGCTCTGTGTGCCCCTGTCCCTGAAACACCCAAAGCTAAATGCTATGGACTTACCATCTGATGAGGTAACAACAAAAGGATTCACCTAAAGTAACTTGAGTGTGTAATAGCCACTTGTATAGTGTAACTTAATGTAATTTTCCACCATAACAGGAGTCTTGCTCTGTATATCAGTTGGGACGATTCTTATCGGTCAGCTGTACAAAATCAGCATGTAAAAAAATATATGTTTTTTTAAGAGATAAAGTACACGTTTTTCTACTTACATCCACGTGGAACCAGACTTGGTACTTCTTACAAATATCTGAGATGGCAATGAGGGGGTCAAAGGCTCCGTAGACTGTGGTGCCAGCCGTCGCACTCACAAAGAATGGCACAAATCCCTAAACATAAAACATGAAAAGAAATCATTTGCATGTACGCAGTGTCACATACCAACATTATAACTATTTCCCATTATACACATGACATTACCGATGATATATTCTAGATAATAGCACAACACATTCCTGATCATCGTTGGGGTAAATTTCCATATGGCTGCACAGTATGAAGGGAAGAAATGACTTAATAGCCATTGCTCTTCAACAGGGATATGGATGGATGTGTCATGTGTGTATGAAATTACCTTCTGCTTGGCTTCCAGTATTTTCCTTTCAAGGTCAGCTGGTATCATTTTACCACTGTGAAGAAAGAAAAAAACAGGATTTCATTGCTTGAATGCTTTTGCCATTAAATGACATGTTCTGTTTTATTCTGCACCTGAGGCCTACTGTGTAGTTAAAACACTACAGTACCTCTCATCAGCTTTGATGCAGATGACACTCTCTGTACCAATGCCAAGGGCTGCTGCTCCTTTCTTGATTGAGAAATGACTCTAAAAGACACAGAAGTAGAGAAATCCCTCGCACAAGCTCTTCTCTTAACCTGATTACATTTCCTGTTTGATGCATTTCATTGAATGCTGCTATAAAGGGAATTCAAGACCAAGGAAAGAATAAAAAGAGATGAGCTGTAGTAACGTTGGAATGTTGCTGTCCAAGGCAAAGCAACGGCTTTTGGGAGTGTTCTATTTGAGCTGTTGTTTGCCCGAATTATTTAAATGTCCTGGGCCACTGCAGGGGAGAGGAGATAACAGCAAGTGTCCCTGTGTGCTGTACTGTCATGCAGAATGTCAGCAAATCAGCCTCACATTAGCTGTGGCTGCATGTGAAGGTGATGTCAGTCCCTTTTCTACAACATGAATGCATCAGTGATGGAAAATGTGACCTGGCTTTATATGGAACAGCTGGCCCAGCAGTATGCCAAAGGGATTTCATTGGGAATCTGACGCCCACTTTGCCAAACATTACCCTCTTTAAGTAGTGAACGCTGGATCCTTGTAATTTGACGTAATCTAAGAACAAAGCATACAATTATACTCCCTCACCAAGACATCACTATGAAGCAGCTAAATGAAATGCACAATAAATAAACACACACAAAAAAGGAAGTCAAAGCAAGAAATGTATAAAACGATAAATGAACAAATTAACAAATTAAATAAAGTGAAAATGAAAGATAGGAGTAAGGGGAGGGAGGCCTACATGCTCGGATGTGAAGGCTGCCAGTCTGGGGACTGATGACATTCCTTTCTCCTTCACTTCAGGAAACATCTTGAAGCGAGCCAGCAGCATGGCATACATATTGGAAATGGCACCACCTAGGGGAGAGAGGCGACGCACACCACTCAATCACTTGTGTTGTGTCACGATCATTTGGTACAGCCATCAGATGTCAAAACTCACATGAAGATAATGCTTTGGCTATTCAATAACACGGGGCTAAAAGTAAATGCAATGGTTATGTATTGGTAACATACATGTCTCGGGAGAATCTGTCTTAAATGTTTTGAGGAAATAATCCAAAAATACAATGTTTCAATGATGATAACATATATTTATTTACATGTCGATGTAATTGTGAAAAAGCATCAGTTTGCCTCGGTTATTATAACCTCCTATGTTTTTTTGTTGTTGTTATATGTCAACCAAGAGTCCAGAGGAGAAATGAAAGCAACCGTTATGTTGTAAGGGAGGAAGTGGTTTTATGCTAATTGACTGTGGAAAGTGTTCCATTTTTGTCATCAAAATGCTAATTTACACATAGCTGGAGATGTGCCAACCAATTTTCTGTGAATCTGATGGGGGGTTATAATTGGCGTCACCTACGCACCGGGAGAGAAGATTCCATCCCCTCGGCCATCCTCCCAGCCAATGATCTCCCTCATTTTCTTCAAAGTGACGTATTCCAGCAGCACGAACACTGGAGCCACCTCGTAGGTGAACCTGGATTGCACAAGAGAGATCACATGACTGAGTTACACAAAATATGTAATGGCAGACAAATGATTGAGCATCTGTCTTTTCTCCCCTCTGGAGGTTCACAACCGATTTGGCTTGAGAAACAGTTTATCATGGGCTCAGGTTTAACATGAGGGATGGGGTTATATAGCTCATAGAAGCTGACAACGTATTTCAAAGTCAAGACAGACAAAGCAAAACTTTGGGTTCATTGGAATGCACATAGCAGTAGATGTCAATGTACAACATTGCAATTCAACCACAAACACAGTGGAATTTACAAAGGTCATTGCAGGTTATGTAGGTTAAATGCATTACTATGTATGACTCTTTTCTCTACATTACAAAAGAGTTCAACATTCTCTGCATCATACAAACGGCTTGCTACACTGCAGCATGTCTGACTCCAAATTGATTACAAATGTATTCATTTTGGGGATTCAGTGCATTTAATTGTGCTAGCAGAACCCTTATTTCACTGAGCCATGACTCTCAGTATATATCATCCCCCACTCAGCCAGAAATTAACTTCCGATTAGCCTGAATCAAGCCAAAATGCTAATTTTCTCCTCTTGAATTGCCATGGGGATAGCGAAGGAGGGAAGGCGGCGAGGGGTGGGGTTAAATTAATACGGGATTGAATTATGTGCTGCCTTTCCTTTCAACCTTTCACATGCTCTCTTTGAGTGAGACTCCACTATCAGTGTGAGAAGTCGCAGCAGAGAATGCCCATGGATGGACCGGAAATGGAAATGATTGTTATTCTGTTTTATCATTTGAATCATGATGAGGCTAGTCATACTCACATGTTGGTGTTTGCGGTGGACGTTAGCCAATCAGCTGCAAGACCAACCATATCTAATCCTGTTGAGAGCTGATTGAAGTATCTGGGGTGGGCTAGAAGCAGAGTAAATTGTGTGAGATTACAGAATTTAGTTGTGGTCTTTTTTGGAAATGTCAGGCATATTTTCCTGTATTTCTGTTTTCCATACTATGCTTTTTATGTGATTCTGGTGCCTATGCCACTTGGCACAGCTTGGCATGTAAGGCTGTATGTAGCTCCTTCATAGTTGAATTCAGTTGTGGTGTGTTCTTGGAGTGACAACTATTAAGCTTGTATGGTCATGCTAGAACATTTTAGAGAGAAGGTGATTTCAAAACGTTTCCGTATTTTTTGACATTTTACCAGCCCTGAGGGGTATTCGTTTTAGTTTTGAAATTGAACATGGTGAGGATAATAGCATGGCATATATGGAACATGTTAGTGATTTTAGCATTGATACTGTCAAATTCGTTTGGAAATTGTATTTTGGGGAAGGACATCATGTCATTTCCATTTTGCTCCATATATTATGCCTTTCTTCATCCCGAATAGTGCGGCACGGGGGGGAAATTACCTAGCACATTTAACAGATTATGATCTCAAAAACATTAGATTTCCACCATCTATACATACCATCTACAGTCATTTGCTAAATAAAAACATGTAACGAAAACACACATGTAGGTCTGTTTTCTTGGATATGCCGCTGGATAGGCCTGGTTTATATTTGAATCTAAAACCATTAATGTATCTTTTTAAAACAATCTGCCTGCTGTACTTTAATTTTCGTCTGGGTAGCCCCAGGCCTAATTTATGAACAGGAACAACTCTTCAGAAGAAAACATTTAGCAATTAATTTCGTGTATATTGACCCAAAACGAATTTACAAAAAAAACATATAGATAGCTATAGGCTGAGTAAAACAGCAGACAGACAGGCAATATTGATTTTGAATTGTCCATTTCCTCTCATAAAAAAATCTGCGACATTAGCATTTTGTTGCAATAAATATATATCTTATAATACCTGTTTTGATAGCGTATTTCAGAGTTGCACGACAGCTTATCAAAATATCATCCAGTGTTTCTGGCTCATCCTGCAGTTCCCAGTTGTTTCTCTGGAGCAATTCATTGGGATAGTGGAAATCAATGACTTTCGTTTCCCTATCAAACGATTCCGTGATATATGCCAGCAAAATATCCACAACTTCTTGGAGAAAAGTCATTGTCTTCAAGTCACCATCCAACGCGGGTAGTAGATCTGTGAATCAATGTAAAAATGCAGGCAATTTGAATTTGAACTCTAAAGTGTCATTTTAACCTTGAAAATGAAGGACAGAGAGGCCTAGATTTAAGTAAGGAGAAAATGCGTATGAACTGTAGACTTATTAGGAAATAATAGGCTACATATTTACACCAGATACATAAGGCCATCGACTATTGTTTTTATTTGTTTCGAAGTGATAATGACTAACCTAAATTAATTATATGTAAATCAGAAAACATAACACATTTTTCAGTTCAAAATAATAGGTCTATACGTCAGTATGCCTACGTGGGTTTTAAATGGGCTTCTTGTTGAATTTGTTGAAGATTACTCTGTTTTTCATATGAATGATGCATCATGCGAGTAGGCCACTCATATCACGATTTCGTATGTGAAAAATGTATCAATATAGGCCTGTCATGTTTATAGGCCTACCTGTTGAATATAGATCTGAGAAACCGACAGTCGCCTCAGTCGCCTTTAGACAATTGCACGGTTTGTTGCATCCGCAGGTCCCAACCGTTGTCTCATCCAGTTTGGTAGATGTCGGCTCGGATGTTTTCTCGTCCTCTCCAGCAACACTGAGTAGAGCTTTAAATGTTTGTTTCAGTTCATAAAAATCAGAAAAGGAGGAAACAATTCAATGCACGATAAGCAATGAATATGTTGCGACAATGTTATATTGCTTCATATAGGCTATGCTAATATGCAAATTGGAGCTGTTTTTTCTTTTCCAGAACCAACCTACCACACAGTTTCGATCCAATGCCTCCAGGTAGTTTTTGGGCCGCCGCCTGGCACCATGCCCTGGCTGGAGAGAGCAAGTCAAAGACGGATGAATAATGGGCTATATTCAGGCTGTGTAACTTACAAATATTCAGAAAAAAACGTGCTGAAACAATGTGAACACAACCTCACATGAACATAATACGCTGTATTGGGCTACCAAATTCACAATAATAGGGCTACTAGCAATTTATATAATCAACATTTTTTAAGTCGTCTTAACCTTGACTAAGCCCATTTTGTCTAGGGGCTATATGCATGACATAAAAACAATATGTGACATCTTCTACCGGTCATTGTTAAGCCACATTTATCCTGGTAGCCTGAATACATTGTTTATGCGAGTTAGGGGTTGCAAGCGTTAAACGTTGATTTATCCAACCAAATAGGTTATTTCGTTTTCCCTTTAGGGACTCAAGCCGATAATACTCACGCGTAGTGGGGCTTTGGTTGCTGGTATTATCACCAGCATTCTCTGGCGCGCCAAGACCCCAAAATCCGTGTGATGCCATTGCAAACAGTCGCCAGCAGTTAAGAGCTATATGAAAGACGGACAAATAGCGCCCATTCAACCGGGGGGAAATGTGCCGAAGGGAAACGGGAGCTGTTCAGAGACGTGGTGCTGAAGCTGTCTGTCGACTCTTTTCCAGCTGCACAAAATCAAACTGTGCATTCAACAGAGACACAAACGAAACTGCAAAAGTGCTAAAAACGCAGCGCTCTCTTCACCGAGACTCTTCTCTGTACGCAGGCGACCACAGGTATACAGATGGAATGCCAGGCATTGTCTTCTCAGAGAATTCGGTAACAGTTACCCAGAGCCCCTCGCGATTCAGTGTAAAGCGCAACCTCTCACCACTGGGTAAAATACAAGGCTATGTAGTATGGCAGAGTGTAAGAGTATGAATATATCCGTATTGTGAAAAAAGGCGATTTCACTAAGGCCACTTTCAGGAATAAGCACTACCATGCAGAGTATAATCCAGCGGTGAAAAGTAGAGCGCAGGGTTTGCTATATTAATGGTATAAGCAACTTAATAAAACAAACGTGTCCCACCGTAGTGTTAACCTGGTTTCACGTCACTAAATAAATTCCAATGTGATTCAGTTCATGACGAACTGGGTTGCGTCATGAGTCGTGACCACACATCTTTGTCCCCCTCCTGCTGTGTGCGTGGAACTCAACATCAGAAACAGTCTCATTTAAACTGTTTTACTCCAGCTTGGCTGCCCTGATAATTCATTGATCCAAAACTTTTTTATGCCTTGGCGCCTCCTATCATTGCCCCCCTCCGGTCAAGGAAACGTAACGCGGTGTGGAGTGGGAACGCGTGGGTCCCCCTCGCTCCGCTAGAGTTCAAACCTAGTACTCCATGGAGAGTGGCGTTCAAATCCGCGGTCCGTTTATTGTGCCTGGCTCTACGTCGGCCATGGCTAGAAGGGCTCCAGCCTTTGTCAAATGAATGTCAAAAGTTGAAATGTTTTGATTTTCAGCTAACCCTAACCATTTTCCTAAACTTAACCTAATTCCCCTAACCTGCTACGTTAATTCTGCTGCATAAATTCTCCTAACTTGCTATGAAAAGTCGAATCTGACGTTTTAACTTGACAAAAGATGTAGACCTTCAAACCATGACTGTCAGTGCTGTCCAAAAGCCTTGCATCCAGATCCCAGATGGCTATATCGGTCTGCTAATACAGGACTAGTAAAGCCCCAGTGCACTACCTTTGTAAAAAAAAATAATACCGTAACAATAATAATATATCTATATTTTGTATTCATATTTTTTTGTGATTCATATTTGTCAGCATCCCTACTTCCTGCGGCTATGCACAGGCCTACAAAAAGAAGAAACATAGCTATGAGGTCATCTGGGAAAATAGGGATGTGTTTTGTTTTGGGGCAGACTACATTCTGTTGGATGCTATCATCAATCAGTTGTGCTGCTAGTGTGACCACTGAGAACACATCACAAGTGAATCAGTAACAAACCCTGTGGGCTTTTCTGCTTTAAATGTCACACTTAAAGGTTACGGATTCACTCAACAACAAAAAATGCTAAGTTAACATAAGGGAAATACGTAGGAAAGTTGAATAACACTGCAGCTCCGTGGTTTGCATTTACGTAAGTGGTAATATATTTGGACAATTTATTAAACAGTGTTCAAATTATTTCCACATTATTCAACCTGAGCATGGGAAGTAGAGTGTGTAAAGTCAAAACAATTCACAGGGAATGTAGGCATACCTGAACACAACAGTAATGTTGAAAGAAATTCTCAATCTACATTAGGCAATACAATCTACACTGTTAAAATTAAGTGCTTTGTAACACCAAAACGAGTGGCAACTGAGCTGCCACCAACACGAAGGAGATAAAACCTTAAAGTTTCTGGAGTATTGAAACACATCATCCTGAGAAGTGTTGAAGCAATACATGGTGTCAGTGGCGACCCTATTCAGGACTGCCCCACCTGTTTTGAGCCCCACCTGTTTAGCAAAAAAAAAAGAAGCCTGTTTTGCATGTTATTTTGGCATTAATACGCATAACATATCATTTTGCAAACAAAGTAAAAAAATAATAAAAATGTAATTAATAAAGCCGCATACAAACATGGTCTCCTTTTTTGCTTTCTAAGGCAGCTACAAAATGCAGGTGTTTCAGCCAAGCTCAGTGCTTTCTGTGGTGGTGGGGCAGCCAGCGGAACATACGAAACATAGGGGTTGGTAATGCTCTCTAGCTGTGCCATGATTAGTTCAGTGTTCTGTCACTCATGGGGACACTTCGTCTCTGCAAAATCTACAGGGAGAGCTAGAAAGTTCAAGCCCCGTAGGTGCTGCCATAGATTTACAGTAGAAGTACCCATCCAATAAGGCTCAAGGTCATTGGCCACAGATAAAATTACATCGGTTCACGGTTTATGTACCAAAGCTTTGATTAGACTGATCATGTCAACATCATACTTTCAAAATCTTAGCTAGCCAGCTAGACAAGCAGTCATCATCATGAATCAAGTTGACAATCTACTGGCAAATCCTTTTCAGTCCTTGTCATATGACGAGAAATTATAGATAAAACGTATTGTGCTCATCGGCCATTGGACATAAACATTACACAACAAGTTGGAAATCGCAAATTCACCAATGAGTGGCTTGGAAGGAATCAGTAGCTAACTGCAAGCGTTGCAAAGCAATTACTAGCCTGCTATTCAGTGGAGTGGGTGTGTGGTCCAAGTCTGGGTTTAAGGGTCTCTTTTCCAAACTTAAAAGGATAAACATTCACATGTAACATGGGCCAGAAACGGTTGAATACATTGGCCCTGCTGTCAATCCTGCATGACTTCTGCCGCGTTCAAAACAACTGGAAACTCTGAACTGGGAAATCTCAGATTTCAGTGAGTTCAAGACAACTGGGAACTTCGAAAAAACAAGCTCAGACTGGGAAAATACTTTTTGAACGGTCATCCAACTTGGAATTCCAAACCGGGAACACATGACACTATCTAGAGCTCCGACCTGAAGATCACTGATGCCATGATTCAACCTTGTATTTTTCACAGTTCCCAGTTGCCTTAAAAGCACTATAAATCCAGAGAATGCCAGACTTTGATTTAAAAAAATGATGACAAAATTTGCCCACAAGAAGGACCCCCACACCACCTTCCTGTTCAAGTGAGCACAGCACGACAAGATGAGTCCAAAAATGTCTTGTATGCTGCTGCATAAATTATGTAATCTGCCAGGGAGATATGTATACTGTAGCTAAGAAAGTAATACTAAGTGTATATTATGTAGTAAGCTGTTAGTAGCCAATGTGTCTCACCCTAATAATTGGGTCCCTTCCCCACTCATAATTTAGCTTACTGTTCTGACTTGGTGGTGCACATGTAGCCTATAGCCTGTATTTGAGAAATGTAATCATCGAATATTGTAAGAGCTTTCATTGTCTGCTTTATTTTTCCTACGGTTCTGACTTGGTGTAACAGGGAGAATACTGTAAGATCGACCCATGTTCTGAATTTTGTCACTGTACATTTCAAAAGTGCTTAACAAATAGTTATATTGTCTACATTCGTCTTAGCTCGCTCATTAATGTCTCAATCGAATTTACGGATTGCCTCTTTTCCGCTCATCGTTCCCTTATGCCATAGTATGTACATCTCAATTGCCAGTAGAAACCACATTTGTTGAAGCAAGTCAGCCATATCAACTTTTTTAAAATATAAAGCCAGTAAATAAGGCTGAATGAACTGTTTCGGTGTCAGACAAGTCTTCTCTGATAGCCAGGTGTAGCAGTGGTAAGGATTCATTCCATGGTTCTGAAAAGAAAACTGCTGTTGGGACAGCTTTATGTAGGCCCTAACCATTTGTGGGCACAGTTTGTCACCGTTATAGTGCAATTAATGTATTGTTTAGTATCGTGTTGTGTAGTGGCTTCCCTGTCATGCATCCCCATGACATTTCTTTTGTTGATGTTTTCCCCACCAAGATTTACATGCTAAAATCACCACTGCATGGTGTGTTGTAACACCACTTAATAAAGTGTTGCACAACACCTTGCCAAGGACTGGGAGCCCTACCAAAAAAGGTTGAAAAAACTATATTGGTATTTCGTATTCTGTTTAGTGCAGAATTAGATAACTTCTCTTTTGGTGCCGTTTCCTCCCTCTATAGTTTCTAAACACTATAGAAACTATAGAGGGAGGAAACGGCACCAAAAGAACACTATTATGGTATTTCAAATCCTGTCTAGAGCAGAGTATTTTATTGTTTAGCATTCATTAATGTGTCTGTTCATTTGCCTGTTTAACCCACTTTGGCAACAGTAACTCCAGGTTTTGCAACATGTTTTGCAATTTCCTCTTCCATCAAAAGTTAGAAATGTGGGAATGGGTTTTCTCATCATTGAACATTAAAAATGCAGTTTTTGATATCCGCTCATCATGATCCATTACACCTTATGGTGAATCAAGCTGCTTAATACTAAACTATACTGTAAATATACTTTTCTTTCTTCAAACATTCATACACCATTGTGTAAAATAAGAATACATTCTAAACACTTTTGAATTACCCATAATCCTCTAAAAACAGAGCCATGTGGCACGATAGGATTCAAACCAATTAGTTCAATATCTCAAATTTCTCAGGCTTTGGATCTCCTCATAAAATATCTTAACTTTTAAGCCACATGTTAAGTTGGATTTATTTTTAAATTGTTGGGTAAAATTAAACGAACAAATCATTGAAATGACTTGCAATCATTTTTAGTAAGTATACCGTATGTTTTTAGTTTTTTTATTATAAATTTCAATTCACCCTAGAATCTTTTTGTGGTGGGGTGGTTGAGTTTGTAAAACTTCAATAAAATTCAAATGAAATGTACCATTTTACTGCCCCAGAATTCGAGGGTTCAATTCTTACTTCTGCCTGTCCCACTTTCACTCCTTCTCTATCTCCTCCTGTTTCCAGTCTAAATAAAGCATTGAAAAAAGGTAGATTCCACAAAAAATATTATCCACAAGTCCTCATCAATCAATATTTAGGCTATAAATAATTTGCATTTCTTAACTATTTTGATTGTGTATTTTTTTTATGCTGCCTTTTACATGCACTAAAACCCCCAAAACTGTTTTCACAACACCAATATTCAGATTAAAAGAACCACTTTGGGTGTTTCAGAGTACTTCTAGTCTGTTTTAAAACCCTTTCTGTGTATCAGAACACTTACATTGGGGTCGACATTCAAACCCCCTCCTAACACCAGATCCCAGGTAAGGTGCACTACTTTTCACAACTCTCCCCAAAAATGTCCATGCCAGGGCAAGCTGTCAACATCCCCAAGGGCTCTCTTAATTAATAAACGGTTAGAGCCACATGGAAGGTAAGCCGAAGGATGGGGCTTGGCAGACGGACGGACAGTTACTCTTAAAGACGAAAAAAATATGGACAGGAAATTCAGAAAGGGACTGATAGTTTATCAGGAAGTACAGCAGCCTATCTGCCCTTCAGAGGTTTCTGTATGTCACACCAAGGAGAGCAATGACATATGCACACACTATTTGATCAATTATAAATGATGTATTTTAAACGACCCAAATATGTAGACAGCCACTTAATTAAAGTTAAACAAGATAAAGTACTAAGCGTGGTTGGTAATCAACTGTAATAACACACATTGCAATTGAAAGACAGATCATTGCAACCTCAGTCATTGCAGTCATTGCGTTAAAAACCGATATGACATTACATTTGGTCTGATGGTACGACATACACTACGGTCTACAGGTCAATTTATGTATTCAAATTAGCGTTGACCTTTTACATGTATCTGTATTGCTTTGTATATTTACACTTCACAACAGTAATAAAATTATGTTTGAGTTGATAATATTGACCATTCAAGCAGCAAAGAAGCATTCATATCAACATACTGTACATCACAAACCCATACACTAATAAACAGTGGTAGTGCCAATGCAGTGAATTTCAGGAACGTAAGCTGCCTACAGCCAATGATCACCACGAACCCTTGTTTGATAACCCACTGTGCATCACCATAAATGACATAGGACCACATTTTCCTTCCAACTTTATATTCATGGACATCAATAGTAGTAACCCTGTTTTAAATCGATCACAATACACTGAAACAGATCCTAGAGGTAGAGCCTTCATGGCTTGCACCACATACCACTCCATTTCTATTCTCTATCTCTTTTGACATTCAATTCCTTTCATATACATTTTGAAGGATAAAGAACACATTATCAGCTCATACTAAGCAGCGAATGAAGCTTACCAGCATTGTTTAAAGTAGATACAACAAATCTGCTTCTTAGAAGAGCCTGACACAAGTATTTACAGACTGACAAAGTTAACTCGTTCGTGACGCCATCTGCTATGTATAGGCCCCAAACTCAACCTGGTAACTACAGGGAAGTGGCTTGGCGCAACACCGTCATAACAATGCCATAAGCAAAACATACCAGCTGTCATGACATTTTATGAAAACCAATGTTAGTTTATAACAGCTGACACAGCACTATCATAGAACGCAACTCATTAGACATTCAAATAGGGTTTGTCAGATGTTAACAAAAGTCAACAGTAATGAACTATCATGTCGCATTATGTCAGATGTTATGGCATGCTTCTGGCGGTGTCACATACAGGGAGGTATTATGCCAATTTGCTTTAAATGGAGTATGCCGTTGAGAAGAGCACTGCTCAGTCTCTGTACTGTTTGATGAGCCTTCTTCTCTGGGAGGTCTTTCTCAGGAGCTTTCTGTAGTCATAAGGGTTGTCGTCCTGGCCCTCTGCAGAGGGCAGTCTGGGAACGGAGTGCCTGTCAACACAGCAACACAGGAGATAAAGTGAGACAGGGCCAGGCAGGAAATGAACAGAGGACCAAATAGTGAAAGAGGGAAAGAGATGCAGTACAGTGAGAGATGAGCAGAGGGATAAAGATGGAATGATAGATGATAATAGATGAGAAAAGATCAAGGCTCATGGTGGAATATTTAGGATTTGTTTGTTTTCTCTCTGCAGTCTCTCTGCGTCATCATAGACGTTCATGCTATGGACATACACTATGTATCAGTGTCTTGTGTCTGTGTAGTCACACGTATTCCCAGGCGTATTAACAATAGATATGTGAGTATATGCATTTGTCTGTAGTGAATGGATTACACACCTTTTATCTGCTGGCTCGGAGACTGCCCTCTCTCTAGATTGTCTCCTGTCTGGAGTTTGTCTTTTGGTCTGTGGACTTCTGTCTGCAGCTGCAGTCTGTCTTTGGTCAGTAGACTGCCTCCTGTCAGCGGCTGCAGACTGTCTTCTTGTCTGTGGACTTCTGTCTGCAGCTGTTGACTGCCTCCTGTCAGAAGACTGTCTCCTCGCAGAAGACTGTCTCCTCTCTATAGAGCGCCTCTGTTCGATAGACTGCCTCCTCTCGAGAGATGCTCGTCTGGTGAGAGAGGTGCGTCTGTCTCCGGCTATGGCACCGGTGGACTTACTGGTGGGGAGGCCCTGGTAGTACTGGTCATCTACGTCCAGCAGCTTCCCAGGACTGGAGCACAGACAGGAGAAGGCAGTTATGGTCAGTCACTTACTATTTGACAATAAGTCAAAGTGGACATTTCATATGCCATACATAATTTGGCTCTCCGAATATGGCAAACCGATCAAATCAAATCAAACTTTATTTGCCACATGCACCAAATACAACAAGTATAGACTTTACTGTGAAATGCTTACTTACAAGCGCTTAACCAACAGTGCAGTTCAAGAAGAAGAAATTATTTACCAAGTAGGCTAAAATAAAAAGTAATAATAAAAAGTAACACAAGAAAAACAATAACAATAACGTGCTTCTACACCTGCATTGCTTGCTGTTTGGGGTTTTAGGCTGGGTTTCTGTACAGCACTTTGTGACATCAGCTGATATAAGAAGGGCTTTATAAATACATTTGATTGATTGATTGATATACATGAGCAACCGGTACCAAGTCAGTGTGCAGGGGTACAGGCTAGTTGAGGTAATCTGTACTTGTAGGTGGGGGTGAATTGACTATGCATAGGTAACAAAAACAAACAAACAGCGAGTAGCAACAGTGTACAAGTAAATTGTCCGGTGGCGATTTTTATGAATTGTTCAGCAGACTAATGGGGGTAGAAGCTGTTGTATTGCTGTATTGTGTCATGGCGAGGAAATATCAACGATACATTTGCTCGGCCATTGATTGGCATTGAGGAAGTTTCTCTAGCCAGCCACGCTGTTCACCCGATGGCTACAGTAGCCTTAACAGAGTATATTATTTCATAGCAGAATGAGCATCAATATGAACTCCATTACTCCACTTCCTCATTACACCAGCCTTGTGATGAGCTAGCTGGAGCTGTGCATAATGTGAACCCAGGACCTTTAGTTCTACAGCCGAGGCGGAAGGGCCTTCCTAGTTCCTGATTAATCACTGCCTCCCCTCCTCTTCTATTGACAGACTCAAATGGAAATTTCCCCTCTGTGGGTTTTCATATCCCCCCTCTTCTTTCCGGCTTATTGGTTGAGTTATGTAATAGAAACAGTAATCTATGTCACAGGCAGAGGCTGTGGCAAGCCTCAATGCCTACGGACTCTCTAACTAACAGGATTCTGCCGCTATTATATCGTTCAGTTTGTCCGGCCACACAATGGGTGCTTTTCAATCAAAACCGCATAACGGGTTTCCTGGTTAAAACTAAAAAAGGTGTTCCTCCAGCACTGAAAGTTGAGTTTTAGTTGGGTTTGCATTTTCATTAACACAGGAAACACGTTTTATTGTTGAATCCGAATGCTTATTCTCACAGCGCAAGGGGAATCGTTTGTGTCATTCTCTGGAGACTTGATTACCAGTATTAATTGAATAGGACCTGCGTCTCAGGAGCCAAATGGGATTTATTGAACCTGAATGGGATCTACTTTGCAGTGGTATAGGGCTTATCTCTTTCACTCTTTCCATATCCCTCCATCATTACCAGCCCAATCGTTCTACACCAGGCTTGGAGTCTCTTTCTCTCTCTCTCTCTCTCTCTCTCTCTCTCTAACTCTCTCTCACACACATTCTTCTGTTCATTGGTTCCTTCCACTTCTCTGTGAACCTCTCTTCTTTCTTCTTTGCTTTTCTAGTATTCACACCCCTTGAATTTTTCCATATTTTGTTGTGTTCCAGCCTGAATTAAAAGTGGATTCGATTGTAATCTTTGTTTTGTCACTGGCCTATACCACTTCACCACATAATGTCAAAAAATGAAATTAAGTTTTTCAATTTTCTTACCAACTAAAAAAACAAACATCTGAAATGTCTTGAGTCAATAAGTATTTAATCCCTTTGATATGGCTAGCCTAAATAAGTTCAGGGGAAATTTATTTCTTAACAAGTCATGTTTAACATGATTTTTGAATGACTACCTCATCTCTGTGCCCCACAGAGGAAGGAAACCGCGGGTTACTGGTGACATTAAAACAGTTACTGAGTTGAATGGCTGTGACAGGAGAAAACTACGGATGGATCAACAACCTTACAGTTACTGAGTTGAATGGCTGTGACAGGAGAAAACTACGGATGGATCAACAACGTTACAGTTACTGAGTTGAATGGCCGTGACAGGAGAAAACTACGGATGGATCAACAACGTTACAGTTACTGAGTTGAATGGCCGTGACAGGAGAAAACTACGGATGGATCAACAACGTTACAGTTACTGAGTTGAACGGCTGTGACAGGAGAAAACTACGGATGGATCAACAACGTTACAGTTACTCCACCACACTAATCTAATTGACAAGAGTGAAAAGAAGGAAGCCTGTACAAAATAAAAAGATTCCATAAAGTAATGCTGAAGAGGCAAAACCTGGTTCAGTCTGCTTTCCAACAGATAGAATGATGAATTCACCTTTCAGCAGGAAAATAATCTAAAACACAAGGCCAAATCTACACTGGAGTTGCTTACCAAGAAACCTTTCAGCAGGACAATAATCTAAAACAGAAGGCCAAATCTACACTGGAGTTGCTTACCAAGAAACCTTTCAGCAGGACAATAATCTAAAACAGAAGGCCAAATCTACACTGGAGTTGCTTACCAAGAAACCTTTCAGCAGGACAATAATCTAAAACAGAAGGCCAAATCTACACTAGAGTTGCTTACCAAGAAGACGGTGAGCGTTCCTGAGTGGCCATGTGGCCGTGTTACAGTTTTGACTCATTCGGAAAGTATTCAGACCCCTCAACTTTTCCCACATTTTGTTACATTACAGCCTTATTCTAAAATTGATTAAATCTTGGTTTCATCAGACCAGAGAATCTTGTTTCTCATGGTCAGAGTCCTTTAGGTGCCTTTTGGCAAACTACAAGTGGGCTGTCATGTGCCTTTTACTGAGGAGTGGCTTCCGTCTGGCCACATAAAGGTCTGATTGGTGGAGTGTTGCAGAGACGGTTGTCCTTCTGGAAGGTTCTCCCATCTCCACAGAGGAACTCTGGAGCTCTTTCAGAGTGACCATCGGGTTCTTGCTCACCTCCCTGACCAAGGCCCTTCTCCCCTGATTGCTCAGTTTGGCCTGGCGGCCAACTCTAGGAAGAGTCTTGGTGGTTCCAAACTTCTTCCATTTAAGAATGCTGGAGACCACTGTTTTCTTGGGGACCTTAAATGCTACAGAATGATTTTGCCACCCTTGCCCACATCTGTGCATCGACACAATCTTGTCTCGGAGCTCTATAGACAATTCCTTCGACCTCATGGTTTGTTTTTTTCTCTCTGACCTATACTGTCAACTGTGGGACCTTATTATAGACAGGTGTGTGACTTTCCAAGTCATGTTCAATCAATTGACTTTACCACAGGTGGACTCCAGTCAAGTTGTATAAATATCGAAAGGATGATCAATGGAAAACACGATGCACCTGAGTCTCATAGCAAAGGGTCTGAACACCTATGTAAATACGTTTTTTTATTATTTTATTATTTTATTATACATTTGTAAACATTTCAAAAAAACATTTTTGTAGATTGACGAGAATGACGAGGGTTTAAAAAAAAAAACATTTTAGAATAAGGCTGTAACGTAAGAAAATGTGGAAAAAGTCAAGGGGTCTGAATACTTTCAGAATGCACTGTACTTGAAAATCTATGGCAAGACCTGAAAATGGTTGAGTAGCAATGATTAACAACCAATTTGATGGAGCTTGGATGAATTTTGAAAAGAATAATGGGTAAATGTTGCACAATCCAGGTGTGGAAAGTTCTTAGAGACTTACCCAGAAAGACACAGCTGTAATCAATGCCAAATGGGCTTCTACAAAGTATTGACTCAGGGTGTGAATACTTATGTAAATCAGATATTTCTGTATTACATTTTCAACACATTAGTTAAAATTTCTAGAAACATATTTTCACTTTGTCATTATGGGGTATTGTGTGTAGATGGATGAGAAACATTTTTATTTATTCAATTTTGAATTCAGGCTGTAACACAACGAAATGTGGAATAAGTCAAGGGGTATGAATACTTTCTGAAGGCACTGTATCTATCTGTCTTCCTTCATTTTTTCACTGTGCTGTTTCACTACTGCTTTTCCTCACTGACACAATCCACCTCTCTCTATCACTCTCTCCCCACCTATTTCACTCCCTCTCCCCACCCCTGTCCCTCTCCCTCTCCCCCCTCTCTCTCAGCTGTCAGCGACAGTTGGAGATGCTATCTTTCCTCCTGACCTTCTCGTTCTTAATGATGCATGTAAACTGCTCCTGTCCATAGCTGGCTTTATTTATCTGCTAACAAATTATTACCCTTGATGTGTACAGTCTCGTCGTCTCACAGCCCAGTGTGTGTGTGCGTGTGCGTGTGCGTGTTTGTGTGTGTGTCCAGATTATTTTGATAAAGTACCATACCCCTTCCTTGTTCATCCAGACCTATCTGTCTGTCTGCCAGCCTAGGGGAACCTCTATCATCACCTTTCTGGGAGCTACACGCACCTCGTGGCCCACACACACAGACACACTGGGACACACACAGATTCACATCAAACAAAAAACAGACACGAAGCAAAGGAGGCTCACATGGTCTGTCTATCATGTATTGCAACATATTAGGTTTATTGTAGATCCTAAATAATTTATCACTGCATCTTTCATTAAATACTCAACAAACACACAGTAAAAATACTGAGTGCATTATATTGGACTTTGTCCACATGGCACTTGTCATTTAGTTAGATTTCATTAAGTAAAACCATTGTATAAGGAGGATGAAGGATAAGGCCAATTAAGTCCATTGTAAATGTGTAAGGCTACAGGCCGTTAAGTTTGGACCCACACCCTGGCCTTACAGTTGGCACTGTCCCATATTCATTACTCACAAGCAGAGGTCCAAGTTTCAGATCTAACCTCTTAAAGGCCTGCCAGTAGCTACAAGTGGCTAGTTAAAACAGGGTGAATGATGGGCCGTTGACTTACCCTTGTTTCCGTGGCCTGCGTTTGTCATCCTGGACAGACCTCTGAATGTGAAAGACACAGGAAGTCGTGTTACATGGAAATAAACTAGGATTCAAATCTGTGAATATGTTTAGCTCTATAGCCTACTTACAAGATGTATTGCCTCCAATATAGCCTTCGAGACTATGTAAAAACTTAGAACTTAAAGCCGGCAGGTGATTAGTCCAGTAATCAATCGATCTGTTGGTTGACTAACAATTAAGGTCAGCTAGCTTGAGATCAGCTGAAGCTGAAGGGATGAGGTTGGAACAAACCTGCAGGGACTCTCCAGCCCCTACTTTGTGCCTTTCTAGTGCATACTGAAATTATTAGACAGAAATATTTCAACAATATAACACATTATGGAGTGCATCAAGGCTTAACTTCTTTGGGACAGGGGGCTGTATTGAGGAACTTGGATAAAAAGGTGCCCAGAGTAAACTGCCTGCTACTCAGTCCTAAAAGAATATGCATATAGTTAGTAGATTTGGATAGGAAACACTCTGACGTTTCTAAAACTGTTAGAATGATGTCTGTGAGTATAACAGAGCTCATATGGCAGGCAAAAACCTGAGAAAAAATCCAACCAGGAAGTGGGAAATCTGAGGTTTGTAGTTTTTCAACTCTTTGCCTATCCAAGATACAGTGTCTATGGGGTCATATTGCACTTCCTAAGGCTTCCACTAGATGTCAAAAGTCTTTAGAACGTTGTTTGATGCTTCTACTGTGAAGGAGGGGGGAATGGGAGCTGAATGATGAGCTGACCACGCTCGTTCACGTGAGAGTTAGCTTGCGGTCCATTGCATTTCTGAAGACAAAGGAATTCTCCGGTTGGAAAATTATTGAAGATTTATGATAAAAACACCCTAAAGATTGATTCTATACATTGTTTGACATGTTTCTACGGACTGTAAACGGAATTGTTTGACTTTTCGTCTGCTCGCGCCGCATGAATTTGGATTACTGGGCTAAACGCGCGAACAAAAAGGAGGTATTTGGACATAAATGATGGACTTTATCGAACAATTCAAACATTTATAGTGGAACTGGGATTCCTGGGGGTGCATTCTGATGAAGATCATCAAAGGTAAATTCATATTTATAATGCTCTTTCTGACTTTGTTGACTCCACAAAATGGCGGATATCTGTATGGCTTGCTTTGTTGTTTTAGTGCTGTACTCAGATTATTGCATGTTGTGCTTTTTCTGTAAAGATTTTTTGAAATCTGACACAGCAGTTGCATTAGGGAGAAGTGGATCTAAAATTCCATGCATAACACTTGTATCTTTTAGCAATGTTTATTATGAGTATTTCTGTAAATTGATGTGGCTCTCTGCAAAATCACTGGATGTTTTGGAACTACTGAACGTAACGAGCCAATGTAAACTGAGATTTTTGGATATAAATATGAACTTTATCGAACAAAACATACATGTATTGTGTAACATGAAGTCCTATGAGTGTCATCTGATGAAGATCAACAAAGGTTAGTGATTCATTTTCTCTATTTCTGCTTTTTGTGACTCCACTCTTTGGCTGGAAAAATGGCTGCGTTTTTCTTTGACTAGGTACTAACCTAACATAATCGTTTGGTGTGCTTTCATCGTAAAGCCTTTTTGAAATCGGACACTGTGGCTGGATTTACAACCAGTTTATCTTTAAAATGGTGTGAAATACTTGTATGTTTGAGGAATTTTAATTATGGGATTTTTGTTGTTTTGAATTTGGCGTCCTGCACTTTCACTGGCTGTTGTTGAGGTGGGACGCTACCGTCCTGAATATCCCAGAGAGGTTAATAGCATACCCAATAGGATTCAAGTTGAATCTATACCAGTTGAAAGACTTGTAATATGCTTTCCTGCTTTCCATCGGAGCACTTGAAGTTGTCATGGACAGACCTTGGCAAAACTACATTAATGGAAAACTTTAAGGTTGGAAAACTTCTAACAACAGAGATTGTTACATTCCCTTTGATCTTGTGTCTTAATCACTCTTGGAGAAAAATGGCCACATCAATAATGTAGTGTGAATGCCAATAGATAAAAATGCAATTATTACAGTGCTGTAAAGGTGACAGAGAATGTATCACTACTGTATGGATGGAGTCAGACTCACATGGATGAGGTTGTAGTACGTAGAGTCCTCAGGGGTGTTGAGCGTCTTTGGCTGCTGGGTTCTGCGAGGCGTCCGACACACTTTCAGATCGACTGAAACATCACAACAACAAAAAGACCCAGATCAGCAATAATGCTTTGATTTCCAAGTAGCTAGAGAAAGTAGACATAGGTGTATTGTTATCCAGGTTTTTCATTTTTTCTACAGTATTTATCAATTGTGACTTGACAAATCCCTGGTTCATCATTTTTAAAAGAGTGCTATGTAATAAACAGAGACATTTTGTGTCCTTGTGTTTTTTTTTACACAGGAACTGAGTGAAAACAGTTTTTTCATGTTATGCTTGAGAAAATGGCTTCCAAAAGACTAGCATGAGGAGGCGATTGACCCCCTGAGGGCAGCGAGAACACACAATGACTCCCCTGCTGGTTAACGCTACTCCACTTCACACTATTCTGCACTTTTCTGCACGCTCTAATATTTTAATCACTGCCTTTAAACATTGCTTCCAAGAGGACAAACATTGCTACAATTGTAGCAATACCTGAAGAGAATATTACCTGGAAATAATTTTGAAATGGGAGGGTGTTTTAATAATGGTGGCTTCAGGAGATTCTATTCTACCAAAGACTTAAAGATTTTGTTGAAAATCATTATCCTAAGTATAAATATGGTAAAGTACACACATTTAAGGGTAAAAAAAAATGTTTTACACAACTGCAAACTGCAAACTTCAAGGAGAAGGGCATTCAAGGAGTTAGTTTGATGGTAATTTGTGATGTCATCGCCAACCTCACTATTGATGAACAATAGAGGAACAATGGAGAACAAAAGAGGAAAGGTCCACCTGCCCACTTGTTTCATGTCATGAGACACCTGGACTACCTATTGAGATGGGTCTTTTGTTAAGTAAATCAGGTGATAAATGAGCTGAAAAGGAGACTGGAGTAGGACTTTAAGTTTTGAGAATTTTACAAACTTAAATGTCCCCAAAAATCGTAAGCCTATATTATTCAGTAAAACTAACCTCATGGGCTTAGGGTTTGGATGCTATGTAGCCTACTTGAAGCTGATATTTGGCCTACAGAGCTGTATGGAAAATGTACTTAGGCCGTTATGTTAGACCCTTTTTTTCTAATGACTTACTTAAGAGGCTTTGTGACTGGGCGTATGATCACTGGAGAGGCTAACGGGGGTGAACACATGGTTTCCAGGTGCCATTCCATACACTCTGTTCCATAAATGATTATGAGCTGTGCTCCCCTCAGTAGCCTCTACTGTGTTCCATATTATGGTGACCTATAGGTCTCAGTAATGTATTGAATAACATGTGTATGTGTGCATATGGATGCAGTATGTAAGGTAAAGGCTGTATTTCATGCATGGGTTGGCATAGTTTTTCATATTATTGAACCTGTCTATTTAAAGGTCGTCAGTGATTCTGTATTGCTCAAAGGAGAAAGGCTCATTTGAAATCCCCATATTAATGGTTGTTGTAATTGCCACAGCGGTGCCTTATGAAACGTGATTAGCATTTAATGACCTTTTCCATGAAGTGAAATATGATTGGCATTCTAAGAAATGTCCCCAACTTTCTTTCTGCATATAAAAAATTGTATTTTAATTGAAATGTAGCGAGGTATGAGGACAGCTTATTATTGGATCAAATCAAAGACATTTTGGAGGATATAATGTCTCTGGAAATGAATTCTGCTCCTCAGGCAATGTGTTGCTGTTAAGAACACCTTGTAAAGGGCACATAGCAGGCATCTCAAGAGATTGCAGTTTGGATTTTATTGTTGTGGTGAGTTGTTATTGTACTAATATAGTGTATATCTCACATTCAGAAAATGCAGGTCTGATACCAGGTTACCAATTGTGTTGAGCCGCCGCTTATATACAGCACTGCAAGCAGCCACACATAGTCCCCATATTCCAGGCTTGGCTCTCACAATCCAATATGAGAAAGTCACCCATGACACCAATAAAACTAATCATGGATGACACAATAATTATATTTCTTCCCGACACCTGGTAAACTTATGATGATAATAACATTTCAGCTGCCAGACGGATTTGACACACCAAGCACTGAGATGCTGAACTTTCACTCTGCCAGCTCCCTTGCTCATCCTTTCAAAGCAATTGCACATATCACCGGTGGGAATCAAATTCATTTTCTGATGACGCATCGCGTCGAGAACCGCTTTCCGGTTTTGGCACTTGACATCCCCAGTTTTTTTTAGATACAATCTAGCCTTAATGAGAGAGAAAACAGAGCTTTGTCCGCTGATAAAATCATCAGCTAGTGCGAACCGGAGACATAACAAAAGCTGTGCCTTCTTTTCCCCATCTTGTTTCGCACCTGAGGCAGGGATGACTGAGCATAGGCTGAAAGTAGCACCTGAAATAGGAGAATGATTTCACAAAAAGGGGGAAATGACACAAGACATACAAAAAAAAAACGCGATAATATCTGTGCACTTCACACATTGAGAAAGCTGCTTCGAAAAATGTAAATACTTGGAATGTGTTTGACATATTGTGTGGTCTATAGGGCCAACCTGACACTCAACGAAACACTGGTCATAAGTTCTCTTTACAAATGAAGAAGGAGTTGGTTATGGAAGTAAAGGCTATTTGCAAGTGCACTCTGTCTTCTTTCAATGAGTGTCAGTGAACTCTATTCAGCTCTCTGTCTGCGAGGGATAGTCTTGGAGCTGTTTGACCAAGCAGACGAGTCAGGAGCCCACTGGAATGATGGATAGACCAGAAAAGAAGGATTTGATTGCTTCTTCAGACAGGAAATTATACGCAACACTGCCAGAGTGACTCGGGATCACCATTAGTACTTCCAGTTGGTTTTTGTATAAAACCAGTATATTTAGATTTACTTATTCTCAAATGTATTGAATTTCATCCATGTCTGTACTCAACAGTACATTTGTTGTGTCTTTGCTATGTACAATGTCTTGTGGTTTTCACACAAGTCAGACTTACCTGATTGCTGATGGTTGGCAGCAAAGCCATTGACTGCCTGCCCTTTGACAAACATGCCGTTATTGGCTGGGTTTATCTGGTGGGCCAGGATGATCTCATTCAGCTTCTGCTGGAGGCTCATGTAGTTCTGGGAAGACGTCGTGACCTGTTGTATAGACAATGGACAATTGATACATATAATCAAAACGTTGGGGGTTCAGAACCCCAAGAAAAGCTGTTGGCAGACGTATAAAGTGGGTTATAGTGGGTTAGTACTAGATTACCTCTTTAGAAAAGACCTCCAATTCCTCCATATCTCTCTGGGCTGTGGCCTTGGTGGCCTTCAGGTTCTTCCTGTCCTTGTAGCCCCTGAACTGGCTCTGGATCTTCACCGCTGCCTGCTCCTCGTCATACCTATCCCCTCCCTGAGACTCTGTCTCCTCTATGCGAACCAGCTCTACATCGGTGAGGTCCACAACCCTGTCCTCAACCTTCAATCCTTCCTCCTGTTCCTCAACCATGGGTTCCTCCTTGCTCCTTTTGACCCGTTCTCTCTCCTCCTTGAATTTCTTTCTATCCCGGTGTCCTCTGAAATTGCTCTGCAGAACGGTGGCAGCTTTTTCCTCGTCTGGCTCCGACTGGCTTGCGGTGGACGGCTCTGGTTGGGGTTCTAGCGTTGGCTCCTGTGGCTGGACTAGTTCTTGTTTGGGTTGTTCTTTGGCCTCTTTCGCCTTCTTTTTCTTGGGGATTTTTCCTTCCTCCTGCAGGCGTTTGCGCTCCTTGTGGCCACGGAAGTTACTTTGAATGACCGTTGCTGCCTTGGTCTCATCTACTTCCTCCTTCTCTTCCACTCCTGCAGACACGGCTGCTGTCTCTGGAACCTTTGACATTCCTTCTGGTTTTGACATACCTTCTACCTTTGCGGTCTCGTCTTCAGTTGGGCTCATCACTCTCTGTTTCCTTGCTGGGATCTTGCCTTCTTCAACCAGTCTCTTCCTCTCTTTGTGGCCCCTGAAGTTGCTCTGGAGAACTGTAGCTGCCTTAGCTTCCTGTTCCGGGTTAACCTCCTCCCCTTCTGCTCGCTCTGCATTCTGTTGCTCGTCAATTTCTGTGTCTTCCTCGTCCACCAGCTCTTCACCCACTTCAGTGTGCTCATCATCGTCGTCCTCTTCCGCCTTGGCCGTGTCTTCATCCTCTTCCTCCTCCTCCGCAACTTCGGTCAACCCATTCTCCTCTTCCTTTTCCACTGCAAACTCCTGCTCCTCCTCTTCATCCTCCTCGATAATAGCAGACTCCAACTCCACAGGTGAGGGTGACCTTAGTCTCAAATCGTCTCCGGACAGTGTCTTGTGGCGCTCCCTGAGTTTCTTTCTCTCCTTATAGCCTCTGTAATTACTCTGGAGGACCACGGCGGATTTGGCCATCTCTTCCTCCTCCAGTTTGGCAGCTTCGATCCTCTCTTTCTCTACCCTGTCTTTCTCAATGGCCTCCCTAAAGAGAATGCAGTTGATTTTTCTCTGAACAGAATCAAACTCAATGTCAAATGTTTATGATCTGGAACAACTATAGGGGGTATACTCCACATATACGTTGATATGAAGAGTTGTTCCTGCCTTGTCAGCAGCTAATGGAGATCCTAATAAATACTGAAATACTAATTATGAACTGGGTGGTTCGAGCCCTGAATGCTGATTTGTTAAAAGCAGTGGTATATCAGACAATATACCACGGATATGACAAAAAAATACTTTTTAATGTTCTAATTACGTTGGTAACCAGTTTATTATAGCATTAAGGCACATCGGGGGTTTGTGGTATATGGCCAATATACCACGGCTAGGGGATGTGTCCAGGCACTCCACGTTACGTTGCGCATAAGAAAAGCCCATATCTGTGGTATATTGACCATATACCACACCACCTTGGGCCTTAGTGCTTAAATATAAAATGTATACTAAATAAAACATTAACTTCACAATGCTTAAAAAGTTCTGGATCTACTGTCCTACATTTGACTATGCGTAGTGCAGATCCATCGACATGGTTGTCCCTACCTTTTCTTTTTAAAACTCTTCCTCTCCCGGTGTCCTCTGTAATGGGCCTGAATCTTGGCTGCTGCTTTATTTTTTTCCTCCACTAACTCCTTGTACTTCCTCTTGGCGAGGTGACCTCGGCAAACTGCAGAATAGGAGGGTACAAGTTGAAGCTACACTAAACGTACCACGTATCCCTCTGAACACGAGCAAACCGATCTTAGAAAACAAAACAAAATCGTCTCCTCACCAGCCTGTAACTGGGTGATGAAGGTCTCAAACTTGGCTTTGCTTAATTTATCATCAGCACATCTCCTCCGTACTTTATGTCCTCTGTACGCTGGTGGACGATATATTAGAGACAAATCATTAACATACAGATATTAACTATTGTTTATGATAATAATGACGTTAACAGTATTTGCACACGTTTAAAAGGAACTGGGACAGTTTTGGTTCCACTATGGTCATGAGGTCAAAGTGACCACGTACTGACCTGATTGTATGGCCACAGCGCTCTGTGCTCTCTTCTCCAGTATTTTGCGGTAACGTTTGGCCCCCAGCCAGCCCCGGACGTAGGCCTGGACCAGAACGATGCGGTCTATGGTCTGCCTCACCATCAGGTTTAGGGTCTCCACATGGTAGTACTTCAGAAACACCTGAGACACCACATCGAAACACAATCGAAGGGTGTAGACTCAGTCATATTCTCCATGAGATTTGTCTAATCATTTACATTTGACTACAAAATACTCCATGAATGTGACCTTACTTTCGTTTTGCCCAGGACCCAATTTTCCAGTTTGGTTTTTTCCAATATAGCTGCACAAGTCTCTGGGCTCGCATCTGGCTCTTTGTGCGCATGGAAAGCTAGTATGTAGTACCTGCAACAACCAATACTAGACTTACCAAACCATTCCTGCACACTATTAGCCTAAAACCCACAACATGAGTTGTCTATTCTTCTAGTCATTCACAAGCAATAAGTGGGAGCCTATGGAGTCTTTTCTATGATTAGGATCACCAACCTGTTGACAAAGTTGGTGTAGAGGATGCGGTGAGAGTAGCCCTGCCGGCGGATCTTAGCTGTCTCCAGGACACCCGTGTAACGCAGCTGCACCAGCACCTTCTCCCGGTCAAACTTACTGGCCTGCCGGTCATTGTTGGGCTTGATGCAGCGCACAAAGTGGGGCTGTCCCGCCACCATCTTGGACAGCAGGTCCATTAGGGAATACTGGTGAATGAAGAGGCAGGAAGTGAGTAGTTTACCTAAAGCATTCAATCAAAACTAGCGTCCAGGTAAAGACCTGAATAAGACGAAAATGCCTATTCTTGAATTCCTGTATGAGAAGACATATTTAGTTGCTTTCTTTTCCCGTGTAAACCAGTATTTATAATCTAATTTTCCAGGGGTACTGGTACAACGCCAAGGAGATAAATAGGTACACATTAAATGTCACAGTATGCAAATGTGCTGTACTACCAGTCAGTTTATCAACAGAGATGTACTACCATTCAGAGCTATACTACCAGGGTTGGGGATAATCTAGCCACTCAGTAATGTAGGAAGTGATCAAGTGAGACATTCTTACTCTGAAGTAGGAGGCTACTGTCTGTGTTCTCATGTTGGTGGACTCTCTAGGATGGTGGGTGGTCTCTCCAGTTCCAGTATCACCCTGGACACACAAAACACGGAGTTTATCAAAAAGGATTCACCACAGGTTGATGGTAGGTGTATTTATTGAGTTATATCAGTGAATATTGAAAAACAGTATTATATGTATTATATATAGTGTAAAATACTATGGGCCAGTTTCCCGGACACTGATTAACTTCAGTCTTGGACTTAAACGCCATGTCGTTGGAGATTCTGCATTGAGATTGATGTTAAAACCAAGGCTTAATCTCAGTCTAGGGAAAACTGGCCCTAAAAGATGTTGTAGAATATTACGTTTATTTTTTATTGACTGAACGGTACGAGTATAAAATCATTATGGATTGGAAGTTATTCATCAATGTGTAATTAACATGAAAAGCAATGATGTGTTAGATGAGGGCTCTGAACCCCAAAATACTGTCCTGTGAATAACAAATAGGTAACAGCCTAAAATGGGTATCAACATTCAGAAGCCTTATTACCCCAATCATCTGCGTATCATATTTTTTCATGGAATTGTCTCTCATTTTTTGTTGTGTGAAAATCACAAAATTTTGAAAATCACCAATCACCGTTTGAATATGTACTGTGTGATCGAGAAGCAAGAAAGGCTTGTGTTTTTTTTCTGGGGTGAGAGTTAATTTCCGAGAAGAAGGCTGCAAGAGATGCATAAAGAGGAAGGAAGCGTAAACAAACACGAGCCAAGTTAGGAATCAAGTTTGCATAATGACAACTTGTTTTAAATGTTTAATGCTGAGTATTGACTTCAGAGGTACGAAATTAGATATTTGTGACAAAGGACAGTGACCACTTGATCATAAGAGAATGTATGTGTTAAGTCAGTTTGTTTCAACTGGTATTGCTAGATATGGCATGGATTATAAGGATTTTACCACAGAGGAACTAGCTATTTTCCTGCTTATGATCATTGGTGAAACTGACATTTAAAAGAAATCCAGACACTTGAAAATCAGTGGGACTTTTCTTATTCCATAAAACGCCCTCTGAGAATTTCCAACAATGTTCTCAATAGCAGAGTAATAAGGAGAGCGCATACTATAAATGCAAAGATATGCTAATCTGGGACATGGCCAAATACGAACCTTGAAACATTGCACATGAGTTACATTGCTCACTAAAAAGCAACAGCACTGACAAAACATACCTTTACACCATGAGTCTAAAACATTTCTAAAATTACACTTTCACTCTCATGACTACAGGAGGAGTCTCTGATGTGCTTTCTTAGGCAGAAATGTAAAATATGCAGATGAATGGAAATACATTCATGTACTCATCAAAGACAGTTAATTGCCTGGTTTAGCCTCTGCCGATGGCCCTCAGGTATACAAATTGGTTTGACAAAGTGGGAATTGTGACTTCAAAAAATGCCATTTTCCTCTTCCCCTAACAATCAGATTAGTATGGGGTACTGGAAAGTAAAGGGTTGTGCCCTTTCTGTGGGGAAGATACGTTCTAGGGGTAACTTTAGGTTGTTATGCAGAAATACAACAAACAACTTGAAGTTGATAATGTTATGACTTCAATCTCTTACTAGTGTGTGAAGGGCACATCCTCAAAACTAGTCGATATCATGCGGCGTGGTGTCATAAACAGAAATAACCCCATTAAAGCAAGGTAAATGAGAAAAGATCCAAATTACCAGTCATACGCACATGAAAGCCTCTCCTTTAACATCTAATCAGACAATCAATTCCCTCTGAGGTTCTAAAGAAAATCAAAAAGACTGCTTTTGCAGCCAAACTTAATAGATTCTCACTCTCATCTATTGAAAGGGAAATACAAAAGGATAGGAATTGGACGAGCCATGAAGAAAAACAAATGTAAAATGACTAGTCTTATTGTTTCCTAGGGGTGGGTAGATGGTTTGCCACACAACATAGATACAACATAGATACAACATAGACAGAGAGATTGCCATTACCTCACAGAGTGACATACTAGAACTGTATAACTTAAGCACTCCCATCTTTACAAGGATAAAAGCAGAGAGAGAGAGACAGGGGAGACAGAGAGAGAGAGAGAGAGAGAGGGGAGAGTCAGAGAGGACACACAAGGTTAGTTTATCTGAAAGAGAAAGCGAGACTGGAAAAAAAGACAGCATTATTTTCCCAAAGATTTTTGACATGGAATTACAATGAGGACACTTAGCGTTACTGTATTGGAAAAGGGAAGCAAGAAAGGCAATGCGACAGAACTATAAACTTTGTTTGAGTGTGTACAAAGGAAAATCTTATACCCGTACCTTGGCAAAGTTCATGGTGCGGTGAGGGTGTGCTGGGGTGCGAGGCATGCTCATGAGTGTGTTCATTCCTTTACCCTTTGTGTGGGCCAAATTACCTAGAGGATAGAGAGATAGCGGGAGAGAAGTTGAGAACAAATGGACATGCTACACCACACTTTCAAAAGAGGAAAGAGTTAGTGCGGTATCTGGCAATCAGCGCCTTCACGGAAAAACAAAAAGGCAGTAGTTAGACATGCCAGTGGACATTTAGATGTAATATAACCAAATCAAGTTGTACTAAAATGGAAGAAGGTGGAGGGAATATGTGGGAGAAATAAATGAAACAAGCTTGACCCCATAGAGCAAGTTACTCTAAAGAGGGAAAATTCCAAGTTAGCAAAAGAAGGAAATCTGAAAATCAAAATTAGTGATGCAACATCAGCCATGCAAATTCATCAACAAACATAGACAGAATTTCCATGTTACTTGATAATGTCAGGTGTATAGCTATAGGCCGATGCTATTTCAATAGCACACAGCTATAGAGAAGTGGACTCGCTCTCTGCTAATCTCTCCAGTAGCGTGCTAGCATGTCATCGTGTTAGCTTTCGTGAGGGCAGTAGCGGTGACAGTACAAAGGGGGAGGAGAGGTTGCCGTAGCTCAATAAAACAGCTTCAGGGTATATTAAAGAGTGATTATGGGATTGCTGATTGGATTTGGGCTCAGTTGGCCTCGTCCTCTGCCTATGAAGGGTACTCACGCTGCAAAGACCAGCTTGTCACAACAAAAGCCCTGCCTCCAACAACAACAGGCCGCACTGAAAAAAGTGACATGGACCGGTTTTCTTTGGTTCTTTGGCATTTAGCATTTCAATTTAGACCAATAAACACATTTGTTTACATCGGCATTCATTTCTTATAAATATTGAGGTTGTTACGATATAATATTTGAATAATCACCACAAGGCAAGTCTGGAGAGAGTCAGATGGGAATAAAAGCAATGCCTTGCTTGACAAGAAAACTGACAATTTGAGAGACTACCTCAATTATGACATACAACGTGAAAACATAGGTTAGATGATTGTGCTAAAAGACAGAGTTGCTATTAGACCATGTGTGTTTACCTGTTTTGGTGAGCGGGTGGGTGACCAGTTTGCGAATCAGCTGATTTTCTGACGACCTCAGTAGAAGAACAATATCTGCCGGTAGTGTATCTCTGTTCTTAGAGAGGAAGCCTGCAGCGTTGTAGATCACCTAAACATGATCAACAGAGGGGGTAAGAAGACTTGTATGCACAAACACGGTTTTTACAGCAAACTCAGCTTATTACACCTGCTACTGTTATTCACATTTCGGGTTGGGGTTTCCCCATATCCTGTCTTTTTTTTCATTATTATTGCCAACTCTAAATATTTGACCTAAAACACATATTTGATGTATTAGACAGGAGGCCTTATAACCTTTCCAGCATAGTGATGAATTCCAAAGCCAAGGTCCACCCTTTTTGGTCTCCAAAAGTTTTTGGATTTCAGGTTGTCTTCAAACTTTTCTACAATGGACAAAGTTCACACAGGTTAATTAACTAGCAGTCCAAGCTGGATGGCTGAGCATGTAAACATAATTGAATGACAGAATAAATAAGAATGCATACACATAACATACTCGCAAGGCTGCTAATTATTTAAAACGCAATGTTTAAACTACTTTTAGGTCCTCCTAAATGAACCTACTGAATAATTCATGACTTGAGTGGGGGAGTGGCTTAGCTAACAGGATAAAACTGGTGTACACGTCCTAATAATAATGATAATATGAATAATCATTTATTGGACTTATATAGCGCTTTTCTAGACACCCAAAGCGCTTTACATAGTATTGGAGGGAGCTCACCTCATCCACCACCAATGTGAAGCAGCGACCTGGGTAATGCACGACAACCAGTTTGTGCCAGAACACCCATTGGGGAGCCATGATGAAAATGGGGCCAAGTTGGACACTTAACCAGGACACCGATCACTGCCCTGAGGCATTTGGGATTAGATCTTAGTAGCTACACGAGGACTGAGTGAGGACTCTGTGGGGACTTGCCTACAAGGGTTTGGTCGGTGGCTTGGGGAAAACGGCTCTCCTCGTCCAGCAGTGACAGCATGCCCATGGGCTTCTGCAGAAACAGGTCCAGGAGAGGACGGTTGTCCTCATACTCAATCACCCTGGCGTCCACATCCTCATTCAGGTACTCGTCCTATAGGAGAGGGTAAGGGACAGAAAGATTTCAATTGGTACGGTGAAGCTGGTTTTGAATGAAACCAAAACCATATCTGACAGATACCATCACCCTGGGTAGGTTTAGTTTAGTTCTTCATGTTTGGCTCACCTGATAAAGTCAAGGCCCAACTATGAGTCAGAAACGTCACAGAACATACAGTATATGTCTCTCTAGAGGTGAAGGACAAAATTGAAATACAACGTCAAAGCTTTTAGGTAGAGCTGGGATGACAAAACGAAAATTAGCGACACCGACCATACCGGTCAATTATCGCAAGTTCATTATGATAAGTAGCCTATAACTAGAGAAAATGTGAAACTTTAAATTAAATAAGTTTGTTAATATGGGTGATTGTTAATGGGACAACCATCAAACTACTAGTAGTAGTAAAAGACAATAAAAAAACTGTGGTGCACAAACATATCGTTCTGTTTATCGTTATGGCATCAATCCAGGAAATGTATCGCAATATGGATTTTTGTCGATGCTGCCCTGCTCTACTTTTATGTACCCGTGTTCACAATGGGTACAGACACACAGACAAACACGCTCACGCATGCACACAAGGCATATAATATCTGGAACAGAACACAGCATTAGCCTCAGGCAAAGTCATTCTGAATCTGCAACCTCTTCTCAGGACAGTAGGACAACGCTGCTGGAATAACATCCTGAGGAAACAAAACAAAGCCTTCCAGAACAACAGAGGGACACGGACAAGCATCAGAAGAGCTTGTTCCTCTGGGCTTTGCTCTTATTGTTTGTCTGATAAAAACAAGTAAATATCCGTACTCTCTTCAGGAAGGATGTAGTCTATCAAGAGCCTGATGTTACAATACCGGTATGATGGTTCTGAGGAGATATACGTTGTTCTACAGATGTCTTACTGTGCAGAATTTAGTCAGGACAGTCGAGACAAATATATTGTACACTTAGCACGGTAGAAAAAGTCTTGCGTTTTGTACATACAGTACATCTATATATCGGGGCCTTATGCCAGACTTTGCCCTGGTGTGTCCTACACTGACTGTCTTGAACTCCTAATTGACCCTCCTTTGCAATGATTTATGGAACCTCTCTATGGGGTTAGACTAAAGCATTTAACAAGAGCAAACCATTCTCTGCCCGAGGCAAAAGCGCACCCCAGAGACGACGGCTGGGGAATTGTCATCCCTTTCCCCGTCGTAAATACAAGCGGAAGGATATTTCACCCTTACACACTCTGTTAAAGAGCCAGCTGGACAAACGACGATGCGTTATCACCATTTAAATGGAAATCAAGTCGTATCCAAAGGTGAAAAGTGCTTTGAAATGCTTCCCTGGAGGCATAGGCACACTCAGATGAGTATTCATACTATTTCCGAGAGAGACGACAGTGTTAGCGACAAGGAGGAATGGGCTACCTGCTCCCAGGCGAATATGTGTTGGTTGAAGTAGAACTGGATCTGTTCGTTGGCGATGTTGATGCAGAGCTGCTCAAACGAGTTCCTCTTGAAGTTCTCAAAGCCAAAGATGTCCAGGATGCCAATGTTCAGGCCCTTGTCATCCTCTCTGTCAGGGGAGATCAGAAATGATTAGATATTAAGGAAGAGTATTAGAGACAATGAGGTAGGAGAGAGACAGATCAGGAAGGTTTTATAATGATGACAGTCCTTACGATTAGCACCTACTAGTGAGGTTTATGTTCATTTTCAGGGCATCCGCACGCAGGCACGCACTTACACACGCACGCACGCACAAGCACAAGCACACACACACGCACGCACGCACGCACGCACAAGCACAAGCACACACACGCACAAGCACACACGCACGCACGCACGCACGCACGCACGCACAAGCACACACGCACAAGCACACACACACACGCACACACACACACACACACACACACACACACATACACACACACGCGCCCTCTTACCCTAGGTGTGTGTCGGGTCGGAGCAGGGTGTTGATGCGGTTGACGATCCAGCTGAAGAGTCTGCCGTATAAGGCCTTGCCCATGGCATCCCTCACCTCCGTGGCCTTGTCCACCGTGTTGGGCCTGACGATGGTCTCGCCCCGGGCCACTACGCAGTGGGACGTCAGGGCCTCCTGGAGCTCGTCTGGACGGATACACAGCAGCAACGCCGCTGTGGGGAGAAACCCAGGGATGGAAAGAATGTATAGGTACTGGATGTTGTCACCATAGAAACGGCCCTGCGGTATTGACGTTTGCATGTAGATTTGCAGCGACAACACAGAAAACATGCACATGAACATGGATATAGACATGGATATAGACATGCGGTGTGGGTAGACAGGCAGCAGGGAGGACATTGTTGGGACGATATACTGTATGTGTATGCAAACATGATGAAAATGTACACATTCAGAGAGATATCCTGTACACGTACTTTACACATAAACCAGATATAGTCAAACACAAAAAGAGGACCTATTAAAAAAGATGCAGATAACCCACATGCGCGCATCAGCAAAACAAAACCATACATGACACGCCACATCAACAAGGACACAAATCTCAACATACACACAGACATGAATACAGCCACACTGACACAGACACGCACATTCATATTTATCAAAACGAGATAACACTTCTTCAAACTGCAGCTGGTAAAATACGATAACTGGCTCTCACACCATGATACAGATGCTAGACAACACTCTTAGGAAAAAAATGGTTCCAAAATGTAATTCGGCTGTCCCCATAGGTGAACCCTTTTTGAGTTGCATGTAGAACCCTCTGTGGAAAGGGTTTTACATGGAACCCAAAAGGGGTCTACTTGGAACCAAAACGGTTATACCTGGAACCAAAGAGGGTTATTCAAAGGGTTCTCTAAAATTAAATTAAAATCATCAAACACAACTTAGTCCCCATGTCAGGCGTGTCAAGCTGAATTTAAAGGGACTGCATGTAAACAGGCTTGGGATACTGTAGTGCTTTATATCTCCAGCATTCACGCTAGGCTGGCCTCTCTGGAGAGGTAATGGGCATTAGCGGGGAAAGAGGTGAGAGTCATGTTAGCTTTACATCACACCAGGTGCTGAACTGTGCGTCTGTGTCTCACCATTCTCCAGAACTGCTATGTTGGAGATGTTGCTTTTGTCGGTTTGGTGCTCGGAGGCCACAGAGGTAAACTCAATGTCGCCTGAGTTTAGGATAGCAGCCAGAGTACTGTACACACTGCCCAGCTCCTAAGGGTTCAAAATGTGTGATTAAACTTGACCTTATTGTTCAGAATATAACACATTCATACTTTGATACAAAGTTATGGAATACTCATTTGGAGATTTCATCTGAAGGCTTTTTCATAGATTCAGTGGTTCTATTGGAACAACCTAGTTAATAGCCTTGGGGCTTGGTAGCCTACAATCTGACAGAATTACTACATCACACAAACACAAGTCTGTTTGATGGCTTTGGCATCACTGTCACATGCCGTGTCCTAATGTCACTATACTCAGACTGACATGACACCGACAAGCTCGTGTTAACTCTGCTCTCTCTTGATGGGGAGCTGCTATCCAACAGCTAGCACGGTTTAAAACACCTCTCCCCCAATGTGAACTTCTTGTTTGTGTGTATGTACTGACATGTATGTGTAACACACACACACACACACACACACACACACACACACACACACACACACACACACACACACACACACACACACACACACACTTCATGTTAATGTTTTTAAGTGTCTGTAAATTTTAAAGTATTTTGTCTGTAATGTCTTCTCCGTCTTGTGCCGGACCTCAGTAAGACTAGCTATCGCCATAGGCGTCGGCTAATGGGGATCCTAATGAAATGAAATCAGAATCCATTTAATCCAAATCAGAGATGCACTTTAGATGCACCCTGTCTTTATGTGCAAGGTAGACAGGGGAATGGGAGGTAGCCGGACTAGCAGAGTGGTTAGCGATTATAGTGATTATAAAGTACATACGATAAGTACTATTGACTTGTGGAACCCAGAGGCAATCAGTTATTTACGACACTTCCTTGGGCTTCATCAGTGTCCATGTTGCTAATTGCAAACTGTACAAGGCATCATGCCACAGTCCACACTGGCTCATATGACAGCCTATATCAACACTGGAAATCATTGTCTTGACCGTTCAACCAGAATGGGCCTCTTTTCCTGGAACTGTTTCATGGTCATTTGCAAATTTCACATCGGTTATTGCACATGAATACTTTTTTTTCTCCTTTGAATTCCTCATTTACTATAATTTCCCCTTTTCACAGCCGAGGCAATAAAATAGGAGCCATTTGTGAAAAAACAGTTTTTCACATTTTTTTTAATAAAGCATCATAACATGGCAAAGACACTCCACATTGAGAGCAACCTAGTAAAACATCCTCCAGGCTTTAACTGAGAACGGTTATGTCTGTAACCTTTGGACAGGAGGTTGGTTTTCTTTGCTATGGGAATCAGCAATGAACCCAATGTACTATAGTGTATGTACCTCCAGGGTAAAGCCGATGACTTTGAAACACTGCTCCACCGAGTCAAACTGCTCCTTGTAGAAGGTGTTGTTCACTATGTCAGGGCCCAATTTAATGTGCTCGTTGAACAGATACCTGGGACAGAAGACAGGAAAATAGACCACAAATAAGGACATGATTGGTGGGGTAACGGCAGCAAAGCAGGGTATTTGGGAAAGTATAGGGTTCCGAGAGATAGGAAGGTTCATTGTGGGACCTACTTTGGGGTTTTGCTGTCTGATAGCTTGTAGTGGGCAAGTTTCTTCCGCTCAGCTAAACCAGCGTAGATGTAGTAGAATATGTGGAAGTTCTTCTCACCTCTGTAGGGACAGTCACAGGACAGGTATATATGTCTTCACATATGAATATGTTTGATGATTGAAACACAAAGACTATTAATCCCATCCAAGTCTGTCAGCTATGGTTGCCTAAGATTACCAGAAACCTATTTACAATCTCATAAAAAGCCAAAGACATAGTAAGATGTACTCCGAAAACACATAATTGGCAAGCAACCAAGCTAATCTAGACTGCTGTGTTAAGTCAGTTGTGATAGACTGTCATCAGTTTTAAAGCTATTTGTCATGCAATACTTATCACATCCGATTATAGGCTTCATGATGGTTGCATTTAAACCTCTCATTTTAATATATGGTCCCTTTGGCACCAAAGACAATATAACCCCATGGGAGAAGTGACACTTTGAATCTAGGCAGTAGGTACATAGTTAACTGACAGACAACATTACTCTCAGAGAATGCACCGATCCTTCACCCTCAGTCTGAATTTATTTACCAAGAGCAAAAAGTCACCCTTTGAAGCCCCAATGAGGAGACGTCGGCAGCTAGAATCTTTGATCAAACAGGAAATAAGCTATCCACTCTCACTCTACCCTCTGCACTCCCTGGTCATGGGATATTACAACAGGAGCAATAAGCTGCAGTGGGAAGGCACTTCCACCAGCTTCAGAGGGACAGAGGAAAAAAATCTTCCAATTATCCCTTGCCCTTCTTGACCAGAGGCTGCTAAAATAATTATAGAAGTAATGCCTTTTGAGCCAAATAGATGGACCCACACATTAATTGGCCATTGGCCACAATCGTAATGTTGTTGTCGTGTGAAAGTCACAAGAATGCCTTATACGTATTACATGACGGCTATGTGCCAGTCAGATGAGGGCCATATGAATGCCTTAGTGAAGCTGTCTGAGGGGTCTTACGTGGCCTGATGGACGACGCGGGATTTCTCCAGGAGGTATTCTGAGATTTGCGCTCCGACAACGGTCCCCCCGCAGGTAAACTTCATCTCCAGGTATTTCCCGAAGCGGCTGGAGTTGTCGTTGATGGCGGTGCATGCGTTCCCAAAAGCCTCCACCAAGTTATTGACCAATAGGATCTTCTCTTGGAGTGATCGATTATTGGCCTGCAAAGATGTGGACGATCAGCATAAAAACATATCATTTTAAGCGATGAGTAACAATGAAAGCATGATCTGCAATGGTGCACTGTAACAGGCAGAGTATCATGTTCGCCGTCACAAGTGAACATGAAGTGCCGTAATTACATTCTATGTCATTCTTACGACCGTATCTCACCTTTCCAAGCACCGTGAGCTGCTCGACCAATAGATGGGCGCTCTCTGTCTTCCCTGCACCACTCTCTCCACTGATTACAATGCACTGCACAGAAACAACCAATCCCCAGTTACTATGGTATTCTGGTCTACTGACATGTTGCTATGCTCGTACAGCACATAGTGGAACGTACTGTATCATTCATACATTACAGTTGACACGGACTTGTGTACCTGGTCTGCGTTGTATGACACCATGGACTGGTAGGCTATGTCAGCGACAGCAAAGATGTGTGGCGGGTTCGCGGTGCGTTTCGCTCCTATGTACATCTTTGTGTACTGTGCAAGGAAAAGGATGAGGCACATGTAAGGGGATTTCATTTGAATTTGATACCAACAAGTAAGTTAGCTACACTATATGCAGCTAAAATGGGCTGACTCAAATACAACAACCTTCTAGCTGCCTTCTAGTATAGCAAAAAGACAAAGAGATTAAAGACGTGCTCTGGAACTTTGCAGCGTAATATGTTTTTATTAAAACACATTTTTTTTAAACCTCCCTCTTTGAGCTGGATGTGTCATTGTGTAGTTCATACATGCCTACTCTACGAGCATAATTACGATCTTACATCAATTAGCCACGAAATCCCTAGTTTGAAAGCGACTGTTTTCTGGAAGATATGCCATTTTCTTTCGATTTTCCCACACATGGGCCAGCCCCCTAGCAACTCGAGTTCAACCAATGAGCTTCAGCCCCTCGCCAATTGAGGGACAGCTAGCAAGAGGCACATCATGCACACACAGCAGAGCGAGAGTGAGCCATTTACTTTATGTTCATATTCCTTTTATTCATTCTAATTGTTGTTGCATTGTTGAGAAGGAACCCGCAAGTAAGCATTTTGTTGGACGGTGTATACCCCACATTTGACTAATAAAACTTGAAACTTGAGAGCGATGACGTGGTACCACTTTTGGCTCGTGAGTGCTACTTTCAGAACTATTTTCAGAACGACTGGCTAGAAAGTACACAAAAGTACCGGAGAATCTCTTCAAGCAATTTTCAAAAATGTAATGACTAGTTATGACTAGTATCATGACATTTTGTCTTGAAGGGTTCAGTTACAAAAACATCAGCAGTTCAGTAAGACAAGCACCATTTTTACAGAACAGCATAAACTCTAAAAAAGAGAGGCAGTGAAGAAATTGTGTGATAAATGGAAAAGTGTGACCAGTGAAGAGAGAAAGAGAGAGAGAGAGAGAGAGAGAGAGAGAGAGAGAGAAAGAGAGAGAGAGAGAGAGAGAGAGAGAGAGAGAGAGAGAGAGAGAGAGAGAGAAAGAGAGAGAAAGAGAGAGAACGAGAGAGAGAGAGATTAAGAGAGTGAGAGACAACGGGAGCTTGGAAGGGAAAGAGGAAATGGGGCACTGGAGCCCTAATGAGATACGGTCGGGTACATTCAGTAGTGTCTGTTTGGCCACATTAACACACACGCTCGCAGAAATACACACAGACAGACAAACACACATCGCACACACAAATACACACACCTGTGGGCTATACAGCTCCATCTTGTGAAATGGGTTAACTGCAATGAGGATGTCTCCAACGTAGGTATAGATCTGGTCCTTGGCATAGCGCCTCTGAAGCTGCTCTGTGACTGAATTCTGGGAAGAGATCAAACATGCGCACTCAATATTGTGACATTCAAAGGTAATAATTGATGTTTGAAGAGACGTCATCACAGTGTTTCAGTATCATTTGACGAGGGCCTCGGTGCAGAGCAATGATTACTGAGGAAACATTGCAGTAAGATTAAACACTTATTAGGATTGCTTACAGTATGCTGGCAAATTGGCAATATATCTGTCAGCGTAAATAATCATTATGCAACATAATAAATGTACACTGTCGTTGATCACATGAATATGAGAATCTGGACTCAGTTCCGTTCATCATATCCACCTTGATTCCATTAGGCATTGTGCTTAGATCATACATTCTGTTTCCACCCCCTCTCTCGGGCCAGACTAGGATATAAACAAAACCAGCCATCTAGAAGAATGGGCAAAAATATCCCGAGGCGACTGAGTAATTTGTATGTTTCAATATGTCAATGGAGCACTCAGCTTTGATAAATCACCCTAAATGTGTTTGGTACAAATATTGCTATTTTGCTTCTATATTCATTTAATACCGGTGTAGAGACTAGAGGGAAGTAATTCTGAGAGGAAACACTGTCCTAACTTAAACTGTGGGTGGTTATCAATAACCTACACTCATAGAAAAAATGGTGCTATCTAGAACCTAAAAGGGCTCTTTGGCTGTGCCCATAGGATAACCATTTAGAGAAAACATTTGGGTTGAAGGTAGAACTCTTTTGGGTTCCAGGTAAATCCCTTTCCACAGAAACCCAAAAGGAACACAAAAGGGTTCTATCTGGATCCAAAAAAGGTTCTCCTATGGGGACAGTCGAAGAACCCTTTTGGGAACCTTTTTTTTACAAGAGTGTTGGTCAGGTATGGCAGCTTTGATGGGGATGGAGGCAACAAAAAATCTGAACTCATCATGAGGGGCTGCAGTGGCTCATGGGTCTGTGTACCCACATCCATACCCACACATGCAGTCAGAGCTAGCCCTAGCCCATTGGGGGCCCTAAGCGATAAAAAATAAAAGTTGCTTTCGTTTTGGGAAATTTATCCGTGGGCCTACAAAATGGGAAGTCAGCCACCAGTTGCCCCTCCCTGACCTAGGTTATTAATACCAAGTGAGAATAAATAAAACCACCTTGACACTGATTAACACAAAGCCGATTCAATTGTATGTGTGGATCTGAAAGGATTGGCTAGATTTGAACAATATGGCTAAGAATTCCACCTATCGGCTAAGGGGAAGCTATTACCGTGTTGATAATACATATCCGATATCTTCAGCCAATTGAATCTCTTACCTCATCAAGTACTTCCAGGGTGACAAGGTCATCCACTTCGTCGGGGGTGGGGCTTGATGACATAATTTGACCACCTTTCTTGGTGTGGATGCGTTCATGCCTACAACACAGGATGCAATATAAAGTCTAAAGCAACTAGTTGCATCTAAACAACTAACTTATAACAGCAACATAGCTGGTAACAATGGCTTCACATTACATTCCTCTATGAAGTTATTTTCTTAAAACTGCAACGCCTTGACTCCTTTTTCTCTTTTTACTCTCTATCTACTTAAATTAAACACATCTCCCACAGCCACACACTCCCACATAAAAATACTACAGTTTACTATGGAATACTACAGAACTTAGCATAGAATTCTGTAGTAAACTGTAGTATACTGTAGAATACTATACTACACACTTTAGTATTCCTCGATCGTGTGTAGTACTTACTATATCATTTTGTAGTATACTGTAGAATACTATAGTAAATACCACAGTATACTTGTTTGCAAAAACACTACAGTCCGCAAAAACAATGCAGTTTAAAAAAAACTATATTACAGTATTTCATTTTCATACCTACAGGACATTAGCTCTCCAGGAACAGGGTAGGAGAGCCCTGATCTAGATCTATTCAAGCTGTGCTTCTACACAGGCTTTTTGCCCACGATGACAATTTAGCTGCATGACTGTCCAGACACTCCTCTCCCAGTTGTCCTTTCAACCCCTCTTGAGTGCGACTCCAAGCAAGCGTTTACCTCCCCAGGCGGATAAAGGTTGAGGCTGACCACAACCAACTCTTAAACAAATAAATTGTTGGTCCCCACTGTTTTTTTTTTAATTCATTTTTTGTATTTTTTTGTATTTTATTTTGTATTTTTTTTCCCCCCTTTTTCATGGTGTCCAATTGTTGTAGTAGCTACTATCTTGTCTCATCGCTACAACTCCCGTACGTGCTCGGGAGAGACGAAGGTTGAAAGTCATGCGTCCTCCGATACACAACCCAACCTAGCCGCACTGCTTCTTAACACAGCGCGCATCCAACCCGGAAGCCAGCCGCACCAATGTGCCGGAGGAAACACCGTGCACCTGGCAACCTTGGTTAGCGCGCACTGCGCCCGGCCCGCCACAGGAGTCGCTGGTGCGCGATGAGACAAGGACATCCCTACCGACCAAGCCCTCCCTAACCCGGACGACGCTAGGCCAATTGTGCGTCGCCCCATGGACCTCCCGGTCGCGGCCGGTTACGACAGAGCCTGGAACCCAGAGTCTCTGATGGCACAGCTGGCGCTGCAGTACAGCGCCCTTAACCACTGCGCCACCCGGGAGGCCCTGATCCTATTGTTATTGTGTCTAACTGTCTAGTAGCTCCTTTCCCTGTTTTTCCCTCCTTGCCTTGAATGGTGCCATGACATGTCTTAATCCACGCTGTCTGACTCTACTGGCTGATTGTGCTAAACCTGATTGTAAAATGATGCTGAATTTTTTTTTTACTGAACCTTTATTTAACTGGGAAAGTCAGTTAAGAACAAATTCTTATTTTCAATAGGAACAGTGGGTTAACTGCCTTGTTCAGGGGCAGAATGACACATTTTTACCTTGTCAGCTCGAGGATTCGATCTTGCAACCTTTCAGTTACTCGTTCAACCACTAAGCTACCTGCCACCCCTTGGCTGGTGTTTTTACAAACATTTTCTAATCCTCGCTCGACCAGCAACATGTGCCAGTATTGTGGAAAAACTCAATAATTATACCCATTCCTAAAGCATCTAATCCCTCTGTGCTGGATGACTTGACATCCTTAGTAATGAAGTGCCTTGAGAAAATTGTGAAAAGTCATGTGTTCTCAGCGCCACCCAGAAACTCCTCGACCCGTTTCAGTTTGCTTATCAGCCCAGCAGAGGAGTTGATGATGCCATTCTTATACTCCTCAACATGGTCTATAGACATCTAGAGGGTGCCAAATCCCATGTCAGGGTTTTGTTTGTTGACTTTTCTTCTGCCTTCAACACAATCCAGCCTTACATTCTGGCACAGAGACTCATTCGGCACTTCCCCTTAGATTTGTGGCTGGTTTTGTGGCTGTTGGACTTCCAGAGCCAACGGTCACAGCGGGTCAAAATAGGTCCCCAAGTGTCAGACATACGCACCACCAACACAGGCTCTCCTTGTACACTAATAGTTGTACAGTTCCCATCCTGACAGACACCTCGTTAAGTTCGCTAATGACCCTGCCTTGATCAGCCTGTTGCATGGTGACGAGGAACACCATGGCCCGGTCCTAAATGACTTTGTAGAGTGGTGTGACCAATCACACTTAGTCCTCAATACCAACAAGACCAAAGAGATGTGCATAGACTTCAGGAAGTGCACAACACCTACCTCTGCAACATCTATCAGAGGTCAGAACATAGAGATTGTAGAGGAATACAAATATCTGGGTGTCCTCTTGGACAATAAACTTCAGTAGAGTAAATGTACAGACCTGATCTACTAAAAGAGTCACAGAGACTGTACTTTCTCAAAAGGCTGGGATCTTTTAATGTTGACTGTACTATACTGACTCTGTTTTACAAATCTTTCATTGAGAGTATTTCAACTGCTTGTATTGTTTGTTGGTTTGACAATGCCACTGTCAGTCAGAGAAATATGCTGACAAGGATTATTACCACAGCAAGTAAGGTACTTGGAGTCAAGCAGACAGGCCTGGATGAGATCTTTAAGGCCAGGGCCCTCTGCAAGGCTCACAAAATCATTTTAGACCCCAGCCACCCCCTGTACCCGGACTTTGAACTAGTCCCCTCTGGGTGCAGGTATAGGGCACCCCTCGGCAGCAAAAACAGAACTAGACAATCATTTGTGCCAGGTGTGATTTCCCTCCTAAATAGCTAATGTTCCTATCCACCCAGTAAGGCCAGCAGGCTAGTCTCTTTTTATTGCTATGTAACTGTTAGAAAAATTGTATTGTCAATTTGTTTTGTAATTAAACGCCACTTTACATGACAGTGCAACAAAATTTCCCTATGGGGACAATAAAGTCAGTAAAGCTGTGACAATGTCATTTTTCACGCTATTTGATGGGTCATACATTGTTTGATTTGTTAAAACATGGGTATAGGTTGTAAAAACTACAGTCAAAGTTAGACTTGAAACAGAAGACGGAGAAACGAACAACACATCTACACTCAAAAGGGTCTAGCCTGACTAAAACACATCTGGAACACAAGGATGACAGTGTCATCCTTTGATGTCGACAACAATCGTCTAGACACAGCACAATGACTTGATTTCAGCAAAGTGCTGGGTTGTGGGTAGGCTACAAACTACAGTCTACAGTTAGGGCTTTGATTAGACAAAATAAGTGGGCAGGTAACTAGCTACCCCTACAACCCCTACCAGGGCATTCATATCCCCTACCTGTCGTTACTGTCTGTGCTTCTGTCTGTCTTTCCATGATGGCTTAAATGACAGAAATAACATTACAGTTCATAAGCAGGATATGACATCGTTGCAGTGGTTGAACTTGATATCTGGGCTTCAGGGGCCCAACATTCAGTCACTGGTGAAGCTTTGAGCCTGAAGGTGACCCAATATCCAGCTGATGTGCAATTTGGATTACTGTCTTCATCCAAGTAAAAATAATGCCTATCTCCTCCAATGGCAGACAGTTGTGCAACAGTAGTAGGAATGTAATAGAATGTAATATAACATAAAGTACTGTGTGGAGTAGGTGAAGCTTGGGTTTGAAAGTTAAGATGAAATAAATCCACTAAATTTTCACATTGGATCCCGGCATGGGTCCCTTTCGTAGATAACAAGTGACATGACTGTATAATAACATGTAAAACATGCAAGGTTATATAAGAATAGGTCTACATGACCAACAGAGAGATGTTATGAAATATATTATGACATTCATATGGAAGGAGTTTCTAGAATGTTCCATATGTTGTTGTTTTTTTTCTTCTTTTATTTCACCTTTATTTAACCAGGTAGGCCAGTTGAGAACAAGTTCTCATTTACAACTGCGACCTGGCCAAAATAAAGCAAAGCAGTGTGACAAAAACAACAACACAGAGTTACATAAAAACAAATGTACAGTCAATAACACGATACATGTGCAAATGTAGAAGAGGAGGGAGGTAAGGCAATAAATAGGCCATAGAGGCCAAATAATTACAATTTAGCAATTAGACACTGGAGTAATAGATGTGCAGATGATGATGTGCAAGTAGAGATACTGGGGTGCAAAAGAGAAAGAGGATAAATAACAATATGGGGATGAGGTAGTTGGCTGTGCTATTTACAGATTGGCTGTGTACAGGTACAGTGATCGGTAAGCTGCTCTGACAGCTGATGCTTAAAGTTATAGAGGGAGATGTAAGACTCCAGCTTCAGTGATTTTTGCAATTCGTTCCAGTAATTGGCAGCAGAGAACTGAAAAGAAAAGCGGCCAAAGGAAGTGTTGGCTTTGGGGTGACCAGTGAAATATACCTGCTGGAGCGTGTGCTACGGGTGGCTGTTGCTATGGTGACCAGTGAGCTGAGATAAGTCGGGGCTTTACCTAGCAAAGACTTATAGATGACCTGGAGCCAGTGGGTTTGGCAACTAATATGTACTGAGGGCCAGCCAGCTAGAGCATACAGGTCGCAGTGGTGGGTAGTACATGGGGCTTTAGTGACAAAAACGGATGGCACTGTGATAGACTACATCCAATTTGTTAGGTAGAGTGTTGGAGGCTATTTTGTAAATTAAGTCAAAGATCAGTAGGAGAGTCAGTTTTGCGAGGGTATGTTTGGCAGCATGAGTGAAGGAGGCTTTGTTGCAAAATAGGAAGCCGATTCTAGATTTAATTTTCGATTGGAGATGCTTAATGTGAGTCTGGAAGGAGAGTTTACAGTCTAACCAGACACCTAGGTATTTGTAGTTGTCCACATATTCTAAGTCAGAACCGTCCAGAGTAGTGATGCTAGTCAGGTGGGCGTGTTTGGGCAACAATCGGTTGAAGAGCATGCATTTAGTTTTACTAGCATTTAAAAGCAGTTGGAGGCCACGGAAGGAGTGTCGTATGGCATTGAAGCTCGTTTGGAGGTTTGTTAACACAGTGTCCAAAGAAGGGCCAGATATATACAGAATGGTGTCGTCTGCGTAGAGGTGGATCAGAGAATCACCAGCAGCAAGAGCGGCATCATTGATATATACAGAGAAAAGAGTCGGCCCGAGAATTGAACCCTGTGGCACCCCCATAGAGACTGCCAGAGGTCCGAACAAGAGGCCCTCCAATTTTACACACTGAACTCTATCTGAGAAGTAGTTGGTGAACAAGGCGAGACTGTCATTTAATGCAAAGGTCAGTTGAATCCTGAATACATAGTGCTATGTGGGGCCTTTTTAGCTTTTAACTTTCTACCATTGGCTAACAGAGGTCATCTGCATCATGACGGTACCTTGTCTTCCCAGTGGTTCCTATCTGCTGGTTGAGGTCTATGAGTTCCATCAGCTGTTTCTGCAGGATCCTCTCTCTGCCTACAATCTGTCTGATGAACACATGCTGGAGCAGGTCTAGAACGTTAGGCCTCAGCTCAAAGTCCTTGATCAGACATCTGTGGGTGAGACAGTTGGACAGGGAGAATGTTACTTATGCTCTGGGTCTTGCAATCAGCAAGTGAACATTGTGATATTCTGATTCATGCTTCTGTTTTAGGGGGTGAATGGTTTATGAAGAGCAAATCTGAAGAGGATAATAAACCAAGTATTTTGGCCTGTAAATGAGAGGGAATGTTTACACGTTTGTGCTCTGTAATTAGTAACGACACACACACACACACACACACACACACACACACACACACACACACACACACACACACACACACACACACACACGCACACACGCACACACGCACACACGCACACACGCACACACGCACACACGCACACACACACCAACAGACACATAACATACACACACACCCAGCTCCCATTATACTCACTTGCAGATGAAGTCGTTAAAGTGGTCCGACCACAGCTCCGGCTGGTACAGGGTAGGGGGAGGGTTTCTGTATGGGGGAAATAATCAAAAGATAAGATAAAATGTGAATTACACAGACTGGGAGGAGAACAGAGGCTACGGCTGGGATCAGGATGATGGAATGATCATCACACTGTGCTTAATTTCAGATACCAAGAGAAATCTCAACGTTAAGCCTGATACTCACATAGGGAAACTTTAAGGCCACTTGGATCTAAGTATTTTGGTGAAAAACACCAACAAATGATTTCGAAGCTAAACAGCACCAGGTTGTACTTGCAGAATGCTGACATAAACTTGTCATGGGACCATCAAAATGTTGACAGGTGTTATGCCAATCGGAAATAACACAGTTATAAGACATTATACCCATTATGCAGACTTTCTCCTCCAGTCTCAAAGTATCCATAATGAATACAAAAAAGTGGTCCTTTAACACGCAAATACAGCCAGAGACTGTAGTTAGCTCCCCAACCCCGACAAGACCACACCCACTAAGGAACAATAACGCTAATTTGTATAATTCCCTGTCTTGTTTAAAGTGGTTCTTTAGGAGAGGGTGCTTGGCACAGGTTGTAAGAGTTGATATTGCATTGGGCCCTTTTCACGTCCGCACTGACAGCGATTCATTGCTGTAATGGGAGGGCATACATCTCCTGGTTATCACACTTAGTTCACACCCCATATAGACAGAGTGTGTGTCAGACATTTAAATGGACTCTGTTCTGCCAACACTCCCACTATTAAAATGAATTCTTATCTGGAAGACAAACAGGTCTGGAGAAGCTGTGGGGAGGGGAGAGTCAACCATCTGCTATCTAGACCTGGATACTGGAGCTGAATGTGGAATCAAGGAGCTGAGAGGAAACAAGGACGCCTACTGGAGCGATATACTGGTGAGAGACGAAAGGGTTTTGACCATAGTAAAAGGACGCAGCCATCAGTACTATTGAGTCAAGATAATAGCAGTGGTCAAACAAGCTCACACTTCTCATCAAATTCTCATGCAACTAATTCATCTGTGTGATTAGTACAACCTACTCAATGTGTTTAAAATGTGTAATTCCGGGAAATATTTAGACCATTCCTATACACTCCTGTATCTTTCTACTCCTTTACCAGGAACCGTTTTGATCTGAAGAACCCTTTATGGAAGACAGCGGTTCTTTGTAAGGTACAGGGTTCCACCTAGAACCTTTGTCATCCTAAGAACCGTTTTTGGAAGAAAGGGCTCTTTGATGATTCTTTACTAGGCAAGAAGGACTCTTTGGAAGGCAAGAATGGTTCTACATAGAAACATATATCATATTTCCCAGCATGCTCTTTTGCAGGGTGGTTTTCAAAATTGTTTGTTTAATGTCTGTGTTTTTGCATGTACACTGATTTATAGATACATTTTATGCTACACACAGAAAAATAGCATACATTATTCTAAACTAATCCAATCTGTTAGTGGTTGGACTTATTGCACCTGTTACTGAGATGGTTGTTCTAGATGGTTGTTCTAGATGGTTGTTCCAGTTAAGATGATTTATTGAGGTATTCTCAATATTCCATCTTCCCTACAAAATTCCACTTGTTCCACTAATTCCAAAACTAATTAAACATCACTTTGCAAGCCAGCATAATGTGACTCGCAGGCCTGATGTGGCCTGTAAACCAGGAGTTTCCTAACACCACTGTGTTAATAAAAAAAACATATTTTTACCTTTATTTAACTAGGAAAGTGTTAGGGTATAATTAGTCCCTCAAATAAAGGCCTTATGATATATGTAATGTATTGTCATAAATAATTACATTTTAAAGTATAATAAGGCTGGTGGAACCATTCATAGAGGGTACTAGGAAGAAGATAAAAGGGTTTCTCGGTTAAACAATTCATAGAGAGTTCTAGGTATAACCATTTACAGGGGGTTTTATGAGAACCCTACATAGTGGGTTCAGGTAGAACCCTCTGTAAAGGCTTTTACCTAGCATCAACAAGGGTTCCCCTGAAGTGTTTTTTTTTTTTACCCTTCCTAAATTCATGTATTTTGGACATGTACTGTATGCTGGGACATATTTTGTGTGTGTATGCTTTCCTGGCTGTGTAGTGTGTATTTTAGACTTGACCTGGGGTCTGTTCCCGTCCCTTATCTGTCTGGGTGACTGCTAGGCAGTGCCAGGCCAGAGGGAGTGTTGGCAGAACTGCTCTCTCTGGGATCAAACCGGGATAATCCTGAACACAGGTTCCCTAGCCATAATCCAGTGGAGGAACAGCTTCCGGACATCTTGGGTGATGTCATCATGGCTATTAAAAGGGGACAGCACTTCAAGCAAAAACACAGCGTGTGCCTTCGCTGGTCACTAGTGTGTGAGTAAGAGAATGAAATGAATCACTGTTGAACTCAAGACCCATTTGAATGCATTAGTGAAATGCATTTACAAACCTGCTCAATGTGTTTGATTACTTGTATACTAGCATGTCTGCTGGCATGACAGGACAGTGTTGGATGTAGAGTGTTGGCAGAACAAAGGATAAGGGAATTTTGGCAACCAAAAATACAAAGGTCAGTGGCAATCATCCCACTGAATCTATTGAATTTTGTTCATTTAACATGGTTTCTCAATGGAGATCCTGGCCAGCATAGTGAAAGAGGAGTGTGAGGGAAGTGTGTGGAGAGAGCCTGCAGCTCTTGTAACAGCAGTCACAAAGATTCAGAGATAGCTGTGTGATGATGACTGCTCTGGAACAAAAACCCCCAAGCAAAGAGTACACTAACAACAGAGGGGAGAGCTGAGAGAATGGCCTTTGTGTGTGTATGTGTGTGTGTGTGTGTGTGTGTGTGTGTGTGTGTGTGTGTTTAGACAGAGAGGGTCATAGCAAGAACGAGAGAGAGAAAGAGAGAGAGAGACGCACACACAGAGAGAGAGACACAGAGAGAGAGAGAGAGAGAGAGAGAGAGAGAGAAAGACAAAGAGAGAGAGAGAGAGAGAGAAAGACAAAGAGAGAGAGAGAGAGAGAGAGAGAGAGAGAGAGAGAGAGACAGATAGATAGATAGATAGATAGATAGAAAGACAAAGAGAGAGAGAGAGAAAGACAAAGAGAGAGAAAGACAAAGACAAAGAGAGAGAGAGAGAGAGAGAGACACAGAGAGAGAGAGAGAGAGACACAGAGAGAGAGAGAGAGAGAGAGAGAGAGAGAGAGAGAGAGAGAGAGAGAGAGAGAGAGAGGTGAAAGAAAGAAGGGTCATTTACCATTTGCAATTTTTCCAGTCTAGTGAGGCATGTGTGTGTGCCTCTGTGTGTCGGTGCACACAGTGGTGGGGTGGAGATGGACAAAATGTTGTGGCGTCAAGATGACAGCGGTGATGAGCGCTTGTGCACCCGCCTCACAGCCTGAAGACCAACGACAGTAATCAATAACCATTCACCTCCTCCTCCCCCAACACAGTGAGGGCAGAGGAGGAAAAAGATGATCTAGACTCCCCTCCCTAAGATGATCTCGACACCCCTCCCTATTTATCCACAGAAAGAGGAGGATCGCAGTAAATAGCAGAGAGAGGTGGTACGTCTAAGCTGCTGTAATGCAAAAGAAAGCTATCTATTCATTTTGCCTTCTGACAGATCCAAGCCCCACAGACAGTTGTATGGAAGGACAATTCATCTCGCTGGCTACAGAACTGTAGAGTGCAAATGGTTTTGTAAATTGCAGTCCAAACTGCCTGCACTGCCCTACTTTGACGTTCTATTCTACCAACTGAAAAGCGCAGTAATAAAACCTAGTTGTGATTATTGTGTTGCTCTTTTGTGTATGAAGGGCCCTCACAGTGTTCTACAGGAGCACCATCGAGAGCATACTGTCAGGCTGCGTCACAGCCTGGTACGGCAACTCCACCGCCGCTGACCGCATGGCTCTTCAGAGGGTGGTATGCTCAGCCGAATGCACCATTGTGTGCACACTGCCTGCCCTCCAGGACACCTACAACACCAGGTGTCGCAGGAAAGGCCAAGAAGATCATCAGGGACCTCAGCCTCGCCACAGACTGTTCTCCCCATTTTCATCACTCAAATGTGGGCAGTACACAAGCATTATGGCTAAAACTAAGACTCTCTCTAGCTTCTACCCCCAGACCATCAGGCTGCTGAATAGCCACCACTAGTTAGCTAACTGCTACCCCTGCCCCCCACTGACTTTCTACCACCCCTCAACAGACATCTACCCTACCCAATGGACATTTATCATTATGAATAGCCACCACGGCTGCCATCTGTGTAGCAGTTAGATTGCTAGGCTGATGTTAGTTGTTGCAATAACGTCTCGTTGTCTGATATCTAACAACAGATGTTAGACATAGCTAACGCCTAGCCTTTAGCTCAGTGATTTAGGAAAATACTTCCTTCTCTGTTGGATATCTTGCACTGAAAACCCCGGTTCAATCCCCAGATGGTTAAATGTGCAGTTATAGGAGCCTGACCTGGGGATTTTGAAGAGAGCTCTCATTGGATGGAGGTCGGAGAGGGGCGGGTCTCCATCTCCCAGCTCTATGGCAGTAATGCCCAGGGACCAGACGTCACAGCGAGCGTCATACGTGGAGTCCAACTGCTGCTCACACGCTATAACCTGTAGACGGAGACACGCGCACACACCCTCATTACGATTAGCAGCAGGAAAATGCAGTCTGTCTTTCTAATAGTTTCAAAAAGCTTGTCTAAGGATAATGTTATTGAGAGTGTCTTGGGAGTTACGGGCACACCTTTATCAACAACTGCTGCAGGCGTCTACAGGGAATATTGTACAGATAGGGCACGCACGCACGTACAAACACACACACACACACACAGATAGACCATCATCAAGAGTGCACGCACGCACGCACGCACGCACGCACGGACGCACGCACGCACGCACGCACGCACACACACACACACACACACACACACACACACACACACACACACACACACACACACACACACACACACACACACACACACACACACACACACACACACACACACACACACACACACACACAAACCGCCATCAACAATATCCTTAGGCCAAAATGGCATCCCACTAACAAAATATATCTCCCCATAGGAGACACATACGGTACGTACACAGACAGAGCATCGATACACACAGTTAAATCCACACCCAGACACCTCAATCACCTGCAGGGAAACAACAGTAATCATTCCCAAGGTACATACTTTAGTAGCGTACTCAAAAAATGCATAATATTGTCCAAACATAACAATTACAACATCATTAAGACACCTTTATCGACAAGGGTCCCAAAATGAAATATTCTAAATGACAAAACGTCACATGAACATAATGAAGTACACATTAACGTGCAGAATGCACACCATAGCACAGTACACACGCACAAACATAGATGAAGAGTAGTGTCATGAACATGTCACAACTCACATGAATAACAAGAAACCATAAGCAATACGGAATCTTCATCTCAACAGTCATGAAGAATATTCAGCATTTACGACAACAAGAAAAGCCAAGCAGATACATTAGAATCCATCTTGCCTTACCCTCAACTCAAATCCACTAAATTTGAGGTACTCTTATCTTTTTCCAACAAAGCACAGAAGGTACCATCCAACCCTTCGTAAAAGGTTTCCAAAACTGGCAGAGAAACCTTACGATAGCCTATCGACTATCTGCCGCACTCCTCTCTCTGTTTCTGTTCGGTGTTCTGTACGTTGTTGCTTTTAAAAAAGTATTTTTTTTACTCAAATGGTCCACCTGAAAGGACATCCACCTTCTAATGTCAGTAGTTATACTCTATGTAAACGTTATGTAAAATGACATTTCTCCACGTGAGTTAACACCAAATACATTTGCAAAGTGGATGTAAAAGTCATGTAAAAAAAGAAGGACGGCCGGTTTAACCAGGTCACCTTCAGCATCGTGTTGTAGTGTGAGCCAGCCAAGCGCTAGTGTCTTGTGACAGACAAGAACATTGAGTAGCTGGTCAGAGGCCAACACTCAGGTGAGATTTGGTTCTTATTCGGGGCTCCCGAGTGGCGCAGCGGTCTAAGGCAGTTTATCTAAGTGCTAGAGGTGTCACTACAGACAACCTGGTTCAAATCCAGGCTGTATCACAACCGGCTGTGATTGGGAGTCTCATAGCGGAGCACAATTGACCCAGTGTCGTCCGGGTTTGGCCGGGGTAGGCCGTCATTGTAAACAAGAATATGTTCTTAACTGACTTGCCTAGTTAAACAAAAGTCAAATAAATCAATTCTACTTATCAAGGTCAACAAAAGTCAGCATTCTTTCTACAGGTCCAGTGTTGGGTGCTATGTAAGTGTCTAGCGAGGTAAAGGGAATGAGGCCTACCTCCGGCGCCATCCAGAAAGGTGTTCCCACCGAGGTGTTCCTACGGAGACGAGTGTTCGTCAACTGGGCCGAAACACCTGCACAAAGACACAAGGACAACATAGCTCAATTAAATAGGAACCACAGTATGAACGGCTGTATGCATTGGGACATCACAGTTCAGTTACATAGGACATCTATAGATTTATTTTAATCTCATGTCCATCAGACAGAAACCAGAGCAGCTGGTTCCGATGATGAGCTGTCATAGGGTCAAAGAGTGAAGTTCTATTCATATTCCAGCTGGGATGGATGAAGTAAACGAAATTCCTGACCCACTCTGTTAGCCATGATGGTGCCGTCACTGGTGACATTGAACGAAAACAGACTTGTGCACGCACGCACGCACGCACGCACACACACACACACACACACACACACACACACACTCAAACACACACACATAGCCTCAAACATAGCCTAAACAAACGCCAACTTGTGATCGCTCTCAAGCAAATGATGGATTGCTTTGCATTACAAATACCCCCAGGTGATTTAGCAGTGCATTTGACTAGAAATCCCATCATGAACAAACCTCAGAACGACTATATTTGCACTTGCTTTCTAATCTACACAATACTGACTAACCCATTCAAACCATGACATGATTTAATTGGGATTATTTGGTAAGTGTTCCCGTTATCTTCTGGTCATTTTGAAAGGAGACTGTATACAATTCAAACGGCTATGTCTACGGTGGATATTTAACTAAGAATTATTCTAAAGGTCCAGTCAATCTGAACAGTCTCTTCACTGTGGCCATAGCCATTAGCAGAAGGCTGCTTTCTCTTCCTACCTTCACAGTTATGAGGCTAGGAAGATGTTACACACATGATGTGGGTGTAACACTCATGTGCAGTGGTGTAAAGTACTTTAGTAAAAATACTTTAATGTAATACTTAAGTCTTTTTTTTTGGGGGGGGGGGGGGGGGGGGGATATCTGTACTTTACTTTACCGTTTGACTTTTACTTCACTACGTTCCTAAAGATAATAATATACTTTTTACTCCATACATTTCCATACAGTACTCGTTATATTTTGTATGCTTAGCAGGACAGAAAAATTGTCAAATTCACGCACTCATCCAGAGACCATCCCTTGTCATCCCTACTGCCTGATCTGGCAGACTCACTAAACACACGTTTCATTTGTAAATGATGTCTGAGTGTTGGAGTGTGCTACTGGCTATCTGTCAATTTAAAAAACAAGAAAATGATGCCGTCTGGTTTGCTTAAAATAAGGACTTTGAAATGATTTATACTTTTACTTTTGATACTTAAGTATATTTTAGCATTTACATTTCATTTTGATACTTAAATATATTTCAAAACCAAATACTTTTACTCAAGTAGAATTTTACTGGGTGATTTTCACTTAAACTTTCGTCATTTTCGATTAAGGTATCTTTACTTTTACTCAAGTATGAAAATTGGGTACTTTTTCCACCACTGCTCATGTGTTCATATCAAAATGTCTGGACAATCAGCGACAGGCCGAGCCACAGTCGTGAACCAGACTCCAGTCCAGACAAATCAGTGTGAAGCTGCAGTAGGTGGTAGAGGAGCAGCCTGAACTGAATCCACCACTAGGTTATCAACAGAATGCAGCGAGACTACTATGGACTGAGAGAGAAGCTGTGCATCAACAACTAGCTGTGTGGTTACTATGTGCTTATATGTTTAAACAGACAACTGGAGTATTCCAAAGTGTTTTACAATACAGTATATGACATGTTGCTAGCATAGATGAATATACAGTATACAGTACACTCCATCTGAGTCAACAAATCACACATGTGTAAAACAATGTTAATGTTGGCTTTTATCTATGCTGTATGTAACTGTATAGTGAATATGAATGAACTAGAGTATAAGACAATGTTATTTGTAAAGACTATATAATGGATATCTCTCAGAGGCCCTCCTTGTTGCATGGGTTAAACTGCATTCTGGATGGAATGAATAGGCAGGAGAAGGACTGCAGTAAGCAGCAGATTCTCAACGGTGCTGTAGCAAACATCAAAAGGGATTAGGATTATATGCAGGAGGGGATATACACAGGGCTGACACACTGTGCTGCACGTGCACGTGCACATGCACACATGCTCATGCATGCACACACACACACGCTCATGCATGCACACACACGCTCATGCATGCACACACACATGCTCATGCATGCGCACACACACGCTCATGCATGCACACACACACAAACGATGCATGCACGAACACATGCATGTTACTAGCAGAATTTTTTTTGCACAGATAGTCAGTACACAGACACATTTGAGTCATTTATCAGAGCGACTTGGGTTAAGTGCCTTGCTCAAGGGCACATCGACATACTTTTCACCTAGTCGGGATTGGGATTCAAACCAGCAACCATTCGGTTACCGGCCCAATGCTCTGAATCTCTAGGCTACCTGCTTACACACACGCACACGCACACACACAGAAAACCTACACCCAATCAAACACACACGTCCTACACACATATGTTCACACATATTAACCCGTATTTAACCATTTCATGGTTGGTGTGATGAAATGGTTATGAGGCCCTGACACGTATGCACAAAGACAGCCCTATAAAAAGCCCCCGTGGCCGTTCTTTTTCTACAACATTACCCAGAGGCAGGGCCCGGCGGAACACCCTTAATAATCATCAGAGAGATAACACTGTCAATTAGCATATTCATTAAGAAACTGAAAAGATGGCCTCCATCCATATTCTTCTTCTCTTTTTCAGTGCTTTTTTTTCTCAGAGTGGTGATGAGTCACTGCAGGGGTTTTATCTTTTCAGCTGCTTAGTGTAGCGTGGGACGTGCCAGTCCCCCACATGGAAAACTATTAGCCTCGGCGTGACGCAGGACACGCGTGGAGCACGTGTCCCTGCTATCTTCCTCTCTCTCGCTCTCTCTGTCCCCCATCTCTCCTAGCCACCTATGTCCAGCCCCCTGTATCACCACTGTCTGTCTATTTTGTCGCTCTGGGCCGTCTGTCTTTCTGTCTGTCTGTCTGTCTGTCTATTTCGTCGCTCTGGGCCGTCTGTCTGTCTGTCTGTCTGTCTGTCTGTCTGTCTGTCTGCCGCTCCACGTATCAATGTGCCCATTGATATATTCCCCAACCTTTCTCTTATCAAAATCAGTTACCAGGATTCAGAAGAGAAGCAAAATACAATTTTTCCTGCACAGCATGACAGCCTATTGGAATAAATGTGCAGTTGAGTGTCTTTTAGTTTTCACAGTGGGTGAGATACCATGGGTCGCCAACCCCAACAAGAGTAGACTACATTAATTCAGTGGAAGAGGATTTGGGTGATTCTCACCATAATGACAGCACATTTGAAGCTAAATGAAGAAACATAAACTCTTCTCTGTTCCCATGACAATCTTTGTTTTTGTCATAGCAACACATATTTATGTGGCAAGTAGCCTAGCGGTTAAGAGCGTTTGGTCAATAACCAAAAGGTCGCTGCTCGAATCCCTGCGCTGACTAGGTGACAAATCCCTTTGAACAAGGCTCCTTCCTGTAAGTCGCTCTGGAAAAGAGCGCCTGCAAATTATACTTTTTTTAGATGCATAACATTTTGGTACCCCCCCCCTTTCGAATCAGTGATATTTATAATAGTTTACAGCCTCAGAAACACTGATGAAACCAACATAACACCACACTTTAAAACACAGATCTCTGTACCTCTGTACAAACGTACGGGGTGTTATGTATTTCTGATGGGGTGCAAATCAAAATAAAGGCATGCTTGATCAAATGAATCTGACCATGGGATATTCAGACAGCCTCAAACACTCCTAGTTGTTTATAGGTCACCTCCTAACTCCATATTCATCATGTAGAGTGTAGCACTGGTATTTGTGTGGAGGACTTCGCTAAATCAGATCATACAGAAGGGTCATTTGAAAGGGAGGGGGGTACAGTGTGTTTCCTGGAGTGCAGGTTTGATTGAATCCTGCCCTCATTTGAATGAAGTATTCATGGGGAATGTGGTGAGTGAAATATTAAACAACAGAGTGGAAGGAGAACATTGTGTGTCCAAATGACAGCTTCTCTGTAATAACATCAAAGCTTTTCTATAGTCTACCATGACTTTACTATCCTGACCAAACAATGCTTTCCTGTTGACTGACTTTGACAGAGCCAGGGGAACTTTGAAGCATAAGTCATAACCATCTCCCTCTCGCTTTCTTTCTGTGGGGTCATGAGTCATCACTATCTCCCTCTTTCTTTCTCTCTGTGGGATCGTGAGTCATCACTATCTCCCTCTCGCTTTCTCTCTGTGGGGTCGTGAGTCATCACTATCTCCCTCTCGCTTTCTCTCTGTGGGGTCGTGAGTCATCACCATCTCCCTCTCTCTTTATCTCTGTGGGGTCATGAGTCATAACCATCTCCCTCTCTCTTTCTCACTGTGGGGTCATGAGTCATCACCATCTCCCTCTCTCTTTATCTCTGTGGGGTCATGAGTCATAACCATCTCCCTCTCTCTTTCTCACTGTGGGGTCATGAGTCATCACCATCTCCCTCTCTCTTTCACTCTGCGGGGTCATGAGTCATCAATGTCTCCCTCTCTGTGGGGTTATGAGTCATCACCATCTCCCTCTCTCTTTCTCTCTATGGGGTCTTGAGTCATCCCTATTTCCCTCTCTCTTTCCCTCTGTGGGGTCTGCTCCTCCTATCTGCTCCGGGTCCGGGTTCACCCTCCTCCTCCTAACCCCCTTCCTACCCTGATTGCGTGAATGCCAAGCTTCCCCGTTATCTCTCCGCTACCCAGAATTCCCCCAAAGTAATTAGCATCTTCACATTGCCTCTGCACTGGGGCTGACACGGACTGAAGCCAGGGTGGCGACCATCTATCTGAGGGATTGGGCGAGCACGGCGAGCCATGAGAGTATCACTTGAGAGTAGCTTATAGCTAAAGTGGAGCCTCCTCAGAAGTGAATACCTCGTTAATGGAAGTGTTAAACAGACGAGCGGCAACAAAGAGCGCAAATGGGCGAAGTGTGTTATTCGTGGAATTTCTATGGTGCCGACAAAAATTCACAAGACCCATTACTCATTGGTTTAAGTGAGGGAAGAGAGGGAGGCAGCGACATGCGCAGGTTGATGCTTTTAAGAGAAGCTTCGCTTAACAGGCTGAATGAAGAGGAGATTCAGCTGTAATGGAAAGAGGCATGCTGCTTTTCAGGCCCCAAAGGAGCTTCGCTGAGTCACTGCTGGAAATGGCCTGAATCATTTCTCCTTATTCAGACTCTGGCTAGCGCACAGAGAGCTTCATTTGGTTGAGAACAACAGGAAACAAATCAGCGCTGCATCGCTAGCACAACGAATAAAAACAATGTCCTCTGCGGTGAGGCCAAATGCAGGAGACACTGCGTCTAATGGAAATGTATTTGCGGCTACCCACCTACCACCTTCCCACCACGTATTCCACCCTGGATAAGAAAATACATGTAAGCCAATTAAGGTGGCAAACAATTTGGGGTGATGGATTTGATCCATCGGCAGTATCACAGACACGTAGGCACACATAGACCGCTGACAAATTAACACAATATACTGAGCCATACACACACACACACACACACACACACACACACACACACACACACACACACACACACACACACACACACACACACACACACACACACACACACAGACACACACACATACACACCGTACCAAAGTCCACCAGCTTCACCCCTCCTTGTGTGGTCAGTAGGATGTTGTTGCCTTTGACATCCCGGTGGATGGTCTTGTTGATGTGCAGGTGATGGAGACCCTGTAACAGCAGAGATAGTAGTAATATAGTAAGTCATCGGAAAGAGGGTCATTCAATTCATAGCTGGGAAAAGTATTTTTCAGGCTTTGTCCCTCTCTCTCTCTCTCTCCCTCTCTCTCTCTCTCTCTCTCTCTCTCTCTCTCTCTCTCTCTCTCTCCCTCTCTCCCTCTCTCTCTCTTTCTCTCTCTCTCTCAAGTCCATCCACCGTTCAAAGAGCAGGCTTACCGTGAGGGCCTCGTGTATGATATAGGCAATGATCGCCTCATCCATTCTGTCCCCTCTCTTCAGCATGCCTTTGGCCAGGTCTGTCACCGAACCTCCATTGCAGAGCTACAGGCACATAAGAAAGAGAGAAGACAATGGCTTTCCTTTGCTAAACCGTAGCGTGAGTCAGCATATTCTGGCCAAAGCCGAGACAATGAGCTTAAATCTAGATATGCATACTGTAGCTTCGCATTGTGTAACACCCTTCTGATAAAAGCGCTGGGTACAAAATTAAGATTTCAGAAGGAATCTTCAAAGCTCTGAAGACCATGGTGGTGATAGTTGATTATTTTGTTCAATCTCTCTACGCTTATCTATTTGAAACAGCTTAGGGGGAGGTAGGAATCGTGTGTATAGAGAAAATGCAGATTCTCCTAAGAGGGGTATAATCGGCTTTGTGATGACTAAACTGTAATTATTAAAGATGTGCGAATCGAGGTCCTCGAATCAAGCACCTCCGCCTACTTTGGAGACTATTTCTGACAGGAAGATTAAAATCCATGCATATGCATATGCCATGATGAAAACCCATGAAAAGTGTTTTAAAGTATACATTTGGCAAAGAGCTTTACTGAGCGGCATGTCAAGGGAAAACAGACTTGTTTTCATTACCAAGTAATCAGTGCCCATTTGACACTACAAAACAAATAAAATAACCTAAGCTTGATTACACAACAAATCTCTCGTATGAAGAAATGTGACTTTCTGCATACTACATAAGGTTACAGTGCGAGCAGCAGAATCAATCTCCTTAAAGTGAGATGTGGCTCTATTATCAATGTCAACGCCTGCCTGAAAATCACAGAAAATCACAGAGAATTGCCCTAGGTGTTGCCAAGGCAACAATAATACCCCATTATTTTGGGCTGTCATCACCTGACCTCCAGATAAAGAGAAAACGCCCTTGAGTGCCGACTGAGATGTGGAGGAAACAGAGTGGCGCATAATAGTACAATCTAAGTAGCTGTGTCTAAGTACTTTATAGGCGGATACAATGGCCCCTCATCTGCATCAGTGGGAAGCTTGAATCAAGCAATAAATATTTTGTCTCTGCACTCTCAGAAATGCTACTTGTTTTGCCTGCATTTTTCATGAGGAACTGCATGCATAAAAGCATTTTTTTGCATTCTAAAAGGGAAATGTCTATTTGTCTAATTATGCGTAGAACACTTATACTCCTATAATCAGAGACATCTCTGTCTCACTTGTGCATTGAAGGGATAATGAGGGAAGAAACCTCAGTGGTTACAGATAATTAGAAGCACCCTCTTGTGGAGGACAACCGAAAAATGCTTCACATTCATTCTCAGAGTGAGTCACAAAACGCAAAGTGTAATCATCAATGCCATCATGTCTCCTACGACGTAATGGTAACAAGTTATAGAGAGTTTATAGCGTTTTTTGTTGATGTTTGTTTCCATGATCATTCACACGTCACGGGAAAAGCAAGCAAAAACAACGTTTTAATGCTAAATTCCCAAAGGAGGAGGATGGGAAATGGATGGAGGAAAGATGCAGTAACACAACCAGGTTTTTATTGAGAGCTTCTCTGTTGGTGACTTGGTAAGGAGTTCCCAAAAAGACAGATCCATTTTCTGATCTCATTAACATTCTGTCCACATGGCCCAAAGCCATTGTGCACTGTGTCTCTGCCCTCATGTTTCTCTGCCAGTTACATGCACTCATTGAGCTAACCACAGGGAGTTGTAATTTGCCTGTTCCACTTAGCCTGCAGTTTACAGTACACAGTGTGCACTTTTGAAATGGGAGAAAGGAAAGGAAATGGTTGGAATACACAGTCCTGTATAAAATTAATAATACAAATACTGAGCTATGTTGTATGCTCCAAAACATTTGAAAGTTGTGTTATTTTAAACTAAAAAAAGATAGGTGTCAAAATGATTGCTGCCCGTTTTCAACCACTGGTGTGTGTGGCCAAAGAACCCCAAAACAATTTGTCATCGAAAGAAGGATGCATAATCAGAAAAGACCCCTTGTACTTACAGTGAAATATGGCGGCCGAGATAGAAGTTATGGGGCTATTTTGCTTCCACTGGTCGTGGGGCCCTTGATGAGGTCAACGACACAATGAACTTTACCCAGTACCAGGACATTTTAGCCAAAAAACCTGGTTGCCTCTGCCAGGAGGCTGAAACATAACCGCAAGTGGATCTTCCAGCAAGACAATAACACCAAGAACTAATAAAAATCCACAAAGAAATGGTTATTTGACCGCAAAATCAACATTTGCCTTTGGCCATCTCCGTCTCCAGACTTGAAACCCATTGAAAACCCGTGGTTTGAATTGAAGAGGGCAGTCCGTAAAAACAGATGAAGGACATCAAGGATCTGGTAAGATGAATTGGTCAAACGGCTCAGTGTTGTCATACTTCCGTAGCAATGCAAACAGTGGTGCCAATCATTTTGACACGTTAAAATCTACAAAAATAGAAAGACACCTAGTTAAATCAAATCTGAGCAGTTGTGTTAGCAGAAAATAATAGCATTTCTGATTTTTTTGGGAGCACACAATATAGCTCAGTATTTGTCTTTTTTGCTCATCTTTATCAAGGGTGCCAGTCATTTTGGTCATGACTGTAGGTGGATGTGATGCTTTGATATGCTTAACTTCTCCTATTGTCTTATGTTTCCTTCAACACTTAGATACGGAGGTCAAGACGTGTGATGACGACAGACAAGATGAGTGGCAGCCAGGTGGTGTATTGTCAGGGAAGGCAGATGATGTCAAGCACCCTTCACATGTGAGAGCTTCACACAGACCCCTAGAGGGCTGAACATGGGCGAACTGATTTGCCCTCGCAAGGACTAAACCATGGTATGTTGTCTCTGCATGTCTGTCTGTCTGTCCTGGTGATACGGAAACACATTGTTATATAGAAGCTCAGTCAAAACCCCAGTATTCCAGAAACTGTAACAGTAATACTTCACTTCCCTTCCTGCAAGCCCCGGCTATTTCCTATCAGCCTTTGCAGACAGACTGCAGTCGAGCAGAGCGTATCAGAAGCCTCTGCAGACAGGAGCGTCTCAGCGAGCCGGCTGAGCCTGACGTCAGAGTCCACATCACTGCCGAGATCACCTGTCATCATTAAATTACACAGGGCAAGGCAGACCGATCCATTTTAATGAGCTAGCTAGGCTCCAGTGCCATGGTATTAGCCAAGCTAAACGTTAGCACTCGCTCTCCTGGCCGCACAGTTTGGTCTTCTAGAGTGCCCCATTTCACGCCAACATGAATTATTTTGGACATGTGAAAAAAGACGACATGTGAAATTTCACACTCAGCTACATTGTTTTCTATTTGGGATTACCTAGATGTAGCATATTATCTTATGAAGTTCTTGCATTTGAGTCACTTCAAGTCATGTTGCCAACTACTGTTACAGGTACACATCCAGAAATAGCTAATTCCATCAATAACCACATTTGGCCCTAAACCAGAACCCATCCAATCAGATAGAACTGGCTCTTCTGTCAACATTGGTCAAATATCCCCAGAGTTCAGACTACACGAAGAACATATACTTTATTGGCTTCGTTTTGAAACCTCGTGGTTATCTCCCCACGAGAGACGGTGGGCACATTATTGCAGTCAGCTTTGGACAAGACATCAACATAATTCCTCACATGTTGTATGGAAATGACTTGAGACTTAGGGGCTAATACTGTTAGCTGCCATCACCGGCTCCATCCCCCTACCTTCTGTTAGACTAGCTGTTGGATTTAAAAGTCTTAGCCTGCTATTTATACCCACAATAAAAATGGAGGGATGGTATGAAATACTGTACACAAACTAATTACCACAACCATAAAGTCATAAACACCAGCTATTTCAATCTATTTTCTTCAAATCAGATTTTAAACCTAACCTTAACCCTAACCACGCTGCTAACCTTATGCCTAACTCTAATCTTAAATGAAGACAAAAGCACATTTTTGTTTTATGACATTTATACGATATAGCCTTTTTGACTTTGTGGTTGTGGTAGCTAGTGGAAACCCGATGACGTTAGCTAACTAGTAGTAGAGATGTGAAGCTTTCTGAGCTCCATACTGGGTCATCATCATTGCTATACCGGGTCCTGTCAATCATTAGCTGAGAGCTGTCTGTGGGTACTGTGAGTCATCACATGATGATCCCGCCTATAGGATATGTGGACCTTAACCAATCACCCCAATGCAACAAGACAGCTTCAAAAGAAATGCATATTGTGAATCACCATAGTTCTTCTTTGTCAGCTCAAAGGTTTGGCCAGTAAAGCCTCGAAACAGAACAGGACATGATCCAATACAGATCAGGTGCTGCTTTTGTCATGTAAATGAAGAGAATGGATCAAAGACCATGAAAAGGAAGAAGAAACGATGATGAGGATGTCACAAATATGTATGCCCCCCCTCCCCATACCAGCCCTTTTGATTGGGCATTCCATTTTAAGCTTGGGGATGTTTTCTCTACAGGTGCAGCTAGTTATATTGAGCAGTATAATTGTGTAGATCTATGTTTACTGCAGCACAAAGAGATGTCTCCATAAAAGGACACAAAGATTTCTTGAAAGAAGAGCTACGCAAGGTTTTCTGACGTGTACATATCTCATGTTCTCCTTTGTTACTTTTCAACTTGTAACAAAAATGATGTTTTATCATTGTGTGTGTGTGTGTGTGTGTGTGTGTGTGTGTGTGTGTGTACGTGTGTGTACTTGTGCGTGTTTGGTCCTCAGGCCAAGGTCTCTTATTTCTGACTGTGTTTAATTTAAAGCCCTAACAAACAAAGCCATTATAAACCTCATTGTCAATTAATAACGGCCAGAGTTGGCGACGACCTGGAGTCGGGGAGAATAAGGGCAGTGTTTTTAAGGGAGTAAAATGGAGGCTTGTGAAGACAACAGAGCTGAAAGACAAATAGTGTGTTTCAAAAAATATTAAATGAAACATGATTAGATGCATGTTATTAGCACCTTATATGAAATGATTTCACAACTTAAAGCGTAGAACAGAACACTTGATTGCTGTTCAGATGAAGGTATTGGGGACACAAGAAGCAGAGTGGCCGAGGGTTTGAAGCAGCGGCACACTATGATTGATATATGTGAGTAAAAAAGCAAAGTGCCGGTCTATTTAAACGTCAGACCCCGGATCCATCTTCTCAGCTCATTTCACAGACGGAACAATTATCTACCCCTATCACAGGGATCGCTGTCTCAATATTTATGTCTCCCGGTGTATAATGAACGCAATCTCTCCCCTGTTAGTTTATCTGCATTAAACATGCCATCGCTGCAATGATCCTTCATTATTATGGTGGGATGGTGGTCATAGAATTGATAGTTGCAGTGTGCTCCAATACTAATCATGCCAACGTGCTTCACGGTAATTGTTTGGTTGTTTTGGATCATTTTCATTGGTTTAAAAATAAGTCTGTACCATATTTAGCCATGTATGTAGCAATATGTAAAAGCTGACGACAACTGCCATAACACTGTGACAACGGCACTACTGATGACACTAACCGTTGTTTGGGCGTATTGCCGTTCAACTAGCTTACCTACATAAGAGTTTGCATTACAGTTTAAGTCTGGTGTTATCAGCTCAGAGGTTCTCCTTTGAGCTTTGATACTGAATGACATGGCTACAAGTATTTTTACATCGGCTTACCTTCACTCATTTCGCTACACCCGCAATAACATCTGCTAAACACGTGTGTGTGACAAATAAAATGTGATTTGATTCGATCACTTCCAAAAGCACACACTGTAAGTGTAAGACAGGGTGTCATTAGGCACCGTATCTCTGTGAGGAACTGGAACCTCGACATTGTGTAGCAACTCAGTGAGGGGAAACAGTAGTAGTCAGGCATAGGTATAGCTAGCCCTGCACATAGGAAGTCACTCATATCAGACAAACCATTACACAGTTGTTGAGTAGCTGACCAGCCTGCACGCATGATTTGATTCTGGATGCAGAGATTAAAAACATATGTGAAGCTTTACTCCCTGGCACTCAAGGCCTTATTTCTTCTAATACAACAGGTGGGTGTAATCCTGGATGCTGATTGGTTCAAACTTAATTCCAGCCGGTGTCTATTCCACAAGTTACCACCGGCTAAGGCCATGACGTTAAAATTCCTACTGTTCCATCTCACTGCGCAATCCACTGTCTTATCAGCCCAAAAAGGACATTTATAAACTTGATCTCCACCACAATTTTTTTTTAGATTTGTATAAATGTTGCTGTCTATCTCTCCGACATTTGCAACATTGTTTCAATATCACAACTCAATTTTCAGCTGTCCCACCTGTCCTGGCGAGAGAGCAAATGTTCTATGCCAGGCAAAATCGCACATAATTAGCTCATTGTTATGGATGTTTCGAAATAAATGTCACTAGAAAACAGCTTAAACAAACACAAATGCTGCAATTTGCTGTTATTCTGGATGCACTGTTAGACGTGACTGTGTTAGCCGAAGTTGGCTAGCTAGCAAGCAAGGGATAAGAATGTTGCTAGCCATCACGGCAACGAAACTTTTAGAACGAAGGTCCATAGGTTGAGAACAGAAAGACTTAACGACTGGGTCTCGTCTCTGGCTACCTAACCGATAGAATGAACAACCAGCCGGCTTAGGTAGCAACCCTAGATTTGTGTCAGGACTATATCTCATGGAAGGATTAAATAGTATGAATACATTAATCAAATTAACATCTTTAATGAAAATATGTCAATCATTATTTGAATATGATGGTACACAACACCTGTCCCAATGTATCCTTCGAACACTGGCTTCTCAGGCAGTATCATTTAATTAGCCATGTGTTATGTGCTGTTAGTGAGGAGAAGACTAATGTCCACTGAATAAAATAAAAATCATAAATACAGCATGGGCACAGAATAGACAGCAATATCAAATTATGACTTATACGATGCTGGAAGAGCTATTAGTACCACAAAGATAATAATACAAATTGTAACATTGGGCTGAAATTATAGAGGTTGTTTGCATAATTGATAATAAGGGACTGAAATACTGCTTTGTGTGTTTTTCCTATCACAGACTGGAACAGGTTCCGGGATTCATCTGATGGCATTGAGGAGTACACCACATCAGTCACTGGCTTTATCATCAGTCAATGGCTTAATCAATAAGTGCATCGAGGTCGTCGTCCCCACAGTGACTGTACGTACATACCCCAACCAGAAGCCATGGATTACAGGCAACATTTGCACTGAGCAAAATGGTAGAGCTGCCGCTTTCAAGGTGCGGGACTCTAAGACGGAAGCTTATAAGAAATCCTGCTATGCCCGCCGACGAAGTGTCAAACAGGCAAAGCGTCAATACAGGGCTAAGATTGAATCGTACTACACCGGCAAAGATGCTCATTTTATGTGGCAGGGCTTGCAAACTATTACAGACGACAAAGGGAAGCACAGCCGCGAGCTGCCCAGTGACACGAGCCTACCCGACGAGCTAAATCACTTCTATGCTCGCTTCGAGGCAAGCAACACTGAGGCATACATGAGAGCATTAGCTGTTCCGGACGACTGTGTGAGCACGCTCTCTGAAGCTGACGTGAGTAAGACTTTTAAACAGGTCAACATTCACAAGGATGCGGGGCCAGACGGATTACCAGGACGTGTGCTCCGGGCATGTGCTGACCAACTGGCAGGTGTCTTCACTGACATTTTCAACATGTCACTGATTGAGTCTGTAATACCAACATGTTTCAAGCAGACCAGCATAGTCCCTGTGCCCAAGAACATGAAGGCAACCTGCCTAAATGACTACAGACCCGTAGCACTCACGTCCGTAGCCATGAAGTGCTTTGAAAGGCTGGTAATGGCTCACATCAACACCATTATCCCAGAAACCTTAGACCCACTCCAATTTGCATACCGCCCAAACAGGTCCACAGATGATGAAATCTCTATTGCACTCCACACTGTCCTTTCCCACCTGGACAAAAGGAACACCTATGTGAGAATGCTGTTCATTGACGACAGCTCAGAGTTCAACACCATAGTACCCTCAAAGCTCATCACTAAGCTAAGGATCCTGGGACTAAACATCTCCCTCTGCAACTGGATCTTGCACTTCCTGATGGGCAGCCCCCGGTGGTGAGGGTTGGTAGCAACACATCTGCCACGCTGATCCTCAACACTGGAGCCCCTCAGGGGTGCGTGCTCAGTGCCCTCCTGTACTCCCTGTTCACCCACGGCTGCATGGCCAGGCACAACACCAACACCATCATTAAGTTTGCAGACGACGCAACAGTGGTAGGCCTGAGCACCGACAACTACGAGACAGTCTATAGGGAGGAGGTCAGAGACCTGGCCGGGTGGTGCCAGAATAACAACCTATCCCTCAACGTAACCAAGACTAAGGAGATGATTGTGGACTACAGGAAAGGAGCACGCCCCCCCTTATCATCGATGGGGCTGTAGTGGAGCAGGTTGAGAGCTTCAAGTACCTTGGTGTCCACTTCACCAACAAACTGGAATGGTACTAACACACCAAGACAGTCGGGCACAAGGGCACGAGAAAGCCTATTCCCCCTCAGGAAACTAAAAATATTTGGCATGGGTCCTCAGATCCTCAAAAGGTTCTACAGCTGGAACATCGAGAGCACTGGTCGCATCACTGCCTGGTACGGCAATTGCTTGGCCTCCGACCGCAAGGCACTACAGAGGGTAGTGCGTACAACCCAGTACATCACTGGGGCTAAGCTGCCTGCCATCCAGGACCTCTACAGCAGGCGGTGTCAGAGGAAGGCCCTACAAATTGTCAAAGACGCCAGCCACCCTAGTCATAGACTATTCTCTCTGCTACTGCATGGCAAGCGGTACCGGAGTGCCAAGTCTAGGACCAAAAGGCTTCTCAACAGCTTTTACCCCCAAGCCATAAGACTCCTGAACAGGTAATCAAATGGCTACCTGGACTATTTGCATTGTGTGCCCCCCCAACCCTTCTTTTACGCTGCTGCTACTCTCTGTTTAGCTTATATGCATAGTCACTTTAACTATACATTCATGTACATACTACCTCAATTGGCTCGACCAACCAGTGCCCCCGCACATTGGCTAACCGGACTATCTGCATTGTTTCCCGCCACCCACCACCCGCCAGCCCTCTTTTACCCTACTGCTTCTCTCTGTTCATCATATATGCATAGTCAGTCGAACCATATCTACATGTACATCCTACCTCAATCAGCCCGACTAACCGGTGCCTGTATGTAGCCTCGCTACTGTATATAGCCTCGCTACTGTTATAGCCTCGCTACTGTATATAGCCACTCTACTGTTATTTTTTAACTGTCTTTTTACTGTTGTTTTTATTTCTTTACTTACCTATTGTTCACCTAAAAATTTTTTTTTAAATTGCACTTTTGGTTAGAGCCTGTAAGTAAGCATTTCACTGTAAGGCGAACCTGTTGTACTCGGCGCACGTGACAAATAAAATTTGATTTGATTTGATTTCAAAGATAGGAGGACATTAAAGTTGAATTAAAGTTACTCCTAACTAAACTCCTAATTATGTTAGTTCGTGGCTTTTTCATCATAAAGTACCAAGTAAATTTAAAAAGCCATGTGAAATACAATCTTGAGAATTACATTTTCTTTTATTTAACTAGGCAAGAACAAATTCTTATTTACAATGACGGCCTAGGAACAGTGGGTTAACTGTCTTGTTAGGGGCAGAACGACAAATTTTAACCTTGAGGATTTGATCTAGCAACCTTTCGGTTACTGGCCCAACGCTCTAACCACTTGGCTACTTGCCGCCCCAAAATAGCACAGCTCCTTGGGTTTACCATTCAACCATGAGAACCAAAAATATCAAGGTATACAATTTAGGTCGACAATATTCCCAATTAGAGAATCAAATTGGTCCCTTTATTGGTATCTTTGAAGTTTTGATAGGGTTGAGGTCTCAAACCTTCAATGGACCCAGATTGGGAGCAAAAGATGAAAGCTCCCTCATCTCCCCACATCCGCTATCTATCATAAAGGAGTCCACTAGAGAGACTGAGTTATAAGCGCAAGAGCAGAGCCCAATGAGGCCCAATGAGGAAGCAACAAAGTGAAGGATGCAATTTGTGCAGATCGTCGTCATAATGAGCAGCGTGGCATGAGGAGAGGGGATCCTCTGATCCACAATGAACCACAGAAAATTACAGTTCAGAAGGAAGGACTGTAACCATGGTGATTGCATCCTCTATCACCCATCTTCACCCCTTTGTATTTTCCCCTCTCCCTTTGTATAAATACACACACATGCACACACTCTCATACACGCACGCACACGCACGCACGCACGCACGCACACACACACACACACACACACACATGCTCACGCACGCACGCACGCACGCACACACACACACACACACACACACACACACACACACACAAACACACACACACACATGCTCACGCACGCACGCACACACACACACACACACACACACACACACACACAAACACACATGCTCACGCACGCACACACACACACACACACACACACACACACACACACACAGTCCAGTAACGTGACTGGCAGTGATTTCAGCCCCGTGGATTAGTCCCTCAGATTTGGGCTGTTGGCTTGAGGTTTTTGCCTGAGGAAAGAGTTTGCATACAGATATGCAAAACACAGTGGGGATAGAGAGTAAACAAAGTTGCAAAGCAGACTGAACTCGCCCAAACACTGGCTTTGCTTTTCTAACCCGCGGTAATTGTGCTCCACTGAAATACCTCAGGGAGCCCTAGCGAGGACTTAAAACAAAGGCACAATTGGTACATATCAACACCTGCCTTGTGACAGAATAGGATTTACTCTAACTAAGACTGCGGCCATTGATTGGTATGCTTTGGAAGTCTGAATGGTGTGGTAACATTGTATTCAGAGTATGCTTATGCTAATTATGCTAACAGAAAACCCCTGTCCTCCTGCTGGTCACATTATGGGTTTGAAGTCCGACTTTCATTCAGAGAGGAGCCTGACATCTAAAGTCAGACAGGTGATTAAACGACCCTTCCACCGAGAAGGAAACTGAGGACAGCCAGGCAGAAACATAAGCTGGCGATGTGAAAACTATCTACTGGGCTAGCATTACACCGAGAGGGGATAGATGATAATGTTCAAGCCACTCTGAACTTGGATAACAGAAATGTGTGAGCTTTGTTCAAGCTTGGCTACTTTACCTTAGATTACAGACTTGTAAAAGAGGCTAGGGTAATGGAAACAGGCTGAAGCATCACACAGAACACAGCAGCATGGAGGACAACATCAGTTAAGAAGCAGGCCAACAAATAACCTTCCCTGAGGCACAGCAGAGAGGCCGCTTGTCCTACATGCTTCGATAGGGGCTCACAAACAAATGCCGGGGATACACGTGCACACACAATCGCCTGCACACGCACGCACGTATGCACGCAGGTGCACATTTACATTCACAATCACACTCACACAACTCAAAAACGCACACACGTACACTGGCAAACACTGTTCGGTAACATACAGAAAATATCCTACATCTAGCCCTACATACAAAGATATTATGTGTTTTGACACAAACGAACACACAACTGGAATCTGAACATCCAACACAGACAGCATGTGTGACTTTTGGCGCTATGAGCTTTCTCACCAGAGCCTCTTGGGCCAGCTAACCATTATTACCAGCCATTCATATTATATTTGAAATAGTTTCTCTCGATTTTCACACCAGGAACTAAAATTTGAGGGTCAAATTTCAGACAGCACAAAGCTCAGCTAGTGGCGCATCAGATCTCGCTAACACTTTCCTCAGACGCAGGTTGACCTCGGTAACACCGTCTTGTCTGGAGCTTGGCATTCTGGGGGAAATACAACATAAAGGATGCAGAGCTACGGGCCACATTGCCTCTCACAATCATAACATCAACCAGGTCCCCTTGAATTTCTCTCTCAAATACCACCGTTTTCATAGTTGAGTCATGAAATTCACACTCAGTACGTTCAGAAGGATGAGGTTGTTTTTCATTGGGTGAATAAAAATGCAGCCTGGCAAAAAGTCTCAGCCTTCACTGCGGATATTCTTCCTCTTGAGCCAGTCAAATAGTGCGCTTGACTTGACATGTTGAAATGAGGAAATCCTTTCTAATCAAGGCATTACACTGTACTTACAGTAGAATAGTTAGTAACACTGACAAGCTTACTGGACTGCGGACATTGTGCCTTTGTATTGCCCTAAAAACTCACTACTATAAACTGTAACAATACATGCTTCAGTTTGAACAGTATTTATACATGTTGCTATTTAAATGTTCATGTTTATGTGCGTTGTATGAAAGGGTCACCTGGGGATACCTGCTATAATCCTGAGGCGCATTGCTCAGCTAAATCCTTTACCTGAGGTTGAGTCTTACCCACACCAATACTGAACATAAGCTTCCCATGATGGGGCCTCCAGGGAAGGTATCCCCAACTCAGGTCCTTCAGAGCAGTTATGTTTTCTGGTTTTCCATCCACACCTTTGAATCAACGTGTGGGCAGAAAATGTGTGGGCAGAACTGAAAAGGGGTGTGTGAGCAAGGAGGCCTACAAACCTGACTCAGTTACACCAGCTCTGTCAGGAGGAATGGGCCAAAATTCACCCAACTTATTGTGGGAAGCTCGTGGAAGGCTACCTGAAACGTTTGACCCAAGTTAAACAATTTAAAGGCAATGCTACCAAATAGTAATTGAGTGTATGTAAACTTCTGACCCACTGGGAATGTGATGAAAGAAATAAAAGCTGAAATAAATCATTCTCTCTACTATTATTCTGACATTTCACATTCTTAAAATAAAGTGTTGATCCTAACTGACCTAAGACAGGGAATTTTTGCTAGGATCAAATGTCAGGAATTGTGAAAAACTGAGTTTAAATATATTTGGCTTAGGTGTATGTAAACGTCCGACTTCAACTGTATATACTTTTTACCTGTTTCCTCCAGCATCTTCACAAGGTCCTTTGCTGTTGTTCTGAGATTGATTTGCACTTTTCACACCGAAGTACGCGTCTCCTTCCTGAGTGGTATGATGGCTGCGTGGTCCCATGGTGTTAATACTTGCGTACTATTGTTTGTACAGATGAATGTGGTACGTTCAGACGTTTGGAAATTGCTCCCAAGGATGAACCATACTTGTGGAGGTCTACAATAATTTTAGGCTGATTTCTTTTGATTTTCCCATGATGTCAAGCAAAGAGGCACTGAGTTTGAAGGTATGACTTGAAATATAGCCACAGGTACACCTCCAATTGACTCAAATGATGTCAATAAGCCTATCAGAAGCTTCTAAAGCCATGACATAGTTTTCTGGAATTTTCCAAGCTGTTTAAAGGCACAGTCAACTTAGTATTTGTAAACTTCTGACCCACTGGAATTGTGATACAGTGAATTAAAAGTGAAATAATCTGTCTGTAAACAATTGTTGGAAAAATTACTTGTGTCATGCAGAAAGTAGATGTAGATGTCCTGACTCTAACCTAAGTGTATGTAAACTTCCGACTTCAACTGTATGTTGGCGATTGCAGGGTAGTATAAAAAGTGTAATGAACTTATATTTGCAGTCGTGAAACAGCCCCTGGACACCCAGAATATACTGCACTCAGCCAGACAAGAGCAAAATCAGCTGTCCACACTGATTCGTGGAGACGGCCCAGGAAATGCAAATCCCCCCTCTGCTTCTCTCAGCACGACACAGGTTGAGCCAATGACACGAGAGCCTATATGGCCTTCTATGGGAAAGCTGTATGTCCAGACCTCCTGCTGGATCTTATACTGTTACATAATACCTTCCCCCGCCTCGGCCCTTCACCACTGTGCTGTCTACCTTGTATAGAGCCGACTAGTTGAACAAATCTATCATTGACCAAGGCACTTAACCCTAATTGCTTCTGTAAGTCACTCTGGATAAGAGTGTCTTATAATTGACTAAAATGTAAATAGTTAGTCACATTGATGTACAGCAAAAAAACATTACCTCAAGAACTAGCCACAACTGGTCCCCGTTTTTGACATCCTTCTGGTAGTACATCCCAAAGAATTTAACCACATTGGAGTGGTCAGAGAGAGCCTTGAGGATATTGTATTCTGCTTCAATCTCCTCATCGATATCCTGGAAAACAATAACCAACATGGGGTCAACCACGTAAAATGACAGAAGACTTACCATGAATCCTCAATGACCGATCTGTAACAATTTGGTGTTCTGCAGCCAAATCGTATGATACATTGTTTTGGGTCATGTTATGTATTCAATCATATGCCAAATCACAGTACATGCTCGCATCACAAAGAGGAATTAAACAGTCATAATGGAACCAACAGCTGTGGTTACTAAAATGTCATCTCAATGCTTACGAATCTGATCATCTTTAATGAGTGATTTGTGCTTGTGTTCTCTGCTGGAACCTATCAACCGATTGATTAAAAGGATGCTCCTCTCAGAGAACGGTCTATAGATAATTATTCTTCATTAATGAAAAACAGTAACAAACTCTCTACAGGCTAATGAGACAGTTATTAAGATGATGTGAGAGTTTAATGGATAAAAACAACTGT